>NC_083897.1:94201467-94515203 GCF_032452875.1 Bos javanicus
AATAAACTAATGTATATTTAAAAATAGAAACAGATTCACAGATCTAAAGAGCAAACTAGTGGTTACCAATGAGGAGGCATGGGAAGAGGCAAGATTAGGGAATTAGGGAATTAGGGAATACAAACTACTGTGTATAAAATAATCTATCAGAATATATTGTACAGCACAGGGAATATAGCCAATATTTTATAATCACTTTAACTGGGGTATAGTCTATAAACATTTTGAATCAGTATTTGTAAAACATGAAAATATTATAATATTATAAATCAACTATACCTTATTAAAAGAATCAAAAACAACAACAAAAACCCAAATATGCAATTACCATATGACCCAGCAATTGTACTTTTGGGCATTTATCCCAGAGAACAGAAAACTTATGTTCACACTAAAACCTGTACATGAATGTTCATAGGAACTTTATTTGTAATAGTGAAAACCTGGAACCAGTCTGCATGTCTTTCAATGGTCAATGGTTATACCAACTGTGGAACATCTATATCCTTGAACATTTGCTTGCTTGCTTGCTAAGTTGCTTCAGTCATGTTCGACTCTTTGTGACCCTATGGACTATAGCCTGCCAGGTTCCTCTGTCCATGGAATTCTCCAGGCAAGAATACTGGAGTGGGTTGCCAAGCCCTCCTCCATGGGATCTTTCCGACCCAGGGATTGGACCCTTGTCTCTTTCATCTCTTGCATTGGCAGGTGGGTTCTTTACCACTAGCCCCACCTGGGTAGCCTATCCTTGAATATTACTCAGTAATAAAAGGAATGAACTATTGATAGATGCAGCAACTTAGCTGAATCTCCAGGGAATTATGGTGAGTGGAAAAGCCAGTCCCCAAAGGTTACGTATCGTATGATTTGTATAACTTTTCGGGGTTTTTTGGCTGCACCAGGTCTTAGTTGTGGCCCACAGGATCTTTAGTTGAGGAATGTGGGATCAAGTTCCCCAATCCAGGATCGAACCCAGGCCCCCTGCATTGGAGCATGGAGTCTTAGCCACTGGATCACCAGAGACGTCCCCAGCATAAGTTTTTTTTTTTTTTTTTTAATTGGGATTTTCTGTATCTTTCTTTCTTTTTCTTCCCTCCAGCATGTAACTGGGTCAAAGTACCACTGTCTGTCTAAAATTTAAAACAGGAGTTGCTTGTATATTTTTGAGATTAGTTGTTTGCCAGTTGCTTCATTAGCTATTATTTTCTCCCATTCTGAAGGCTGCCTTTTCACCTTGCTTATAGTTTCCTTTGTTGTGCAGAAGCTTTTAATTTTAATTGGGTCCCATTTGTTTATTTTTGCTTCTATTTCTAACATTCTGGGAGGTGGGTCATAGAGGATCCTGCCATGGTTTATGTCAGAGAGTGTTTTGCCTACGTTGTCCTCTAGCAGTTTTATAGTTTCTGGTCTTATGTTTAGATCTTTAATCCATTTTGAGTTTATTTTGGTGTATGGTGCTACAAAGTGTTCTAGTTTCATTCTTTTACAAGTGGTTGACCAGCTTTCCCAGCACCACTTGTTAAAGAGATTGTCTTTTCTCCATTATATATTCTTGCCTACTTTGTCAAAGATAAGGTGTCCATAGGTGCATGGATTTATTTCTGGGCTTTCTATTTTGTTCCATTGATTCTTTCTTTGTGCCAGTACCATACTGTCTTGATGACTGTGGCTTTGTAGTAGAGCCTGAAGTCAGGCGGGTTGATTCCTCCACTTCCATTCTTCTTTCTGAAGATTGCTTTGGCTATTTGAGGTTTTTTGTATTTCCATAGAAATTGTGAAATTATTTTTTCTAGCTCTGTGAAAAATACCATTGGTAGCTTGATAGGGATTGCACTGAACAAACAAACAACTAATCTCAAAAATATACAAGCAACTCCTGCAGCTCAATTCCAGAAAATTAAATGACCCAATCAAAAAATGGGCCAAAGAACTAAATAGACATTTCTCCAAAAAAGACATACAGATGGCTAACAAACGCATGAAAAGATGCTCAACATCACTCGTTATCAAAGAAATGCAAATCAAAACCACAATGAGGTACCATTTCACACCAGTCAGAATGGCTGCTATCCAAAAGTCTACAAGCAATAAATGCTGGAGCGGGTGTGGAGAAAAAGGAACCCTCTTACACTGTTGGTGGGAATGCAAACTAGTTCAGCCACTATGGAGAACAGTGTGGACATTCCTTAAAAAACTGGAAATAGAACTGCCATATGACCCAGCAATCCCACTGCTGGGCATATACACCGAGGAAACCAGAATTGAAAGAGACACGTGTACCCCAATGTTCATCACAGCACTGTTTATAATAGCCAGGACATGGAAGCAACCTAGATAACCATCAGCAGATGAATGGATAAGAAAGCTGTGGTACATATACACAATGGAGTATTACTCAGCCATTAAAAAGAGTACATTTGAATCAGTTCTAATGAGGTGGATGAAACTGGAGCCTATCATACAGAGCAAAGTAAGCCAGAAAGAAAAACACCAATATAGTATACTAACACATATATACGGAATTTAGAAAGATGGTAACGATAACCCTGTATGCGAGACAGCAAAAGAGACACAGATGTATACAACAGTCTTTTGGACTCTGTGGGAGCGGGGAGATGATTTGGGAGAATGGCATTGAAACAGGTATAATATCATATAAGAAATGAATCGCCAGTCCAGATAATATGCATGATACAGGATGCTCGGGGCTGGTGCACTGGGATGACCCAGAGGGATGGTACGGGGAGGGAAGTGGGAGGGGGGTTCAGGATGGGGAGCATGTGTACACCCATGGCAGATTCATGTTGATGCATGGCAAAACCAATACAATATTGTAAAGTAATTAGCATCCAATTAAAATAAATAAATTTAAATTTAAATAAAATAAAATAGATCAGAAGTAAAAAAAAAATAAATAAAATTTAAAACAATTTTAAAGAATTTTAAAAATTGGAAATTTTGGGGACATCCCTGGTGGTCCAGCGGTTAAGATTCTGAGCTCCCAATACAAGGAGCCTGGGTTTGATCCCTGGTCAGAGAATTAGATACTGCATGCTGTAACTAAGAGCCTGCCTGCCACAACTAAAAAGATCCCAATCCCACATGCCGCAATGAAGATCCTGAATACAGCAACTAAGACCCAGCACAGCCAAAATATATATATATATATATAAATATTTTTAATTGAAAATTCTTGAAGAAAATTCCCCAGAAGAGATTCATCTTCAACTTCGTGACTCTGAAGGCCTATTTCTTCCATGACCAGTTTTGACATTTGCTCTGGCTTTGGCTTTGCATTTCCTCCCAAAATGGCCATACCAGCTAGTCCTTTAAGGACCTTACAACTTCCATTTCACTTCCGCATGGCAATTGTCAAGAGATTGCTTCAGACTGAGGCTCCCACTTCATTGCCTAAAAACCTGACAGTTGTTTTGGGGGCTATTCAGTTTCATACTTTCCACTGTGCATAGTCTAGGCAGGAGGGGAATTCCCAACACCTGCTTCCCACTGCTGGCTCCTGTTACAAAAGCCAATGGGGCCAGATCCTTTTTTTACCTCCACTCTGGTATAGATACTGTGTGGGCACTTGACCCAAATTTGGCTCTCTTTTAAGACTTTGAATCATGAGTGAGTAATGCAATAATGGAGAAAACTGGAAATGAGAGTGTTCACGGCAATTGCAATTATGTCACAAATCTTTTTTTCTTCCCACTCCTCAGAATCGACTACCAAACTTGTGCTCTGCACACTAATGTGTAGCTTATAGAACTAAGGGTTCCCTAACTATCAGCTTTGTTCTCCCGTGGGGGTGAGTATATTATATGAGACCCTCTACCTGAGGCTGTACTTTTAGTTACCAGGGAAAAGTCATAAATTAATTCACTCAACAAAAATTTATTCAGCATGTGCTTTGGGCCAGGCAGTGTTCTAGATGCTGGTGATACAATGAAGTATAAGGCAGATGTAGGCTCAGCTCTCCTAAGTAAATAATAAATAAAAAAAGGTAAGTTCAGATAGTAATGTTATATGAAGAAAATGTAATCAAGTGGAAAATGGGGTTGGAGTGGAAAGGTCTACATTAGATATGCTTATCAGGGAAAGCCTCTTTAAGAATATATTTGAACTGAGACCTGAAGGATGGCAAGTCAGTGGTATGGATATCTGGAGGAAAAGAATTCCAGGCGGAGGGAAAAGCAAGTACAAGACACTGAGATGAGATGGGTTTGGTATGTTTAAGAAACAGAAAGATGGGGACATCCCTGGTGGTCCAGTGGCTAAGACTCCACCCTCCTAATGCAGGGGCCCCAAGTTTGATCCGTGGTTAGGAAACTAGACCTCACATGCCACAGCTAAGAGTTCAAATGCCACAACTAAAGATCAGGCACAGCCAAATAAATAAATATTTAAAAAAAGAAACAGAAAGATGTCTAGTGCAGTTAGGATAGAGTGATTGATGAAGAGAGAGGTAAGAGCTAAGATTATGGAGGTATTGGGAAGCAGATCATGCAGGACCTTGTGGGCTACTATTGGGGCTTTGGGTTTTACTGTGAGTGCAGTGAGAGCCATAGGAGGATTTTGAACAAAGGAAGGATGTCATTGACTTAGGTTTTCACTGGACCCATTTGACTGCTGTGAGATATGTTGATGGAGGCAAGGATGGAATCAAGAACAAGGTTGCTATTTAGGTGATATTTGCCTATCATTGTTTGACTTCAAAAATGGCGCCTTCTCCAGGTAGACATAACCCCCATGGCACTTGGCTTGGAGAAGAGGGCCTTTATCTAAAGAAGATGCCCCTTTTTGCTGCAGATGCAGCCCCACACCTGGTACATGATTTAGAATCAGAACACATACTGGACTTCAGCCCCTACTGGGCCCCTAGCCAGATATCCTTGCACAGTGTACAAACCATGCAACTGTTGATAGTCCCGATCAAAGAGACTGGTGGAGGCTGTTGCTGTAATCCAGATGAGAGATGATCATAGTTTCGATCTAGGTGGCAGCAGAGTGGAGGGAGGAAAAGGCACAAGGCATATGCTGAGGAAGTCCTTTATCCTGGGACCAGTCCTAGTCCTGAGAAGAATGGACTGTTATTGTCTCGAAGTAACGTCTACCAAAACTGTGGGCTCAGACTCATTCCAGCCCTAAACAATTCCCTCAAGGGAGAGTTGGGGGTGGTTACTGGGTGAGAGGTAGAAGTGGGCAAGGGAAGGAGGTTTCTTTCCCCGTGGAGAGAATCCATAGTCCCCAGGAAGATTTGACCTTCCAGAAGAATGACAGGCAGTAGGCTAGCCCTGCAAGAGAGTCCAGGAACAGTTGTACATCTATGCAAATTGTGAGAAATGTGGATATTAATCCCTACTTAACCTTACAAGGTGGTTATGAGGATCAAATATATGTTCAAAGCATCTAGATTAGGCCTGGCAATTAGTAGGCATTCAGGAGGCCTTGGCCCTAGTCTTGGTTCCTCCACAGACTCACTGAGACATCTTAGACAAATGGCTTTCCCTTTCTGAGGCTCAAATTCTTCATTTGTACAATGAATAAAATACTCCTTGCAAAGATAAAGTTGATGGAACAGACAGAATGAAACCCTGGATGTGAACATGACAAAAATGAGATTGCCTTAAGAAAGTTTAGCAGAATGCTACCCAGAAAAATGGTGATAATTACCCTAGAGGGCTTAGAGAAGCTGGTCCACCACTTTTCTATACTCTTTCTGGTCTTCCTTCATTTCTGTTTCTCTTTCCCTTGGTCTTTGTCAGACCTTTTCTCCTTCCTGGCTTCCCTCTGTGTTGCCCCTTTCCTTTTTCAAATTTCTGCTTTTCTGTTTCTTTGTCTTACTCTTCTCATTCCCTTCAATGAGCAACAGTCTTTGGACCAATCTAACTCTCCATGTTCCTTTGACCACTTACCCCACTCTGTCTCTTGTCTGCTCCATCCCCACCCTACCCTTTGTCCCTCCTCCTAGATTTAAGGATGAGTAATGTCTGAGACTCTCGAGCTATTGCAGCTGTTCTGAGCCAATGGGGCCTCCCACCTCCCAGATCTGAATAAGGCTGATCCTCAGGAGGGGCAGAGGGGAGAGGGTAGCAAGAAATAGGGAGTGTTGTTACACTTGTAGTCTACTTTTTTGCCATTCATTTTGGAAGAGGAAAATGAAACAAAAGAGGAATTTAAAGCTTCTTCTTTTATCTTGCTCCAGATGCAATTAATGATGCCCTAAGAGCTTGGTTTGACTTTCTAGGAAAGAAAACTCCTCTAAGAAACCACATTGTTTAAACATTAGATTTGCCTGGACCACAGGATCTGATAAGACAATGAAAACAGAAAAGGCTTTTAAGACCAATTTAATCCACATACAAATGTAATTCTAATGAAGAATCAATAGTCTGGTGGATCATTTTTCCTGCTACTCCTTGGAGAAGCTTAAATAGACTTTCAATCAATGGAGTGGATAGTGAATAAAATAAAATAAAATGTAATAGACAAGGTGGTACATAAATCTTGGCAAATTTCCTAAGGTGATTCTTCAGTGGCTGCTGTTTAGGAAACAATGATCTAATGAAATTAATATATAATGGGAGGTGGCCAGATGCCTACACAAATTAATCAGGGCTATGACCACATCTGAAGAAAGAATGGCTCCACTAACAAGTGTGCCCAGCCTTAAGAAGGAGAGATACAGAACTGGAAGAGCATGGCTAGTCCTGTCTAGGGGAGAGAGATTTGGAGATATTGCTTGTTGATTTATGGATGCCTAGACCCACTTCTTCTCTTTCCTTTGTTGTTTTTGGGGAATTCTCTCTGACCATTGTAACAGGCCTTGTCAATTGCCCCCTTCTTACAGGTTGTCAGGGCTCTTCCTTGGTTCCAGGGCCCACTTTTCCCCTATATGATTCAGGACTAAGTCCTGAGTGATTTAAGCCAGTGGTTCTCAAACATGATCTGAGATTCTTAGGGGATCCCCAAGACCCCTTTAGACTGCAAGGTCAAAACTCTTCTTGTGATGTTATTTTCCTTTTTCACCCTCATTATTTCACAGGTACATAATGGAGTTTTCCAGAGATTACGTGACATCATGATGTTATCACTCTGACAGTTAACAGAATGTTTGTGTATTTTTGTATTTTTTAGAATTTTCCAAGGTTTAACATATAAATATCTGTGTTTTTACAGATAAATTCAGGTTGACTTCAATACTTCTACTGTGCTGTTATTATTATCTGCAGTGGTTTCTGTGATAATCTCTTTAACTATATTATTATTAAATATATTATTACTTTCATTTTTTTCAACAGTAAGTATTTATTTGGCTACACAAGGTCTTAGTTGCAGCATGAGAACTCTTAGTTGCAGCGTGTGGGATCCAGTTCCTGACCAGGGATCAAACCCAGGCCCCCTGCATTAGGAGCATGGAGTCTTAGCCACTGGACCACCAAGGAAGTCCCATATTATTACTTTTAAATCACAAAGGTTTCCTTGCACCTATATGGAAATACACAAGAAGTTAGTGTAACACTAACTTTTCATTGTTTGGTCTTGCAATCATGTTTTTAAAATTTCTCAGTCTTAACTTCTGATATTATATGAACTGGTAGCTATCGCTCATATAAACAAAAGCTCTTTGAGATCTTCAATAATTTTTAAGAATATAAAGATGTCCTGAGGCTGAGAAGTTTGAGAACTATTGGCTGAAGCCAGTCACAAGAGGTCCCAATCCTCTTTCCAGAAATTGGTTAAAGGAAAATGTGTCACTGTCCCAACTCATGAAGCAGAAAGGGAGGTCTGCTATGGAGTGGAATTGTGAAAAAGATTTTTTTGACCTGAAAAGAAACACACAAAGAAGCAACCATTCCTTTTATTTATTTATTTATGGTTGCACTGGGTCTTTATTGCTGCCCATAGGCTTCTCTCGTTGCTATGGCCTCTCTTGTTGCAGAGCACAGGCTCTAGGTGCGTGGACTCAGTAGTTGCCACACACAGGCTTAGTTACTCCAAGGCAAGTGGAAGCTTCCTGGGCCAGGGACTGAACCTGTGTCCCCTGGATTGACAGGTGGACTCCTATCCACTGTACCACAAGGGAAGTCAAGAGCAACCATTCCTTGATTTGTGGGGTTTTTTAAATTTAATTAATTAATTAATTAATTTTTGGCTGTGCTGGGTCTTTTTTGCTACGTTCAGTCTTCTCCTAGTTTCAGAGAGTGGGGGCTACTCTATAGTTGCAAGTTTGCAGGCTTCTGATTGTGGTGGCTTCTCTTGTTGTGGAGCGTGGGCTCTAGGCTAAAGGGCTCAGTAGTTGCAGTGCGGGCTTAGTTACTCCATGGCATGTGAGATCTTCCCAGAGCATGGATCAAACTCGTATCCCCTGCATTGGCAGGCAGGTTCTTAACCATTGGGCTACCAGGGAAGTCCCCTTGGTTTGTCTTTTGATACTGTCCTGTCTGGAAGTGATGCTGAGATCAGCAGCCAGCCAGGCAAGGTAGCCTGAGAACAAAGTCAATGCACTGAGTTTCACAGAATGGCAGGGTAGAATAAACTGAGTCCAGAGGTACTTCTGGGTCCCAAAAGTCCCCCTACCCGAGGGCTTCATTTTTTGTGAAATAATGCATTTTTTGTTGTTTTTTAAGCCAGTCGAGTAGGGTTTGAAGCTACTCACATCTTAATTAATTAATTGATATACCCATTGTATGTAGTCTTCATGAGACAGTAAAACTCATGAAGGGTGAAAACTTCAGTAGGCTAGATATTAATTCTTTGCTCCCTAGTGTGTTGAAGGGAGTTGATTTCTAACCTTAGTCAACTAGATGCTCTTTTTGAATTATAAGCAAAGAATACAAGAATAGGGGCAGGGGAAGAGGATAAAGTTTTTCACTTCTCAGAGCATTCCTATAGCTCTCTTTCTTATTCCTGCCCTGTTCTTAACCTGGTCCTCCAATCATGCATAGATTCTAGAAGCACAGAGTTGATTTTTGTTGTTCATAACCAACAACCTTAATGGAGATGCAGGATCAGAGATAGAAATATACTAATCACTAAGTTGTGCACTCTATTTCCTTTGTTTCATCAGACAAATATAACTCAAGGCTCTTCATCCCTGGGGGAATTTCCTGGCAGTCCAGTGGTTAGAACTCTGCACATCCACTGTAGGGGGTATGAGTTTGATCCCTGGTCAGGGAACTAAGATCTCACATGCCGTGTGGTGCAACAAAAAAAAAAAAAAAAAAAAACCCTCTCCATCTCTGTTGGTACTGGTTCTCTGCTCAACCAAGCAGCCACTCCATAAGTGCCTGGCTGGGTTGCAAAGAGTCAGACACAACTGAGTGACTTTCACACATAACATAAAATTTACCACCTTAACCATTTTTAAGTATACAGTTCAGTAGTATTAAGTATATTCACATTGCTGTGCAACCATCACCACCATCTATTTCCAGAACTCTTTACCTCTTTCAAAACTGAAACCTTGTACCCATTAAACAATCACTCCCCATTATCCTATACCCCAGCCCCTGGCAACCATCATTCTACCTTCTGTCTCTATGGATTTTGCCTATTCTATGTATCTCATATATTTGGAATCTTACAGTATTTGTCTTTTTGTTACAGGCTTATTTCACCCAGCATAATTTCCTCAAGGTTCATGCATGTTGTAGCATGTGACAGTATTTTCTTGGATAAACCCTTCTTAAACCATAATTCTGCTGCTTCTTGGACCCACTTTGATTAGCAAGATAGTAGGCCATACTAAAAATCTCAGGATAAGGTCTTGAAATCTTAATCTTTGTGTTTTACTTTTTTGGCTTACCCTTTTTAACTCTTTCACTGGGAAATAAGAGCATCCATGTTTGTGTTAGTTTGTAATAATTAGTAATTATTGTATAATTAGGACTTCCCTGGTGGTTCAGATGGTTAAGTGTCTGTTTGTATTAGTCTGTAATAATTAGTAATTATTGTATAATTACAATACAGTTATTTGTATTCGCTGTTGTAACAAAATACCACAAACTGGATGGCTTCAAACAGCAGGAATTTATCCTCTCACAGTTTTAGAGGCCAGAGATCCAAAATCAAAGCGTCAGCAGGGTTAGTTCTTTTAGAAGGCTCTAAGGGAGAATCTGATATATGACTCTCTCCTAGTTTCTGGTCACTGCTGGCAATCCTTGGTGTTCCTTGACTTATAGATCCATCACTCCAATCTTTGCCTCTGTCTTTATATAGTTTTCTCCCTATGTGTCTGTCTTCTGTGTTTCTGTGTCCTAAATTCCCTCTTCTTATAAGGACATTGGCCAGTGGATTTATGGCCCACCTCAGTCCAGTATGACTGCATCTTAACCTTACTATATCTGCAAAGACCGTATTTCCAAAGAAGGTCGTATTCATAGATTCTCACATCAGATGAGATCAATCGCTCAGTCGTGTCCGACTCTTTGTGACCCCATGAATCGCAGCACGCCAGGCCTCCCTGTCCATCACCAACTCCTGGAGTTCACTCAGACTCACGTCCATCGAGTCGGTGATGCCATCCAGCCATCTCATCCTCTGTCATCCCCTTCTCCTCCTGCCCCCAATCCCTCCCATCATCAGAGTCTTTTCCAATGAGTCAACTCTTCACATTAGGTGGCCAAAGTACTAGAGTTTCAGCTTTAGCATCATTCCTTCCAAAGAAATCCCAGGGCTGATCTCCTTCAGAATGGACTGGTTGGATCTCCTTGCCATCCAAGGGACTCTCAAGAGTCTTCTCCAACACCACAGTTCAAAAGCATCAATTCTTCGGTGCTCAGCCTTCTTCACAGTCCAACTCTCACATCCATACATGACCACAGGAAAAACCATAGCCTTGACTAGACGAACCTTTGTTGGCAAAGTAATGTCTCTGCCTTTCAATATGCTATCTAGGTTGGTCATAACTTTCCTTCCAAGGTATAAGCATCTTTTAATTTCATGGCTGCAGTCACCATCTGTAGTGATTTTGGAGCCCCCCAAAATAAAGTCTGACACTGTTTCCCCATCTATTTCCCATGAAGTGGTGGGACCGGATGCCATGATCTTCATTTTCTGAATGTTGAGCTTTAAGCCAACTTTTTCACTCTCCATTTTCACTTTCATCAAGAGGCTTTTTAGTTCCTCTTCACTTTATGCCATAAGGGTGGTGTCATCTGCATATCTGAGGTTATTGATATTTCTCCCGGCAATCTTGATTCCAGTTTGTGTTTCTTCCAGTCCAGCGTTTCTCATGAGGTACTCTGCATATAAGTTGAATAAGCAGGGTGACAATATACAGCCTTGATGTACTCCTTTTCCTATTTGGAACCAGTCTGTTGTTCCATGTGCAGTTCTAACTGTTGCTTCCTGACCTGCATACAAATTTCTCAAGAGGCAGATCAGGTGGTCTGGTATTTCCATCTCTTTCAGAATTTTCCACAGTTTATTGTGATCCACACAGTCAAAGGCTTTGGCATAGTCAATAAAGCAGAGGTAGTTGTTTTTCTGGAACTCTCTTGCTTTTTCTATGATCCAGCGGATGTTGGCAATTTGATCTCTGGTTCCTCTGCCTTTTCTAAAACCAGCTTGAACATCAGGAAGTTCACGGTTCACATACTGCTGAAGCCTGGCTTGGAGAATTTTGAGCATTACTTTACTAGCATGTAAGATGAGTGCAATTGTGTGGTAGTTTGTGCATTCTTTGGAATTGCCTTTCTTTGGAATTGGTATGAAAACTGACCTTTTCTAGTCCTGTGGCCACTGCTGAGTTTTCCAAATTTGCTGGCATATTGAGTGCAGCACTTTCATCATCTTTCAGGATTTGGAATAGTTCAACTGGAATTCCATCACCTCCACTAGCTTTGTTCGTAGTGATGCTTTCTAAGGCCCACTTGACTTCACATTCCAGGATGTCTGGCTCTAGGTCAGTGATCACACCATTGTGATTATCTGGGTCGTGAAGATCTTTTTAGTACAGTTCTTCTGTGTATTCTTGCCATCTCTTCTTAATATCTTCTGCTTCTGTTAGGTCCATACCATTTCTGTCCTTTATCGAGCTCATCTTTGCATGAAATGTTCCTTTGGTATCTCTGATTTTCTTGAAGAGATCCCTAGTCTTTCCCATTCTGTTGTTTTCCTCTATTTCTTTGCATTGATCACTGAAGAAGGCTTTCTTATCTCTTCTTGGTGGATGTAAATTTGGGGAGACAATGCTATTCAATGCAGTACATTGTTGCCTCTAAGGAAATTTGGAATTAAGATCATTAGAGAAAGAACATAAAGAGAAGGAAATAGATAACACTCAGCTTTTTGTTTTGTTTTGCTCCTAACTTAGACCATTGTACAAAGTTAGTGCACTTTGTGCAAAAGAAAAATCCTTGATTGGAACAGAACATAGTATAATAAAGATTAGAAAAAGAGGAGAGGAAAATAGAGACTGCCTTGTGGGGCTCTCCCCCTACCAAATGCTGCCTGAGAGTCTGGTAAGGGGGAGGAAAGAGTAGAGACAGTGGCCTTAGAGGAGGTTAAGGGGGCCTAAGAAGAAAGGATTGAATGGTGGGACCATGAAGAGAAGCAGGAACAGGGTGAAAATAGTGTCAAGCACTGTTGCTGGCAGCTCAGGGAAGCCCCCATTGAAAAGGGCAAGAGTGGCTATGCCACCTACCAGGGCAGTGCAAAGCAGAGGTAGAGCCCAGAATAAGTAGGCAATCTGACCAGAATAAATGAAATTTTGCCAAGAATTTTCAGCAGTTTTGAGGGAAATACTGGGTTTTTCAAGTGGCTAGGATTTGAGTCATTTTTTGAGAATGTTGAAGTAAGAGACCACATTGGGATGTACTTTTCAGATACATTTAGGCAGAAGGCATTTGGATAACTTTTGGATTTGTCCAATATCAATGCTTTTGTCTTGAGACCCCTACAACATTGACATCCCTACCACAGTCATTCATTCAACAAATATTTGTTGAGCATCTACCATGTGCTTGATACTGGAGGTCCAGGGATGAGAGAGTCAGACAATCTCCCTGTCCTTCTTGGTGTCTTCTGGTTGGAAAGAGAGGCAGTGAACTAACAATTTATATAAGAACACATGTAGACTATATGAATAGCTTTACGACTCTTGAAGAGCAAGAAGAGTCACATCTTTCTTATTTCTCCAAATTAGATGAAAACTGACTTGAGCTTTCAGGAGCCAGAAGAGCAAGAAGCTCAATACCATCCTCTTTGGCTCTTCTCTTCCTCTGGTTTATCTATTAGCTTATTTAGATTACAAAGGAGGTTGGTCTGTTTGTCCATGCCTCAGCAGAGAAAAGCCTCTACTGCCATGCCTTCCATTGTACCTCATTGCCACAATATATGACTAGTGAACACAGGTCTGCTTCCTTCCATTTGACACTGCTGGTCCACTCCTGAGCAAAGCTTCCGGTGCAGGTCAGCAAAGTCCTTCAAAGTCTTCCCAAGTGGCAACTCTAGTTTTGACCAGTGTTTCTGGGCATACTTTCAGCTCTTCTCAGAGACCTCACTGCCTCAGAGGCCTTGGATTTCAATTGAATCAGGCATTTGCCCATCACAGACACTTTTACTTTCCATTCTTTAGGGATTCATCCCAGGAGTTGAGAGACTTTCCTTTTTAGGCCTCTGAAATTCCCTTTATTGGGCAAAATAACCTCATTACCTCCAAGGAAGGCCCAGATCTAATCAACACACAATTTTGTTAACACTTCCTAGGAGAAAAACCTTACAAACCTCACTCTCCCAAAGAAGTACAAGAGTGAAATGGATATTTAATTGGTTCTCAACCACCCAGCATTCATTCCTCACTATTTTGATAACAGCACCCTGATTTGGGAGATTTGAATGATTATTCTCCTATTGGATATAGTCTGGTCGCACTGTCAACTATTGGATATAGTAAACTATTGAATATAGTCTGGATATATCCAACTATTGGATACAGTCTGGTAGGACTGGCAAAGCATGACTATCATGCTTTCCTCTAGTCAAGGGAGTGGCACATGACCCAAACCAAACCAGCTGGATCTTGAAGAGGTCAGCGCTTTACTGAACTCTAATGTGCATATGAATCACTTGAGGGTCTTGTTACAGTGCATATTCTGAGCCAGTGGGGCCTGAAATCCTGCATTTCTAAAAAAACTCCCAGATGATGCCAGTGCTGCTGTCCCACAGATCACCTTTTGAGTAGAAAGGGAGTAGGGTAAGCAAACAGTACTTTCATCTAAAACTGGATGGAATACCTTCATTCAGATGGAATAGCCTTAAAAGCTCATCAGTCTACAATTGCTCTGGATCCTGTCCTCTCTGACCTGAATGTTCAGCCTTTCCTTCCATTTCTACAAGCTTTCTATATGCTTAAATTATATTTCATATTCAAGATGACAGAATTTATTTCTGATATTTGCAACCAAAGTACAGAAGGAGAAGAAGGAATGAGGGAAGAAGGGAGAGAGAGAGCAATTTCCCTCCAGCTTGTAACTAGGTCAAAGTACCATTGTCTCTCTATACAGCTAGCAACTAGTTTTCAGCCTTTATGTGCTGCTGATTTCAGCAAAGACATTCTGTTTTGTGAACCTCTTTGGGAGACTATTAAGGATCTTGGGCTTCTTCAAAACAGTAGAAAGCTTCTTCATCTAGCAACAACTGAAGGAAAACATTGGGGAACTATGTGCATAGATGCTTGAATATTCATCTTGTTTTGGTGTTTTGATAAAGGAAAAAATTCTGCACATCACTGTGATTTTTTGGATTGATGTCAAAGTCTCCATTAATAATTGTTCAGGTTCATCAAATTTCTGGAAGGCCATATTTGAAGGAATTGGCATTATAAATGCTATAGCTTATTAAAGGCTTCCTGGCAGGAAGGAGATATGGTTAAGGATGATCTGAGCTTGACGTCCCAAACTCACTGTTCTCACAACTCAGGTACAAAGCTGCGAGACAAAATATGAGTTTCTCAGTGTGTACCTGAGAGATTGTTACTAGTTGATAAGAACAGTTCAGAAAGCTCCTCTTTAAAAATAAAAATAAAACCAGACTTAACATCTCTGCCAGGGTTAATCTTTGAATAAAGCCCTCATATGAAGCCCTGGTTCCCAGAGATGGAATGAATGCCTGAGGACATTGGCATTATTGTGGATGAAGCCCAGCAGCTGGGAATTCCAGGAAATGTTCAGCTCTGGTTTCTCCTAGGCAAGTAATGTAACACTCTTATAGGGTTTCCATCTAGGACCATATTTGGAATGGAGCAGAATCTGTAATGGATAAAGCAAAAATATGGATGAGTTTTGCTTGTCCACACTGTTTTCATAATCAATGGTTCTTGCCTGCCCAACATTTTGCCAAGATGACTCTGTTTCCAAGGCTCCAGAAATTTTCTGACAGCAAATAATATGAGGTATTATGTTCATTTGAAATTTGGTTTGTAATAGGCTTGTTATTCCATATCACATAGTAATTTGAGTTCACTCATAAGTAGCAAAATTTGAATCTATAAGACATCATTCATTAGTACTCAGAATGATATATTTAAGTGTCTCCTCTCAAAATCATTCTTGTAAGGTTGGCAGTTCAGCCCAACCTCATCTCCTCTCTTGTAACTGTGAGGGTTTAAAAAAAGTTTATTAATTTATTTGTATTTTTGGCTGTACTGGGCCTTAGTTTTAGCACACAGGATCCCTCGTTTCAGCACAGAGGCTTAGTTGCTCCCTGGCCTGTGGGATCTTAGTTCCCAACCAGGGATGGAACCTGCATCCCCGGCATTGCAAGGCAGATTCTTAACCACTGGACCACCAGGGAAGTCCACAACTGTGAGTTTTGATCATAAGTCTTTGCTTGCAAGTAACAGTAAGTGACCCTGGCTACCTTAAACAAAAAGGGAATTATTTCAAGGCTGGGGTCGAGAACTCACTGGATTGAAAGGAAGGCTAGGTAGACAGAAACCATTTAGCTACCAAGGGAACTTCAGAATAGCAAAAAATTTATTAACAGTTTTCCCTAGATACCGCTCCTAGAGTGAATGAACACCAATCATTTTTTCTATCTTTGCATCACTGTATACAAATCCCTGACATTCCAATAGAAGAATAAGCAAGGAAGATGGTCAAACCAAAATCAGATGGATTATATTATTTGTAGCTGAGGATGGAGAAGCTCTATACAGTCAGCAAAAACAAGACCAGGATCTGACTGTGGCTCAGATTATGAACTCCTTATTGTAAAATTCAGGCTTAAATTGAATAAAGTAGGGAAAGTCAATAGGCCATTTGGGTATGACTTAAATCAAATCCTTTACGATACAGTGGAAGAGACATAGAGATTCAAGGGATTAGATCTGATAGACTGCCTGAAGAACAATGGATGGAGGTTCATAATATTATACAGGAGGTAGTGATCAAAACTATCCCCAAGAAAAAGAAATGCAAAAATGCAAAATGGCTGTCTAAGGAGGCCTTACAAATAGCTGGGAAAAGAAGAGAAGTGAAAGGCAAAGGAGAAAAGGAAAGATATACCCATCTGAATGCAGAGTTCCAAAGAATAACAAGGAGAGATAAGAAAGCCTTCCTCAGTGATCAGTGCAAAGAAATAGAGGAAAACAATAGAATGGGAAAGACTAGAGATCTCTTCAAGAAAACTAGAGATATCAAGGGAACTTTTCATGCAAAGATGGGCACAATAAAGGACAGAAACGGTAAGGACCTAACAGAAGCAGAAGAGATTAAAAAGACGTGGCAAGAATACACAGAAGAACTATACAAAAGTATCTGAATGACCTGGATAACCATGATGTTGTGATCACTCACCTAGAGCCAGACACCCTGAAGCACAAAATCAAGTGGGCCTTAGGAAGCATTCCTACAAACAAAGCTACTATAGATGATGGAATTCCAGCTGAGCTATTTCAAATCCTAAAACATGATGCTGTGAAAGTGCTGCATTCAATATGCCAGCAAATTTGGAAAACTCAGCAGTGGCCACAGGACTGGAAAAGGTCAGTTTTCATTCATTCCAATCCCAAAGAAGGGTAATACCAAAGAATGTTCACACTACCACACAGTTGCACTCATTTCACCTAACAAGGTAATGCTCAAAATCCTTCAAGCTAGGCTTCAACAGTTTATAAGCGGAGAACTTCCAGATGTACAAGCTGGATTTATAAAAGACAGAGGAACCAGAGACCAAATTGCCAACTTCCCCTGGATCACAGAAAAAGCAAAAGAATTCCAGAAAACATCTACTTTTGCTTCATTGACTACACTAAAGTCTTTGACTATGTGGATCACAACAAACTGGAAAATTCTTAAAGAGATGGGAATACAAGATCACCTTACCTGCCTTCTGAAAAACCTGTATGCAGATCAAGAAGCAACAGTTAGAACCGGATGTGGAACAACAGACTGGTTCCAAATCAGGAAAGGGGTACATCAAGGCTGTATATTGTCACCCTGCTTATTTAACTTATATGAAGAGTACATCATGTGAAACGCTGGGCTGGATGAAGCAAAATCTGGAATCAGGTTTGCTGGGAGAAATATCAACAACCTCAGATATGCAGATGATATCACTTTTATGGCAGAAAGCAAATAGGAACTAAAGAGCCTCTTGATGAAGGTGAAAGAGGAGAGTGAAAAAGCTGGCTTAAAACTCAACATTTAAAAAATTAAGATCATGGCATCTGGTCCCATCACTTCATGGCAAATAGATGGGGAAACGGTGACAGACTTTATTTTCTTGGGCTCCAAAATCACTGCGGACAATGCCTGCAGCCTTGAAACTAAAAGACACTTGCTCCTTGGAAGAAAAGCAATGACAAACTGAGACAATGTATTGAAAAGCAGAGACATCACTTTGCTGACAAAGGTTCATCTAGTCAAAGCTATGGTTTTTCCAGTAGTCATGTATGGATGTGAGTTGGACCATCAAGAAGGCTGAGCACTGAAAAATTGATGATTTTGAATTGTGGTTCTGGAGAAGACTCTTGAGAGTCCCTTGGATGACAAGGAGATCAGATCAGTCAATCCTAAAGGAAATCAATCCTGAATATTCATTGGAAGGACTGATGCTGAAGCTGAAGCTCCAATACTTTGGCCACCTGATGCGAAGAGCTGAATCATTGGAAAAGACCCTGATGCTAGGAAAAATTGAAAGCAGGAGGAGAAGGGAACAACAGAGGACAAGATGGTTGGATGCATCACCGACTCAATTGACATGAGTTTGCGCAAACTCTGAGAGATAGTGAAGGACAGAGAAGCCTGGCATGCTGCAGTCTATGGGATCTCAAAGAGTCGGACATGACTGAGCTACTGAACAACAATGAACAGACCATTTGCAGAAAGTACAGTGGAGGAATGACTATATGAATAGAGATAGTCCCTGCCCACAAAGGGTCACATACACTATCAAGCTGAGTGCTCCCTAGGGCAGGGCCCTGGGCCCAGGGCCCACAGCCTTCTCAAGGACTCCCCATCAGATGCTTTGTTTATATCAGCTCCTTTAATCCTCACAGCAACACTGTAGAATAAGTATGATTATGTCCCATTTGTCCAACAAAGGAACATGCTCAGACAATGAAAATGACTAGCCCTAGATTGTCTAGATATGAGGTGGCAGAGCTGAGGTTGACCTTACACTGATCATTTTTCCTACACATGCTGCCTTGGCTGCCATACATGGTTGTGCAGTTTATGCATTGTACAAAGTGCCCAGTCCAGAGGGCTTCTCAGGTGGTGTTAGTGGTAAGGAACCCGCCTGCTAATGCAGGAGACATAAGAGATGTGGGTCCCATCCCTGGGTTGGAAAGATCCCCTGGAGGAGGGAAATGGCAACCCACTGCTTGCCCGAGAATCCCACCAGGCTCCTCTCCTCTGTCCATGGGATTCTCAAGGCAAAGATAGTGGAGCAGATAGCCATTCCCTTCTCCAGGAGATCTTCCCAACCCAGGGATTGAACCTGAGTCTCTGCAGTCCATAGAGTCGCAAAATGTCAGACATGACTGACGCAATTTAGCATGCATACCCAGCCCAGAGGGCTTCCCCAATAGCTCAGTTGGTAAAGAATCTGCCTGCAATGCAGGAGACCCCAGTTCAATTCTTGGGTCAAGGAGATAGGCTACCCATTCCAGTATTCTTGGAGTTCCCTTGTGGCTCAGCTGGTAAAGAATCTGTCCACAATGTGGGAGACCTGGACTCGATCCCTGGGTTGGGAAGATCCCCTAGAGAAGGGAAAGGTTACCTACTCCAGTATTCTGGCCTGAAGAATTCCATGGACTGTATAGTTCCATGGGGCCGCAAAGAGTCAGATACAACTGAGCAACGTTCACTTTCACTTTCCAAGTCCAGAGGACTGGGGCTAAGCTGAAATCTAACCTGTGATTCACTCAAGAAGCCTACTGCCCCTTTGTAAACCTGTGCCTATCTGGAAGAAGGGGCTCATTTTTCTAATTTGTCCATCCAAGGGAGTGTCTTTTTCACTCTATTCAGGGAACAGGGCTAGTAGAAGTCTTACCTGTTGCATCTCTTTGAAGAAGGTGTGCAGAGGGGGTCGTTAGAGGTGGCTGAATAAGGAAGAGATGGCATAGGATGAGTGGCTGTTAGCTTGACAGAGGTGGAGGAAAACATGAAACATTGCATGAGACCCAGGAGGTACTCAGAGCAGGAACTTCTACATAGGGAAAAGGACAAACAAGGGGCATTGCCTCTCCCTGGTAATTTATTCAGGCTTATGTGAGCTTCTCAGTACAATCTTGGGGCTTGATCTGAGGGGCATGCAATCTGTGGTGTTCTACTTTAGGATCTCAGTTTGAAGGCTCCACTTGAGGGGACAGGGCTCAGTTTATAAGGCATAGATGACCCATCTACCATCCTGGCCTCTCAATTTTCTGACCTCTTCAGCTTTACCTTATCCTTCAGCCATCTCAACCTCCTCCTTCCATGGTCACAGCCTAGCCCTTGTCCTCAGTGAAAAAAGGAGACTCCTCCCTGAACCTCAATTTCAAATGTACCACTCTAATCATCATTTCCTGGTCCTCTAGTTGATCTACTCTTGTACCTACCGTGCATAAGAATTCTTCGATCACATCTCAACCTCTGATTCTTCCACTCCATCACCCTTTCACTGCCCCTCACTCATCTCTTGTCCTCCCTTACTTTCTTAACTAGTGTGACAGGAAGAATTTTGAGATGACCTCTGTGATCTGTACTCACCTGGTATTACTCCTATATAGTCCCCTTCCCTAGAATATAAGCAGGACTTGTGACTTGCTTCTAACTCAAACCTGGGTCTCCTGCATTGCAGGCAGATTCTTTATCATCTGAGCCACCAGGGAAGCCCTTCTAACCAACAGAATATGGCAAATATGATGGGAATTTATATATTATGGCTCCATTTTGTTACCATGTGAGGAATGTAGCTGCAGGCCTTGAAGAGATAAGCTGCTAGACTGTGAACTTCCTATTGATAGGGCCACATGGCAGGAAATTTCAAGAAGACCATAGGATCTGAAGGCCTCAGCTCTATAACCCCCCCCCCCCAAAAAAAACGAAATTCTACCAATAATCATGTAAGCCTGGAAGAGAATATGGAATAATACATGGCTTCATATGAGACCACACCCCTGGCCAGTATCTTGATTTCAACTTATGAGACCCTGAACAAAGAATTCTGATAAGTTGTGTCTGGACTTCCAACACATGGAAACTGTGAGTAATAAACATGTGTTGTTTTAAGTTGCTAAGTTTGTGGCAATATGTTCTGTAGCAATAGAAAACTAATATACCCAGCTTAGGTTTTCATTATCCATCATTGTAATCACTCCCTTGCAAACATCCTTACTATTCTAGCCCTTGTGGCTGACAGACCCTAAAGTAACCCCCAGTAATCCCCACCACCTGGTGTTCATGCCCTGTGCAATCCCTTACCCTGAGCAGAACCTCTGAGCTGCTTCTAGCCAAAAGAATATGACAAGAATGATAAGATGTCACTCCCCTAAGACTCCATCTTATCAGACTAGAGTTTAAGAGACTCTTTTTTTCTAGCTTTCAGAAGTAAGCTGCCATATTGTGAGAGGGCCAATGGAAAGGACCACATGGTGAGGAATTTGGATTCTAGCAACTGAGAGCCATCTCTGCCTGAAAGCTAGCAAGAAAATTAGGACCTCAAAGACAAAAAAAATGAACAAAAAATAATAAAATAAGACAAAAAAAAAACTTAAAAAAAAGAAATTTAAAAAAAGAACCCCCCCAAAAAGAAAAAGAAAATGTGGACCTCAGTCCTGGAGCTTCGAGGAGATGAATTCTTCCAACAAGCTGAGGGAGCTTGGAATTGGATATTTTACCTAGTCAAGCCTCTGATGTGACCGCAGCCCCAGCTGATATTGGAGCCTGATGAGACCCTGAAAGAGAAGACCCAGCTATTTGTTCCCAGATTCCTGGTGCATAGAAAATGTGAGATGATAAATGCATATAGTTTTAAACCTCTAAGTTATGGTAATGTGATATGCAGTATAGAAAACTAATACAGTCTTCCTCTTCCATCTTTATACTGACTTGACCAAATATAACCCAGGTTGGCAAGAACCTAACAGAAGCAGAAGAGTTGAATAAGAGATGCAAAGAATATACAAAATAATTATACAAAATAAACCCAAAGATTTTAATGACTCAGATAAGAATGATGATGTGGTCACTCATCTAGAGACAGACATCCTGGAGTGTGAAGTCAAGTAGGCCTTAAGGAAGCATTCCTACAAACAAAGCTACTGGAGGTGATGGAATTCCAGCTGAGGCATTTCAAATCCTAAAACATGATGCTGTGAAAGTGCCACACTCAATATGCCAGCAAATTTGGAAAACTCAGCAGTGGCCACAGGACTGGCAAATGTCAGTTTTCATTCCAATCCCAAAGAAAGGCAGTACCAAATGATGTTCAAACTACCATACAATTGCACTCATTTCATATGCTAGCAAGATAATCCTCAAAATCCTTCAACTAGGCTTCAACAGTATGTGAACCAAGAACTTCTAGATATACAAGCTGGATTTAGAAAAGGCAGAGGAACAAGAGATCAAATTGCCAGCATCCATTGGATCATAGAAAAAGCAAGGGAATTAAAAAAAAAGAACACCTACTTCTGCTTCATTTATTACATTAAAGCCTTTGACTGTGTGGACCACAACAAACTGTGGAAAATTCATAAAGGTATGGGAATACCAAGCCACCTTACCTGGCCTCCTGAGAAACCTGTTTGCAGGTCAAGAAGCAACAGTTAGAACCAGACATGGAACAGCAGCCTGGTTCCAAATTGGGAAAGGAGTACGTCAAGGCTGTACATTGTCACCTTGGTTATTTAACATATATGCAGAGTACATCACATGAAATGCTGGGCTGGATGAAGCATAAACTGGAATCAAGATGGCTGGGGGTGGGGAGATTGCTGGGAGAAGTATTAACAACCTCAGATATGCAGATGATACCACCCTAATAGCAGAAAACAAAAAGGGGCTAAAGAGCCTATTGATGAAGATGAAAGAGGAGAGTGAAAAAGCTGGCTTAAAACTCAACATTCAAAAAACTAAGATCATGGCATCCGGTCCCATCGCTTCATGACAAATAGATGGAGAAAAATTAGAAACAGTGACAGACTTTATTTTGCTGGGCTCCACAATCACTATGGATGATGAATGCAGCCACAAAATTAAAAGATGTTTATTCTTTCAAAGAAAAGGTATAACAAATTTATGTTGTTGTTGTTCAGTTGCTTAGTTGTGTCCAACTCTTTATGACCCCATGGACTGCAGCATGCCAGGCTTCCCTTCCTTCACTATTTCTCAGAGTTTGTTCAAACTCACATCCATTGAGTTGATGATGCCATCCAACCATCTCACCCTCTGCCATCCGTTTTTCCATGCCCTCAATCTCTCCCAGCATTGGGGTCTTTTCCAATGAGTTGGCTTTTTGCATCAGGTGGCCAAAGTATTGAAGCCTCAGCTTCAGCATCAGTCCTTCCAATGAATATTCAGGATTGATTTCCTTTAGGATTGACTGATCTGATCTCCTTGTCATCCAAGGGACTCTCAAGAGTCTTCTCCAGAACCACAATTCAAAATCATCAATTTTTCAGTGCTCAGCCTTCTTGATGGTCCAACTCACATCCATACATGACTACTGGAAAAACCATAGCTTTGACTAGATGAACCTTTGTCAGCAAAGTGATGTCTCTGCTTTTCAATACATTGTCTCAGTTTGTCATTGCTTTTCTTCCAAGGAGCAAGTGTCTTTTAGTTTCAAGGCTGCAGGCATTGTCCGCAGTGATTTTGGAGCCCAAGAAAATAAAGTCTGTCACCGTTTCCCCATCTATTTGCCATGAAGTGATGGGACCAGATGCCATGATCTTAATTTTTTAAATGTTGAGTTTTAAGCCAGCTTTTTCACTCTCCTCTTTCACCTTCATCAAGAGGCTCTTTAGTTCCTCTTTGCTATCTGTCATGAGGGGAGTGTCATCTGCATTTCTGAGGTTGTTGATATTTCTCCCTGCAATCTTGATTCCAGCCTGTGATTAATCCAGGCCAGAATTTCTCATGTACTCTTCATATAAGTTAAATAAGCAGGGTGACAATATACAGCTTTGATGTACTCCTTTCCCAATTTGGAACCAGTTCACTGTTCCATGTCCGGTTGTAACCATTGCTTCTTGTCCTACATATAGGTTTCTCAGGAAGCAGGTAAAGTGATACGGTATTCCCATATCTTTAAGAATTTTCCATAGTTTGTTGTGGTCCACACAGTCAAAGGCTTTAGTATAGTCAATGAAGCAGAAGTAGATTGTTTTTTTGGGAATTCCTTTGCTTTTTCTATGATTCAGTGGATGTTGGAAATTTGTTCTCTAGTTCTTCTGCCCTTTCTAAATCCAGCTTGTACATCTGGAAGTTCTCAGTTCATGTACTGTTGAAGCCTAGCTTGAAGGATTTTGAGCATTATCTTGCTAGCATGTGAAATGAGCATAATTGTCCAGTAGTTTGAACATTCTTTGAATTTGCCCTTCTTTGGGATTGGAATGAAAACTGAACTTTTCCAGTCCTGTGGCCACTGCTGAGTTTTCCAAATTTTTTGGCATATTGAGTGAAGCACCTTCACAGCATCATCTTTTAGGATTTGAATGCCTCAGCTGGAATTCCATCACCTCCACTAGCTTTGTTCTTAGTAATTCTTCCCTAAGGCCCACTTGACTTCACACTCCAGCATGTCTGACTCTAGGTGAGTGACCACACCATTGTGGTTTTCCAAGTCATTAAGACCTTTTTCGTACAGTTCTGTGTATTCTTGTTACCTCTTAATCTCTTCTGCTTCTGTTAGGTCCTTACCATTTCTGTCCTTTATTGTGCCCATTTTTGCATCAAATATTCCCTTGGTATCTCCAATTTTCTTGAAGACATCTCTAGTCTTTCCCATTCTATTGTTTTCCTCTATTTTTTTGCATTGTTCACTTAAGGCTTTCTTATCTCTCCTTGGTATTCTTTGGAACTCAGTTGGGTATATATTTCCCTTTGAAACAGGACAGAAAGGTGCAGGGCACACCTTTTGAAAGAATGCCATAGCCCAAGGGCACAACATAAACTGATTAAAATCAAATGGTCCAAGATGGCAGACAACACAACTTTGACTAGATCTTTCTCCTCAACCAGCAAGCTAAATGACACACCCAGAGGTGCCATGAAAGTTCCAAGGCACCATCATAAGACCAAAAAGTGGATGGTGGCCCAATTCCTGGAAATCTCCACCCCTTCCCCAAAATAGTTGGAAAAATCCTCCCACTCATTAGTTTATGAAATTACCCAGCTCATAAAACTTAGCAGGCCACATTTCATGGCCGTACTCACTCTCTATGGTGACCCATAGTCTGTCTATGGAGTGTGTTTCTCTCTGAATAAATCCACTTCTTACCTATCACTTTGTCTCTCATTGAATTCTTTCTGCCCTGAGACATCAAGAACCTGAGCTTCATTACTGTGGGTTTTGGTTGGGTTCGAGTCCCAACTACATAGGTTCAAGTCCCAATAAGAGGTAAACGGTTTTACCTTTCTCCTTTGCCTTTTGCTTCTCTTCTTTTCTCAGCTGTTTGTAATAACAAACCTAGACAGTGTATTAAAAAGCAGAGAAATCACTTTGCTGACAAAGGTCCATATAGTCAAAGCTTTGAGAATAGTAGTCTTGTGAGAGTTGGACCACAAAGAAGACTGAGCAGCAAAGAAATGATGTTTTTGAAATTCGGTGCTGGAAAAGACTCTTGAGAGTCCTTTGGACAGCAAGGAGATCAAGCCAGTCAATCCTAAAGAAATCGACCTTGAATATTGATTGAAAGGACTGGTGCTGAAGTTGAAGCTCCAATACTTTGGCCACCTGATACAATGAGCTAACTCATTGGAAAAGACTGTGATGCTGGGAAAGATTGAGGGCCAGAGGAGAAGGGGATGACAGAGGATGAGATGGTTGAGTGGTACATCCATGTGGTGGACATCCATGTCTACCAACTCAATGGACATGAGTTTGAGCAAACTCTGGGAGATAGCGAAGGACAGGGAAGCCTGGCATACTGCAATCTATGGGTCACAGAGTCAGCCATGACTTATCAACCGAACAACAACAACCCAGGTTAACTGTAATGCCCTACCCATTCTGCATCTGTATCAGACCAGCTGAATGTTATCGGAGGAAACCAAAACCACACAGGTCAATTGATTTCACTCTAAATTATTGGTTGCATACCTCAGATGGGCATTGGTAGCATTGCAATTCTGCTATGCTCACAGAGAGAACTATTTCATACTTTCTCTTCTTCTCCCAAATCTCCCACATCCCAGCTTCTGACCTCACCTTTAGCTGATGACCACACATCACCCTTCATTAAGAAGATAGATGTATTCAAACAGGAATTTCCTTATCTTACCACCAGATCTACTATCCTCTCTATACACAGCTTCCTCTTCACAGGGAAAAACTCTCCCTCCTCATATAAGACCAGTCCCTCCACCTTTGCTTTGGACTCCTCCCACCTACTCAAGGACTGCATTCCTTCAGTCACTCCCATCTCATGTCATCATGCATGCACCTGCTCTATCATCTACCATCTTTAAGAATCCCCCTTGAGACTTCCCTGGTGGTCCAGTGGTTAAGAATCTGCCTTCCAATGTAGGGGTCTCAGGTTTGATCCGTGGTATGATGCTAAAGCTGAAACTCCAGTACTTTGGCCACCTTATGTGAAGAGTTGACTCATTGGAAAAGACTCTGATGATGGGAGGGATTGGGGGCAGGAGGAGAAGGGGACGACAGAGGATGAGATGGCTGGATGGCATCACTGACTCGATGGACGTGAGTCTGAGTGAACTCCGGGAGTTGGTGATGGACAGGGAGGCCTAGCGTGCTGTGATTCATGGGGTCGCAAAGAGTCAGACACGACTGAGGGACTGAACTGAACTGACTGACTGACTGGGTAACTAGATCCCACAGGTTTCAGGACAACTAAGCGCCCACATGCTGCAACTAGAGAAGCCCAAGTAGCACCCCCCTCAAAAAAAAGAGTTCTCCTTGAATTCCATAAGCTCTTCCTGCTATGCATTATTTCTGTTTCTTTCATGGCAAAACTTCTCAAGATTACACGTTGATTTCTCCACTTCACCTCCCAGTCACTTTTCAACCAACTCCTGTTTAGTTTTGCACCACTCAGTGGAAATTGCTCTTGTCAAAGTCATGAAAGACTATGTTGTCAAATCCAACAGACAGATACTTTCCTTTTTTCACCTTACTTGTCTCCCAATAGCATCTGACACAGTTAACCAGCCCCTCCTTCTTGAAACATGTCCATTTCTTCTCATTCTCCTTTACTGACTTCTAAATGTTGACATTCTCTGAGCTTATAAACCTAATTGCCCCCTTATCATCTGCACTTGAATATCTCACAGGCACCTCAAATTGACCATGTCTAAAACAAAAATCTTGATATTCCCCTGAAATCTGTTCTTCCTGCTTCCTTTCCCTACTTCAGTACAACTGAGACAGGAGATAAGGGGACAGGAAACAACCTTTAGAAGAATGACATAGCCATTGAGGATGTGATATAACCTGGTCAAAACCAACTAGGCTCAAGATGGTGGAAGATTTGACTTCCAACGGACTTTGAGCCTCACTCTACTCTGATACATTAGCATATGCTAAATGACACACCCACAGGTACCATGACAGTTTTGAGGCTGATTGTAAAAGGCAGAAAAGTGGATGATGCCCCAGGTCCTCAAAATCCCTGACTCTTCTCAAAGATAATTAGATTATTCCTCCCACTTGTTATCTTATGAAATTACCCAGCACATAAAAACTAACCACCCCCACACTTTGGGCTGCTCTCCCCTTCTGAAATGGCCCACAGTCTGTCTGTGGAGTGCGTATCTCTCTAATTAAACCTGTTTTCACTTTACTATGGCTTGCTCTTGAATTCTTTCCTGCTCGAAGCCAAGGACCCTCACTTGGCAGCCCATCCAAGGGATTCACCAGAGACCTGGGATATGACTATCCTCTTGTGCCCCATTTTTCCTACAACACAATCACCAGTTATGGAACTAGAAAGCTGAGAATCAGGAACTCCCTGGCAGTCCAGTGGTTAGGACTCTGTGCTTTCACCACTGAGGACATGGGTTCAAAATCCTGCAAGCCATGTGTTAGAGACAAAAAAAAAAAAAAAAAAGAAACTGAGAATCATCTGTTTCCCTCAACTCCTCCATACTCAGTTCTTATTATGGAGTACTATTGGGTTTATCTCTAAAATTTATCTTGAATTTGTCCACATCTCTCTGTCTCCACTATCACTAACCTATACCAAACCACCATTGTCTCTTGTCTGAACTATTATAATAGCTTCCCAATGGTCTTTCTGTGTCCACTTTTGCTTCTTTATAATTAATTCCTTCTCTGTATAAATAGGTAGAGTGGTCTTTCAAAAAAGGTAAATTACATCATTTTATCCCCCTGCATACAACAGTTTCCACTGCATTTCAAATAAAATTCAAACTTCTTACCATGACTAACAAAGCCATTGCTGGTGTCACACCTCATCACCTGTAGGTCTTTTTTTTTTTTCTTTCCTGTAGCTCTTTTCATCTCATACTAAGTTCTGATTCCCTGGCTTTTGCTCTTGTCCCTTTTCTTGGAACCATCTTCCTTGTCCTCTGTCTTCTCCTTAAGGGCACAGCTTAAATGTTATATTCTCAGAGGTGCTTATTCCCAGGTAATGCTAGTGGTAAAGAACCTGCCTGCCAATGCAGGTAGACATAAGAGTTGTGGGTTTGATCCCTGGGCTGGGAAGATCCCTTGGAGGAGGGCATGGCAATTCACTCCAGTATTCTTGCCTGGAGAATGCCACGGACAGAGATCCTGGTGGGCTGCCATCCTTGGGGTCGCAAAGAGTTGGACATGACCTCTGCTTGCACGCAGAGGTGCTTTCCCTGACCACCCTATTAAAAACTGTTCCTCTCTCCACTGTTATCCTCACTCACATTGTAAATCCTGTGAAAGCAGAGCCTTTGTCTGTCTTGTTAGCTCCCCCGTGCTTAGTGCAGTGCCTGGCATTCATTCAGCACTCAATTAATATTTGGTTAATGAATGACTGGATGAATGACTGAGTGAGGCAGTTTCTCTGAGGATCTGGCTACCTCAATGTGGTAGCCATTGTTGTAGCCTACCTCAATGAGATTGGCATAAAAGACAAAATGCACTGGACAATTAAGGAGATGATTTTATTCATGTTGGTGCAATAGAGAAACTGTACAACAGGAGAAATGTTTGAAAGAATAGGGATACTGGGATACTATGGAGGCAAGTAGACAAGGGTAGATGATTTGGGAGCTTCATGAAGTGATGAGGAAGGAAAGAGACAGGTTTTATCTGAGTCATTAAAGAAAGGTGGTGTTGAGCCTTATCTTGGACAACACAGGAGCAGGGAAGTCCTTTGCTGTTAACCCTTTCTTAGAGCCCAAAAGAGAGGGAGAATTTGGGGACCATGTTGCTTTACAGAAACAAAGGGCTCAGATAAGTTTCAATATTGTTGCTGTTTATCTCAGCTTTCCAGATGACACCACCCTAATGGCAGAAAGCAGAGAGGAACTAAAAAGCCTCTTGATGAAGGTGAAAGAAGAGAGTGAAAAAGCTGGCCTAAAACTCAGTATTCTAAAAACTAAGATCATGGTATCCAGTCCCAACACTTCATGGCAAATAGAGAGAGAAAAAGTGGAAACAGTGACAGATTTTATTTTCTTGGGCTCCAAAGTCACTGTGGATGGTGATTGCAGCCATGAAATTAAAAGACACTTGCTCCTTGGAAAAAAAGCTATGACAAACCTAGACAGTGTATTAAAAAGCAAAGACATTACTTTGCCAACAAAGGTCCATCTAGTCAAAGCTATGGTTTTTCCAATAGTCATGTATGGATGTGAGAGTTGGACTATAAAGCTGAGCACTGAAGCATTGATGTTTTGGAACTGTAGTGTTGGAGAAGACTGTTTAGAGGCCCTTGGACTGCAAGGAGATGAAATCAGTCAATCCTAAAGGAAATCAGTTCTAAATATTCATTGGAAGGACTGATGCTGAAGCTGAATCTCCAATACTTTGGCCAGCTGATGACTCATTGGAAAAGACCCTGATTCTGGGAAAGACTGAGGGCAGGAGAAGAAGAGAGCAACAGAGGATGAGATGGCTGAATGGCATCACTGACTTAATGGACAGGAGTTTTAGCAAAGTCTGGGAGATAGTGAAGGACAGGGAAGCCTGGCATGCTGCAGTCCATGCGGTTGCAAAGAGTTGGACACGACTGAGTGACTGAACAACAACAACAATCTCAGGTTCAGTATAGGAGCTTAGCCTGAAGATTTCAATGTGAAAAAATAAGTTCAGGGGTCTAGTCCATGCAGTCACTCTGTGGACCTTTATTTGGGTTCAATCTGAACAACCCAAGTGGACCACGTAGGGCTATCATCGCATGTAAATTAATATGGAGTCCTAACCCTAGAGACTCAAACTTGGGACCTCAGTTTGGCAGATCAATTTCAGGGAGCTCTATCTGGGAATTATACTCTGAAGAACTCAATTTGGAGGCATCAGCTGGTCTACCCTGTTTACTAGGCATAGTTAAAGGAGGCTTTCCTGGTGGCTCAGTTGGTAAAGAATCTGCCTGCAATCAGGAGACCTGGGTTCCATCCCTGGGATGGGAAGATCCCTTGGAGAAGAGAAAAGCTACCCACTCCAGTATTCTGGCCTGTAGAATCCCCATGGACTGAGCCTGGTGTGCTACAATCCACGGGGTCGCAAAGAGTCAGATACAACTGAGAGACTTTTACTTCACTCACTGGATGTGAGAGACTGGTACTCCATCTGGCAGTTTATTCTGATGTTACTCTGATGTACCCTGAGTTTTGTTTTGGTGGGGGTTCAGTGTGGTCTCAGTATGGGGGTCTGAAACTTTATTCTGAAACCTAAATCTCTAGTACACAGCCTGGGGAACTTCTTCAGGAAGGTTAGGCAAGATATTTGTTCTGGAGACATCATTTTGGTGGTTTGACGTAGAAACTGTTTGAGTCACCTACCTTATGGTTGCCTGTCTAGGGACTCAGGCATTGCTACCTTAGTACCAGGATCAATCTCACAATATTGATCAATCAGGAGTTCTATCTGAATCATTCATTGTTGGGTGCTCAGCATGAGAATTTGGGTTTAGAGTGCTGACTCACTGTGGCTCAGATATCAGCCCATTCTAGAGGGTTCGGCATCTCATCAGAGACGCTAAGGATGGTTTGAGCCATAAATGAATAGTTTGAACCATATGTGAATGGTTTGAACCATATGTGAATGGTTTGAATATGATGAAAGCCTTTATTTATTTCAAGTAAAAACAATCCCAAGGAACTTCCCCTCTCTTCTGTTCAGATCTCATTAGCCAAAGCCTATATATCACATATCAAATAGCTGTACCCAGTTGCAAGGAAGACTTGGAAATGTCTTTTAGTGGGGCTTGCTTATGCCCACTCAGCTAAAAATATGGATTCTGTTCCAAAGAAGGAAAGGGGCAATATAAGTTGGAGTGTAAAGCTAGCAGTCTCACTACACAGGTAGCAAGAATCCTGGGATTCTCAGTCTGAATCCCCGGTTCTGTGAATACAATTTTGTGTACTGATTCTGAGGGTATGAACTTAAGGACTAGATGATTGAAAGCTCATTCTGGGGAATCAGTTTCATGATCACAGCTGGGGGACGTTGGTCTACAAACCTACTCTAAAGGATTCAGTTCAATTTCTGAATCTTTGGGCAGTATGATAGATTCAGCCCACATAATCCCATTCTTGACGTTCATTTTATAGGGGGTTTGGTCTGGGGGTGCTCGAGATCATAGTAGTATTTCAATATGAGAGTTCAGGGGCTTTCCGGCAGTCCAGTGGTTAAGAATCCACACTTCCACTGCAGGGGAGCTCAAGTTCAATCCCTGGTAAGGGAACTAAGACCCTGCATGCCACACTGCACAGCAAAAAAAGAAAAAAACCATTAGAGTTCAGAGCTCAGTTTAGGAGCTTGATTATTTGGATTCTACCTGAGGGCTCAGTCCAGGGTCTGTCTGATCTGTATCACCAGTCTGGTGCTTCATTCTGGGCTTTGGGTTTGTTTTATGGGCCCAGAGTTTGGAGGTTCAATCTAAGGAAAGTGGCTCAATTTGGGGGATTAACCTTCAGTCATCAATTTCAGGAGTCAGTGTAGGGTTCTCATTCTGGAGTGTTAGGACTCCCTCTCGGGATATTTGTCTAGGAATTCATTTTTGGATTATGTCATGACAGCTCAGACATTGGTAGCTGTCTGGGGGCTCACTGTGGGAGCTTCCTCAGTGGGGGTCTTAAGAGGAGCCCATTCAGTGGCAGTTAGACTGGGGGCTCAGTTTTGGCAGGTAGCCCTGTGAACCTAAGCTTAAAGTTTTCAGAGTGAGAATTTCATCCAGAAGCCTTTGGGGGTCCACCAGGCTCACTCCTTCTTTCATACAAGCCTGTGAGAACTCACTCAGACTGGGCTGTTAGTCTGAGACTGAGACCTTGGAAGTTCATCTGGGAGCACGCTGGCTCCTGATCTCAATCTATAGGCTCACTCTGAAAATGGGAGTTATGGTTCTTAAACATTGACAGCTCAGTCTGGAGCAATTAACTTCACTGTCTCATTCCTTGGAGCTTGTGTTAGTTCTGAGAAGCAGACACTAAGATGGGGTTAGTGTCACAAAAGTGGGTACACGTTTATCAGGGGAGATGCCCATGAGAGAAAAGTCACTGGAACATAATGCAGTCTGATCCAGACTAAGAAGAGAAGGAGGGAAGGTTGAGTGAAAGAGCTCTAGAGTGCTGTGCAATGTATGGGAGATTTGGCAAGACTGTCTGGGATTCCTTGAACCAGTCACCAAAGTATCCCTGCCACACTCAGTCATTGACTGAGAGTAGCTCATGGGAAGTATGGTCTCTGCACAAATGAGAGGATGGATTTAAGAACACATCAGCTGGGGCTCTTGATCAATTATGCTTCCTGAAGTTCAAAGTCTATAAGATGCATCCTCATAGCTTTCATGGGGTGCATACTGGTTGTTCTCTCTGAGGATTCCCTCTAGGGCTCATTCTGGGCATGTTATTTGGGACATTAAGTTTTCAGTCTGAGGGAATCTGTTTCAGAATATGGGATTAGTTTGTACTTTTGGTGGGGGGATATCTGTGGCCTCAGTGTGTGAGGGGTCCTTCTGGGAACTCAGTCTGGGCCCACTTCCAAGGTATCACCCCCATTCTCCTTCAAGGAGCTAAGTTTGAGGTCTTAGTTCTATGGCTCTGCCTAGAGGCTCATTATGGAGAACCTGACTTTGAGGGTTTAAATGTTGACAATTCACTCTTGAGACACCTAAGGATTCAATATGGGAGCCTGATTTGTGGTTTAAGATATGACTGAGCCTCTCACCAAGTGAGTGCCAGGCTCAGGGCTCAGTCTGGGTGGCTGAGTCTGGCTGGCTTTGGGAGGCTCAGATACTGGGGGCTCAGTCTGGGATATTTTAGCCTTAAGGAGTCATGCCTAAGGTATCTCAGTGTGATGACCTTACCTGGGAATTTCTGCCTGGTGGGCTGTCTTGGAATCCTAAGTAGGGTCCTTGACTGAAAATTTTCATCTGGAAATACACTCTGCATTTATACTCTAGCAGTTCAATTTGGCAGTTCAACCTGCATTTCAGTCTTGGAGCTCTGTCTGAGGTCTCATGCTGAGGACTGAATTTTGGTTTAGGTTTTGGGAGTTCAGGTTTTACCATATCAATATGGTCATCTTCATCTGAAGGCCTAAGGTAGCCTGAAATGTTCCCTCTAGAGGGGTCTAGGAGTATTAAACCTGGGATTCATGTATTTATAAAGCATCATGTATATAATTTGGAATGTCTATGTATATGGATGCTAAAAAATTTTATTTTCACCAACTTCCATTTGAAACTTGACATTTTTTCCATAATGAATGTAGGCAACTGAACACAGTAGTATTAGCAGTACATATGACTTGTCTGACAGAATGTGGTCCACTGGAGAAGGGAATGCAAACCACTTCAGTATTCTTGCCCTGAGAACCCCATGAACAGTATGAAAAGGCAAAATGATAGGATACTGAAAGAGGAACTCCCCAGGTCAGTAGGTGCCCAGTATGCTACTGGAGATCAGTGGAGAAATAACTCCAGAAAGAATGAAGGGATGGAGCCAAAGCAAAAAGAATACCCAGCTGTGGATGTGACTGGTGATAGAAGCAAGGTCCGATGCTGTAAACAGCAATATTGCATAGGAACCTGGAATGTCAAGTCCATGAATCAAGGCAAATTGGAAGTGGTCAAACAGGAGATGGCAAGAGTGAATGTCGACATTCTAGGAATCAGCAAACTGAAATGGACTGGAATGGGTGAATTTAACTCAGATGACCATTATATCTACTACTGCGGGCAGGAATCCCTTAGAAGAAATGGAGTAGCCATCATGGTCAACAAGAGTCCGAAATGCAGTACTTGGATGGAATCTCAAAAACGACAGAATGATCTCTGTTTGTTTCCAAGGCAAACCATTCAATATCACAGTAATCCAAGTCTATGCCCCAACCAGTAATGCTGAAGAAGCTGAAGTTGAACGATTCTATGAAGACCTACAAGACCTTTTAGAACTAACACCCAAAAAAGATGTCCTTTTCATTATAGGGGACTGTCATGGCACTGGTGGGTGAGTCATTTAGCATGCTAATGTGTTTCAATGAGCAAATAATGAAGCTCAGGGTCTACTGGATAGTCGACTATTCTGCTCTCTTGGACCTAGTTGGTTCCAACCAGCTTATGTTGTGTCCTCAATGGCTGTCATTCTTTTAAAGGTTGTGCCCTGCTCCTTCCCTCCTGTTTCATTAGTTGTTGTTGTTCAGTCACTAAGTTGTGTCCGACTCTTTTTGACCCCATGGATGGTAGCTCACCAGGCTCCTCTGTTCTCTACTATCTCCCAGAGTTTGCTCAAATGCATATTCATTGAGCTGGTGATGCTATCTAGCCATCTCATCCTCTGCTGCCCCCTTTTCCTTTTGCTTTCAATCTTTATTAGCATCGAGGTCTTTTCCAGTGAGTCAGCTGGTCACATCAGGTGGCCAAAGTATGGGAGGTTCAACTTCAGCTCCAATGAATATTACTTCCAATGAGTATTCAGAGTTGATTTCCTTTAGTATTGACTGATTTGATCTCCCTGGAGTCCAAGAGACTCTCAAGAGTCTTCTTCAGCACCACAATTTGAAAGCATCAATTCTTCAGCACTCAGCCTTCTTCACAGTCCAACTCTCATATCCATACATGACTACTGGAAAAACCATTAGTAGATCATGGTATTTAATGCATTAATAAGGAAATATATATACTGGGAATTCCCTGATGGTCCAGTGCTTAGGACTTGGTGCTTTCACTGCTAGGTCCTAGGTTGTATCCCTGGTTGGGGAACTAAGATACTACAAGGCATGCTCAAAAAGAAAAGTATGTTACAATAAATGCTTATAGTATTTTGGTAACTGTATTTTAATATAATTGGTTTCCTCTGTAACTCTATATTTTAGTTTATGCATTTAAAAACATTATTCTGAGAAAAAGTATACTGTCTACACCAGATTGTTAGATGCTAGATGGGTTCAAAGCACAGAAAAGGTGAAATTTGTCACTTTCAGTCTCACGGTAAAGTCTCAGGGTTCATTCAGAGGCCTTGGTTTGTTGGAGCCTAGAATTGGGCTCCCTATGTGGGAATTTCTAGTGGGTCTATCGTGATATTGTGATTTATAATAAAAATATATATTGGAGAGTCCCTTGGACAGCAAGAAGATTAAGCAAATCAATCCTAAAGGAAATCAACCCTGAATATTCATTGGAAGGACTGATGCTGAAGTTGAAGTTGAAGTTTGGCCACCTGGTGGGAAAAGCTGACTCATTGCAAAAGACTGTGATGCTGGAAAAGATTGAGGGCAGCAGGTGGAGGCGACAGAGGATGAAATGGTTGGATGGTGTCACTGACTCAACGGACAGGAGTTTGAACAAATTCCAGGAGATGGTGAAGGACAGAGAAGCCTGGTGTACTGCAGTCCATGGCATCCCAAAGAGTTGGACACGACTGAAGGACTAAGCAACAACATTGAGTCTTCAGTTCAGTTGCTCTTTGAGACCCCCTGACTGCAGCACACCAGGCTTCCTTGTCCATCACCAACTCCTGGAGATTGCTCAAACCATTCCTAACACAGAATTCCTAAAACCTTTGGAATTTCCTCTGAGAAGAGAGTGATGAAAGGTGTGTTTTGTTATGTTAATGAAGTGACTTTTTTGTGGAGCCAACCACATGATTAGGGTTGGCACTTTCAGTCCCTCCCCTCTACCTCTAGGAGGGGAGAGGGGCTGGAGTTTGAGTTCAGTTACCAATGACCAATCATCTAATCAATTGTACTCTGTGCTGGAACCTCCATAAAACCCCAAAGGAACAGGTTCTGAGAGCTTCTGGGTTGATGAACAAGTGAAGATTCCAGCAGAGTTTCATGCTCAGAGAGCTTGGAATCTCCTTGTTCTCTTCCATGTGGCTGTTCCTGAGTTATATCCTTTTATAATAAACCAATAATCTAGTAAGTAAAATGTTTCTTTGAGTTATGTGAGCCAGTCTAGTGAGGTGAGGGTCACTGGGACTCTGATCTGTGGGCCTGGGCCTGTGGGTCAGAAGCACAGGTGACAACCTTGAACTTGGGGATCAATGTCTGTAGTGCGTGGTGGGGGGGTGGTCGGTGGAGAGGGTGCAGAGAGAGGCAGTCTGGTGACTGAGCCCTTAACCTGTGGGATCTTCTATGATCTAGCACTATCTCCAGGCTTCCCTGGTGGCTCAGACAGTAAAGAATCTGCCTGCTGGGTTTGACCCCTGAGTCAGGAAGATACCCGGGAGAAGGGAATGGCTACCCACTCTAGTATTTTTGCCTGGGAAATCCCATGCACAGAGGAGCCTGGCGAGCTAAAGTCCATGGGATCACAAAGAATCGGACACAACTGAGGTATTTTCACTTTCTTTCTTTCCAGGTAGATAGTATTGTTGCAGAAACCAGTAATCAAGAAACCAAGCACCACATTTGGAGAGTTGGAGAACTCAGGTTTATTATGCCAATGGGCCCAGAGGAGTTAACACTCTAAGCTCTGAGCCCCAAACAAAGGGGTTACAGAGTTTTTATAGACCTACTATAGTGGGCAACACTAGCTGGTAATAGGCTGGTTTAAACTAAGGAGTTTCACACAAATAGGAACAGCAGTCAAGATGGGGAGGGGGATGCCTGACCTTTACACGGACAGGCATGATTAAGCAGGTTGGCAGGGGCTGGGCAATTGCAAAGAGCAGGACCAGGGTGAGTGAGATAAGCTCCAGTTCCTAGTACTGTAAGTCCCCACTTTCTGAGACTTTGTGACTTAAGTGATCCAGACTTTGCAAGGAGCAAGCTGAGTTACAGAGGCAGAATGAGCAGAAGGTTATGTAAAATTTTAACTTTTCCTCTTCAGTATCAGAATTGAGTTGAATTGTAGGACACCCAGCTGATGTTGAAGAATTGCTTGGTGATGTGGGAAAACCCAAGACACATACACTGCAACTGGTGACTAGAATCTTACCTACTCTCTCTATGTACGTTTGAGGCTTTGGGAAGTCACTCGAAAGTGGGAAGTCACTGGGAAGTGCTTAATCTCAGTTTTTCCGTTTGGGCCTCTTTGAACTCAATTTAAGTTGGTGGGTCTGCAGGAATGAGTCTCTAGAGCCCCGTAGGAGTTGACGCCTCCTGAGATGATCAGTCTGGGAGTGCTCATGATTATCATCATACACCACATTATTTTCTGCTTCTGTTTTTTGGTATAGTTTTCTCAGCATTAAAGGCTGTTTCTTTTAGAAACACACTCCTATCCTCATCTATACAAACTTTATCATCTGGCAAAATTCCACTCAAACTTTGAGGTATTATCTCTCATAGGCTTACCATAATCCCCAAAGCTGGATCAGGAACCCCCTCTGCTGGACTCACATAGGCCCCCGTGCTCCTTTCTCCTCTAGCACTGCACAGAGATGGACTTATCATAGAACTAGTAAAATTTAGCTTCCCTAGTGGCTTAGATGGTAAAGCGTCTGTCTGCAACGCAGGAGACCTGGGTTCGATCCCTGGGTTGGGAAGATCCCCTGGAGAAGGAAATGGCAGCTCACTCCAGTATTCTTGCCTGGAAAATCCCATGGATTGCAGAGCCTGGTAGGCTACCGTCCATGGGGTTGCAAAGAGTCGGACACTACTGAGCGACTTCACTTTCAGACTTTCAGTAAAATTTAAGCCTCATCTCCTCACACTTGCAAAGACCACATTCAGGTCTTTGGTGGTTGAGCATTGTAAATTTGAGAAGTACTTAAGACTTGTCACTGTACAACAACAATCAAAATATCATGGAATTTTACACCTCACATGTAAAAAAAAACTATATAGAAGTTTTCCCAAATTTAACAACAGTCTCAAATTTTGTATTACTAATAATGAGCTGTGAAGTAGAAATTTTCCTAAACTACCAATAACAAAATATTTTGATCAGTTGAATGGAATTTAATTCAATTGAATTCTTTTTATTCTCTCTTGAAAATGTTATAAAATAATTGTTCTTTGCTTACAGAAGGATATCAAAGTGCACCCAAAAAGAAAAAAGGAAACATTAGTAGAGAGATGAGTTAGGAAATTAATAAAAATATTTTATTTTTCTAGTTTTGAGGATGTTTTGTGGCACTTCTCCATTTTTTAAATTGGAATTTGTAAATTTTAAAATTTGTTTGATAAATCTAAATCACTTTCACTCTAAATTTGTACTATTTTTCTTAAAGACAGCTTTCAAAATTCTGTCAACCTCAGGCCTTTCAAAATCTGCATTCACCATGAGCACTGATCATAGTCTATGGTCCTGACAATCTTGCATGCCAGGCTGTAAGCTCCTTGAGAATCTGACCAAACCCTGTGACCCAGCAGCACTCAGCATAGGACCAGACACAGAAGCATCAGTACTGTTTGTTAACCTAGTCTAGCCCAGAGTTTGCATCCTTTGCTGTGAGAGGGGATCACCTATAACTCTTTTATAAAAACAATTTTATTGAAATATTATATACTATAAACTTCATCCATTTAAAAAGTACAATTAAATGGTTTTTAGTATATTTTCAGAGTTGTGCAACTATATTTGTTTGCTAGGGCTGCCATAAGAAAATACTCCAGACTGGTGGTTTTAACAACAAAATTTTATTTTCTCAAAGTTCTAGAAGCTAGAGGTTCAAGATCAAGGTGTTGCTAGGTTTGGTTTCTTATGGGGCCATTTTCCTTGGCTTGCAGATGTGTGTTCACATGGTCATCTCTCTGTGCATGCATCTGGTGTCTGTCTCTGAATCGCCTCTTTTCTTTTTTTTGGCCTCACCACACTTCTTGCAGAGTACATGAAAGAGAAATGCTGGGCTGGAAGAAGCACAAGCTGGAATCAAGATTGCCAGGAGAAATATCAATAACCTCAGATATGCAGATGACACCACCCTTATGGCAGAAAGTGAAGAGGATCTAAAAAGCCTCTTGATGAAAGTGAAAGAGGAGAGTGAAAAGGTTGGCTTAAAGCTCAACATTCAGAAAACGAAGATCATGGCATCTGGTCCCATCATTTCATGGGAAATAGATGGGGAAACAGTGGAAACAGTGTCAGACTTTATTTTGGGGGGCTCCAAAATCACTGCCGATGGTGACTGCAGCCATGAAATTAAAAGACGCTTACTCCTTGGAAGAAAAGTTACGACCAACCTAGATAGCATATTGAAAAGCAGAGCCATTACTTTGCCAACAAAGGTCCGTCTAGTCAAGGCTATGGTTTTTCCTGTGGTCGTGTATGGATGTCAGAGTTGGACTGTGAAGAAAGCTGAGCGCCGAAGAATTGATGCTTTTGAACTGTGGTGTTGGAGAAGACTCTTGAGAGTCCCTTGGACTGCAAGGAGATCCAACCAGTCCATTCTAAAGGAGATCAGCCCTGGGATTTCTTTGGAAGGACTGATGCTAAAGCTGAAACTCCAGTATTTTGGCCACCTCATGCGATGAGTTGACTCATTGGAAAAGACTGATGCTGGGAGGGATTGGGGGCCAGAGGAAAAGGGGATGACAGAGGATGAGATGGTTGGATGGCATCACTGACTTGATAGACGTGAGTTTGAGTGAACTCCGGGAGTTGGTGATGGACAGGAAGGCCTGGCGTGCTGCAATTCATGGGGTCACAAAGAGTCGGACACGACTGAGCGACTGAACTGAGCTGAACTGAACTGACACTTCTTGTGGGGTCTTAGTTCCCCGACCACGGATCAAAACCCCCTGTGTCCCCTACAGTGGAAGCTTGGAATCCTAACTGCTGGGCCATAATCTTCTCTTCTTCTAAGGTCACCAATCATGTTGGACTAGGGTTCACTGTATGGCCTCATTTTACCTTAATCATCTCTTTAAAGACTCTGCCTCCAGATACAGTCACATTCTTGGGGGTAGGGCTTGAATATATGAATGGGAGAGGGGTGCAGGGAGGACAAAACTCAGGCCCTAACAGCAGGTGTCACCACACCTAATTTCAAAACATTTTCATTTTCACTAAAAGAAACCCTATACTCCTTAGCAATCAGGCACCATTTCCTCCCTTCCCCTATTCCTGCTGCTGCTGCTGCCTAGTCACTTCAGTCGTGTCCGACTCTGTGCAACCCCATAGATAGCAGCCCACCAGGCTCCTCCGTCCCTGGGATTCTCCAGGCAAGAACACTGGAGTGGGTTGCCATTTCCTTCTCCAATGCATCAAAGTGAAAAGTGAAAGTGAAGTCACTCAGTCGTGTCCGACTCCTAGCGACCTCGTGGACTGCAGCCCACCAGGCTCCTCCATCCATGGGATTTTCCAGGCGAGAGTACTGGAGTAGGGTGCCATTGCCTTCTCCGTGCCCTATTCCTAGGCAACAATTAATCTATTTTCTGTCTCTATAGATTGGCTTATTCTGTACATTTCAGATAAATGATACCATATAATATATGGGCTTTTTTTGACTAGTTGGGAGTGATGTCACTTTTCATTCCTGATTTCAGTAATTTGAATCTTCTCTTTTTTCACTTAGTCTATCTAGCTAAAATTTTGTCAATTTTTTTGATCTTTCTTAAAAACACTACTTTTGGTTTTATTGATTTTCTCTATTGTTTTTCTACTTTCTGTTACATTTATTTCCTCTCCAATTTTATTTTCTTCCTTCCTTCTGCTTGCTTTGGGATTACTCTATTCTTTTTCTAGTTTCTGAAGGTGGCATATCAGGTTATTCATTTAAGATTTTTCTTTTTTAATAGGGATGTTTATATCTATAAGATTCCATTTAAGCATTGCTTTAGCTGCACCTCATGAATTTTGGTGTGCTGTGCCTTAGTTTCAAGTTATTTCAAGATGTCTCGTTTTCCCTTGTGATTTTTTTTTTATTTTACTCATTTGTTATTTAGAAGTGTGTTAAAATACACATATTTGTGAATTCCACAAACGCCTTTCTGTTATTGAATTCTAATTTCACCCCACTGTGGTTGAAGAACCATCTTTATATGGTTTTAATCCTTTTAAACTTATTGAGGGCTGCTTTAGGACATAACATATGGTCTATCCTGGAACACGTTCCACTTGCACTTCAGAAAAATGTGTATTCTGCTGCTGTTGGGTGGAGTGTTCTGGATACATTATTAAATGCAGATTTGTAGGCATTGCTATCTGAGGTTGCTGTCCAAGGGCCTGAAATCTGCATCCTTAGTAAGTTCCCCACATCTTCTCTACGCAGTACCCTGTGTCCCGAATTCATGGACCTAGGGGTCCTCCACTCCTGGTTTCCTTAGATTTAATTATAGGTGAGCAACAGTGTTGGTGTCATCGATTCCTCGACAGACTTTTCTATTGCTCTTGTCTTGCTACCAGGTCAGCGGAAAGGCGAATCTGCATTCTCAGGCTCGGCTTTCGACTCCTTCTGTCTGGGCGGTACTGCGCAGGTATTGGCCCGCCTGGGCGTCACGTGGTCCGTGGCCGGATGATGGCGGACGCTGCTGAAGATTCGCGAGCGCTCTTCGGGGCGGCAGTCCGTGCGGCGCTGGAGGCCTGGCCCGCCTTGCAGGTGAGCGGAGTCGCGGCTGGGATAAAGGTTAGCGACCGGGAGAGAACAGGAGTTGGTTTAGCGAGCCGCCTGGGGCTTGGTTGGGCGGCATAAACAGCGGAATTCTGCGCCACTGCAGGCGGGCTCCCAGACTGACGTGATGGGCTTGGGTCTGTATTCGCAGATCGCTGTGGAGAACGGCTTCGGAGGTGTGTATAGCCAAGAGAAGGCTGAGTGGCTCGGGGGTGCAGTGGAGGAGTATTTCTTCCGCAATGGTGAGTGAATGTAAGGCCCTGGGACTTGTCTCTGTGGGGGCGTGAGGAGGAGGCGGCTGCCGATTCTAGTGAATCCGCACTTCTTGAGCAATTGTCGGTTGGTACCTGAGGGCGAGGTGGAATGAACGCAGGCTTTGAAGTCAGAATCCTGAGTTCGAATGCCTCGTTGGCCGTGCCATTGACTCAGGGTATCATGCTGGACAACTATTATCGCCCTGCCTCGATACTCAGTTTCCTAATTTGTAAAGTGGATGTAAAAGTATCCACCAGCGTGATCCTATATATTAGTCGCATCATGTAATTTAAAATTTTTCAGCCGCCACATTAATAAAGTAAAAAGAAGCAGATGAACTGCTCACCTCAATAGATCCAAAATATTTCAACATGTAGTCAGTATAAAACGCTGTTAATGAGATGTTTTACATCCTTTTTTAGTATTAAATTTTCAAAATCTGGTGGGTATTTTGCAGTTTTAGCACGTCTCGTTGTTTTTTTGCCTAGCCACATTTTAAGTGCTCAGTAACCACATTTGACTATTTGGACAGCAGAGATCTACATCTTTGATGCGTCTTGAGGGTCGTATAAGAACAAAGGGTCCTACAGGGAGTCTTTTACGAAATAAGGTTTTTTACAGTATTCTTCATTTAGTTTTTTAGTCTTGGAGGTGACATTAGGCAGAGTCCTTTCTCTCAAGGAAATTTACCATCTAGTGAGAGATCCAGATAAGTAAATAGGCATTTGCAGACAGGGTGATAGGTGTTCTAATAATGAGGAGCTCAGGATGCTTGGGTAATGTGAGCTGGGGGAGAAGCCGTCTTTCGGAGATCTTTAGGGAGTGGTGGTGATTGGGCTGAATCTTAAGGGATGAGAAGGAGTTAACAAGGAGGGGAGGCAGAGAGAGCAACACTCAGAAATAAGTCCTGTGGTATGAGGAGATTATGTGTTATATTTGGATAGTGGCAGGGAGCTCAGTGTTAGAATAGGGATGTGTGTGTGTGCTTGTGGGTATGTGGAAGGGAGGAATGGTGGAGAATGAAGATGGGAGATGGGGAAGCCCCTGGAAAAAGAGTGAGACATGGAAGGACTTATGTGCCTTTGATTTTTGTCCTTTAGGCCAGCGTTTGCCAGAATGCATGGTTTGGAAGACTAGTTCTATTAGATGTTCTGTGAAGAAAAAGCTTCTCCAGTCAAATTATATAAGGAAAGCTCTTTTCTTCAGCTCTTACTTAAGAGTCACAGTAATCATTAACATATTAAAGGCTTGGATAAGGACAAGAACCACCGAAAAGAAACCTGTTTACCTTTGTTTCCCTTTAGTTTTTTTTTTTTTTGAATAACTTCCCTTAAAATCCAGGAGGCCAGTTATTTTTCAAAAGCAGAATATGAAACACTGCAGTTAGGTGATTAAAAATTCATGAGCAGGATCTAATAGGATGGGGTTTTCTGGCTAGAAAGTTCAGAAAGTAGTCAGTATGGAGCATGGACTTTAGAGGGAAAGACTAAGGAGAGGGCTGTGTTTGTCTAGAGAACGATGAGGCCTGAATTAGGGCATTAGTTATGGGAAAGAAGGGATGGCTCTAAGGAAATTGTTTGACTGTAGAGGGGGAGGGAAAATGGGGCAGGTTTCTAGTTTCTAGTCACTGGGTGGCTTAGGTGCCTTTCATGGACTAGAAGAACACTGGAGAATGAAAATTAGGTTTGGAGGGTAAGATGATGAATCTGGCTTTGGATATGGAGGGTCTGAAGCACCTGTGGAACAGGTGGAGTGTAGCCTGGGTTGGAGACTGATTTGGGGGGTATTAGAATGGTAGGGAAAGCGAAGAGGGTGAATGAGCTCTCCCAGAGGGAAGAGAGAGCAAGGAGCTTTGTGGAAGACTTTCTTATTTTCTAATTCAGAAAAAGCAGAGCATGGGCCCATAAGGTAACTGAAGCTGAGGGAGGAAGTCTCAGCTAAAGTCATACAATAGGACATTGAGGTCAAGGCTGTGATGATTTCATCATGGCAAGTACTGAACATCTGTTTCTTCTTACCTATCCCATTGGTGTGTGGCCTCCTGTGTCAGTGGAACCACAGTTGTGAAGTCTTTACATTTCAAAAACTTCAGCCCTTGAGTAATGGAAATGAACATGGATTTCCATTGTTCCAAACAAACAATGCCTGTGCTAGGCATTGTTTGGGTGACTTCTCATAACAGACCTTCAAGGAGGTTACCATTAACCTCACTTTGCAGAAGAGAAAACAGTCTTGGAGATGAGTAACTCACATGCTCAAGGTCATGTGGGGAGGAGGCTGGTTAAAATAGGTCAGCTGAAAAGAGGGTGAGTGTGGATGGAATGCTCCAGGAATAGAGGACTTGGTAGAGTGCAGGTTGGAAATTAGGTATTTAATGTTTGTTTTTTTTTCTTTTTAAAAATCATGTTAAAACCTGGAATGTAGAACACTTTAGCAAATAAAAGGCTCATTCAATCTTAATCCACCAATCAGATGTGGATCCACCAAGTAGGTACTTAAGAGTAGTGGGCAAGGGTGATGAAGTTGGCTGGTCTTTGACCAGAGGACTTTATCCTTTCATACTCAGCTGACTTGGAGCTAGATGAGGTGGAGGACTTCCTCGGGGAGCTAATGATGAACGAGTTTGATACAGTTGTGGAGGATGGGAGTCTGCCCCAGGTGAGCATGTCATGGATACAACTACCATCTTCCTGCCTGCAGCCTTTCTTCTCCCTAGCTGTCTGTTTTAGATGAACACTTTTGGCTGTAACCATTCTTTTCTTGAGTCCTGTGCAAGAACTTGCTATGACCCCCGTTGCCTAAAGGAAAATCTAGTCTTCCCAGGCCTTTCAAATCCTGCTTGTGTTATTTCTCTCCATGTATCATTCTCAGTCAGGTCTGTTTGTCACCTCCATCTCAGGGGCACACCATGCAGGTACATTTCCAAATGTTCTGGTTAAATCACTACTCCTGCTAGGATTGCTTTCCCTTTTTACGTCTTCTGTCTTTCAAACCCAGTTCTAGTGCCTTCTGTGGTAGGAGGGCCTCCTTCAACACTTCAGGCCCTTAATGAGCCCTTCATATGTGGTTGCTTCAGTAGTGAACTCCTTGGGGAGGAAAGATCCCCATTCTCTTCTGGAAAATTCCAGACCCCTCCCCACTCTTGTTGCAAACACGAGCTGGTTGTATTGTAGGTTCTCTAGAAAATCGAAGTTGGTTGAATGTTTTCTTGGTAGGTGAGCCAGCAGCTGCAGACCATGTTCCACCACTTCCAGAAGGGTGATAGGGCTGCTCTGAAGGAGATGGCCTCTCTCATCACCCAAAGAAAGTGCAAGGTCAGAGCCACTGCACTGCCGACAGCTGGAGAGACCGATGAGGATGATGATGCAAACAGCGTGGAGGAGATGGAGGTGAAAGGGGTGCAACTCTTGGGTGTGGAGATGTAGATATTTTCAGTCTTATGGGAGATCAGCTAATTTCGCAGGGAAGTGATGGGGGGTGGTGGTTGTATTATCCATAAAGGGCAGGAAATTTTCCCAAGGTCTCATGGCCAGTCCTGGCAAAGCTAGGAGAGCCTGGGTCTCCATTGGCCATAGCTGGGGGTTTATTTAGCTCTCTCTTGTATTTCTCCCCTAGGTTGCAGCTACGAATGATGGGGCAGCTACAGATGGGGTCTGCCCCCAGCCTGAACCCTCTGGTCCAGACTCCCAGACTATTAAGGAAGAGGATATAGTGGAGGATGGCTGGACCATTGTCCGGAGAAAGAAGTGAATGGGGCTGGAAATGGTCTGGGTCCTTGTATGTTAGTTGTTTGGGATTTGTTTGTAGGGTTTTTGTTGGAGGGTTGCAGACCTGTGGACTGGTTATCCCATATCCACCCTCTCCCCATTCCCTTGTCCAGCTCCTTCCAGGGGAAGAAGAGCCCAAGGGTCCTTGGACTTGGGGTGGTCTGAGTGATGAGGCCTGATTTCCTAGCAAAGTGCCTCTTGGGTGCAACCAGTGTGAAGAGGGAGGGATGAGTGGGTGTGGGAATGACTGGAGGAGAAGCTAAATGCTGGTTGATAGTAGGCAGGTGAATGTGTGAAGGGGGAGAGCCAGCAGGAGAACCAATATTCCTGCTGGGTAAGGAGTGGTGAGATGAGCTTGCAAATAGAAGAGAGATCAGTTGAAGATATGAAAGTAGCTGTGGTACCTGCTCCCCACAAACCCCCACACAGAACAGCTCTGTGCTCCTGAACCTCCCAGGGATATTTCCTCCTGCAGCCCAGGGTCTGGCCCTAGGTTCCTTCAGGATGTCTAAGACCTTGTCTAGGCAGTGAGTTCAGGGGACCTGGGCTTTGTTTTCTGTCTCCTCCAACCTCTTTCCAAACACCTCATCCCATTGAAGTCACCTCAATAAATAATACCTTATTGTTTAATTTGTGGCTTGACCTGTGAGTAGTTTTGGAAGCATCGTTCTGGGAGCTGAGCTTCGGAGCTCAACAAGGGAGCAGTTTCTGGGCCTACCCCAACAACCTGTTACTTTGGACAAACAAACAGATGGACAAATGGAGCACAGCTGCGCTCTGAAAGTTTCTGTAAGCTTGAAATAAACTGTATTTTTCTTTAAAAAACAAAACAGAGTATTCTTTGTCCTCCCCCGTGTTCCCCTGTCCTGCCCAGTGGCCCTGCCATGGGTCTAGACGATAAAATACTGGGTAGCCCTGGGGGCCAGGTAGAAGCTGTAAGCCATGGGAGAGGCAGGAGGGGTCTGGTCACCACCCCACATAGCATCATACATATGAAGACACTAGTTGAAGGGGCAGGGGTGGGCCAGGGCCATGGGGTCTGTGGCAGAGCTGGCACTTGAATCCAGATCTCCTGCCTCTGGTGCTTTGGAGGGAATTGGGTGGAGGCAGGATCTGTAGGGTATTGAGGGGTTGGGGGAAAATGGCCTAATTCAGGAAGGTCTAGCAACAGCCCCCACCCTCCCTGGGGGGACAGGGTTTAAAAAAAATTAACCACACTGTACGAATATTTTTTTTAAAAGCCCAGGTTTTGTGAAAAGATGAATTAAAAAAACCCGAGACCCAGCATTCAGGATTGAAAGTGCCCATGATGGGAGTTCAAGTATTGACTGAGCTGGGAGGGTGGGGGCTGGGGCCCTTAATTGGACATGGGCAGCTAGAGTGTAGGGCAGGGGGTCCCAGTTACCCACAAACCCCCTAGGTCTTATCTCGGGTCTGGGGGGCTTCGGAGGGTTCAGCAGTGGCTCCTGAAGCTGCCACTGGCACCTCTTCCATCTCCCTGTCCTCAGACAGTGTGGGCCCTGGGCAGAATGTGTCCCCACGGCCTGCCCGGCCAAGCACAGCCATCCAGCGCCGCTGTAGCTCCTCTGTCTCAGGACTGAAGTACCAGCTCAGGTGGCTCTGGGTGATCTTGAAGACATGCCGTCTGTCAGGCCGCTCCCCAGCCTCAGGAGGCCCCACCTCAAAGCCAATGAGGGGCAGGCTGCGCTGCGCTTTCACATCCTGGGGGACAGGGACAGAGCTAGGGTCACCTTGGGGTTGGGCTTCTCACTGGTTTTACATCTTCTAAACCCCTCTTTTTCTTTCCCTGCTCAAGAACCTTAAATGGTTTAACTGAGCAATAGGAAAATGAACTGGGGCTAGAACTGCAGGCTGATTCAAATACCTCTTTCCTTCCACACCCCAAGCCAGCTAGGCTAGTTTAGAGCCTATAATGTTTTCAGGCCTTTGCCCTCTTCTCCATCTTGCTCACTCCAAATTGGATTAAGCAGTATCTCGTCTCCACTTCAGCTTCCTTCCCCCATAACTCACCCGACTTATCCTTACATACGTTGATCCATAATCACTCCTTGTCTCGAGCCTGTCTTTGTCTCATAAGGGTGGGGGCTTCTGATTTCCCCTTAGGTTCACACTATCCTCCAAGGCCAAGGAGAGGTGAAGGACTGAGAGGAAAGGAGAGTAGCCTGGCTTTGCCAGGTGGCTGAAAGGACCAGGAGTAGGATACATACCTGAGGGGCTCCGTAGATGTACAGCACCAAGGGTTCGTTCTCAGGGACCACAAACCATGCCTTGTGCCAGCCTTTTCCACCCTTCTCCATGTAGTGTAGGAAGCTGCAGATGACACTGTTCTCCGCAGCCACTGAGGCCTGTTTCTGTGACCAGAGACATGAGGGGCATCAATATTGATAGGAGGCCTACCTTGGCTCCAGCACCCCCTCAGCATAGGGATTGCTATTCACATGTCTCAGGAGAATATTGAAGCTCAGGTGGCAGGAGTGATTTGCCCACTGTCAACCCAGTGAGGGAGAAGGCAATGGCACCCCACTCCAGTACTCTTGCCTGGAAAATCCCATGGACGGAGGAGCCTGGTAGGCTGCAGTCCATGGGGTTGCTAAGAGTCGGACATGACTGAACGACTTCACTTTCACTTTTCCTTTCATGGAGAAGGAAATGGCAACCCACTCTAGTGTTCTTGCCTGGAGAATCCCTAGGACGGGGGAGCCTGGTGGGCTGCTGTCTATGGGGTCGCACAGAGTCAGACAGGACTGAAGCGACTTAGCAGCAGCAGCAGCAACCCAGTGAGAGTTGAAATTCAAAGCCAGGCTTATCTGCTGGATTCGGGCCATGGCTACTGCCTCTAAGGCTTGGTGGGAGGGGTGTGTAACTCTCAGTGGAAGCCCCTAAATGTCAGTCAGGCATTCTTCCATCAGTCCATTTATTCCTCAAGTCATTTATGCATTTACACTTCATCTTTTTTTCAGTCTTCCATCACACGCATTCCCTATACTCAGTGAGAAGCAACTTAGCACTGTGGTTAAGGGGTTGGGTGGGTGGGTGGGTAAGGTAGTCAGGCTCAGAATCCCAGCCCTAGATGGAAATGTTGACTTGGAAGGAGAGCATATAGGGCTGTTCTGAGGATTAAATTAGTTACTATATGTAAAGTGCTTAGAAGAGTGCCTGGCATGGAGTTAGCTTTCTTTAAGTGTTAAATAAATACCTCAATTTAGTTACAAAGCATAAGTTTATGTATGTGCATGTATCTAGAAAGATAGGAAGCATAAGCATTAATGGTGGTAATCTCTGGGTCGAAGGAATTTGTAGTAGTAGTTTAGTCACTAAGTGATGTCCAACTCTTTTGCGACCCCATGGACTGTAGCCCACCATGCTCCTCTGTCCGTGGGATTTCCCAGGTGAAAATACTGGAGTGGTTTGCCGTTTCCTTCTCCAGGGGATCTTTCCAGCTCAGGGATTGAACCTGTGTCTCCTGCATTGGCAGGTAGATTCTTTACCACTGAGTTACCAGGGAAGCCCTGGGTTAAAGGAATATGGTATTTTTATTATTTTTGGTTATGATGTCTAACTTTCTTCAATGCACATATCCATTGTAATAAGAAAAGGTATTTTGTTAGTCAAAAGAAAATCCCAGCTCTGCCACTCACTGTGTAACTTGGGCAAATATACCTCCCTGGGCCTCAGTTTCCTCCTTTGTAAAACAAGAATAGGAAAAGCATTGATAGATAAGTTACTGTGAAGATTAAACATCTAAAGCACTTAAATAAAAATTACTCTTTGATTCACTTTTGTACTCATTTTATTCACTCGAAGCCTGGGGTCACTTGTTCAGCGCATGCACATGGTATTACAATTTCAGAGATGCCCAGGCCTTAGTCACCACTGCGTGAGTGGCTGGTGCCCCTGTGGTCAGTTGAGGGGCCTGGGTCTTACCTCCAGGATGGACCTCCGGCGCTGGGGTGTATGCTGGCTGCAGGCTGGGCTGCTCCCGGGTACCCCATGCAAGGCCACGTAGCAGTCAGTGCACACACGGTTGGAACGGTTGTTGTCATAGACAAGGCGAGCCCGGAACTCGGAGCACTTCCCACAAACCACCTGGGGTGGCAAGTGGGTAAGAACAGCCTGATTCCAGTGGGTCTTCCCCTTCAGTGTACCAACTCCCACAGTGAACTTCACAACCTCCCCCCACTTAGAGGGTGCCCTCTTAGAAGTGGGCCTTTGGGTTGCCAGCCTGTCTGTTCCATAGCTCTGCCCCTGCCTCTCAACACTTACATGTCCACAGGCCTTGCAGTGGTGCCTGCGTTTTGTGATGGAATTGAAGGGCTCCTGGCAGCGCATGCACATGGTGACTTCCTTTTCTCGGATGGGCGTAGGTGCCCGCTTTCCAAGATCCACATTCTGGAGAGAGGGCCAGGTCTCCAGTCAGAGAGTCAAACTCAGACTCCCCAGCCCAGTCCATCCAGCCCTCGCCCAGGCTTGGATCATCATTGGTAGGCAACTGACAGATTCGGAAGACCTGCCTTTGAGTCCTGGCTCTGCTCTACTTCACTGTGCTATTGAAAACCTGTCACTTGTACCAATACTTTTCGGGCATTAGTTTCCCCAATAATTTCTCTATGACCCTACCAACAGAAGCCTGTGCTTCTGCAGTCATCTACTGCCTCTCTGGGAAGAGGAGAGGAGTATCTCAAGGTAAGGTGGGCACCTGGAGGTCTGGAGGGGATCCTGGTGCAGAAGGAGGGGATGTGGACTCTTACCGGAGAGTTGGGGGGTGTGTCTTCATCTTCCCTGTTTGTGGAGTTTAACAGCTTGAAGGTCTCCAGCGTCTGTTCGTGCTTCAGGAGGGTAGAGTTGATGGCCTGGGAGAGGTATAAGAAATAAGAGGTCAAAACCCAACTATCTATTTCCACCCTTACCTCACTGTCCTATAAACTAGCTTGGAGTCAGAAAAGTTGGATTCTAGACCCAGCTCTATACCTTGCTAGATGTATGACCTTGGGTAAGTCCCTTCCCAAAATCCAGGTCTCAGTTCTTATATTTGTGAAATGGGGGAAGGGGATTGATCAGTGGCTGAAAAGCCACAGAAGGCCTTCCTGACAAATGTCTGGGGTTAAATGTTTTACAGGGCTTAACTCACTGAGGTTACACCTTCAGAGGAGCCAGCTTTCTAAAGAACTGGGTAGTTTCTCCTTAACCTCTGGACCTCAGTTTGCTTATCTGTAAAATGGGGATGGTAAAATTTATTGGAAGGCAGATGTCCAGGCCCATTATGGTCAGATGTGAATATTAGGGTTGAGCCCCCCACCCCCAGAAGACCTGTTAATACTCTTCCAGCCCCCTACCACAAAGCCTTCTTAGATGTTACCTGGACCCAGTCTTTCTTCTCTTCCTCAGTCCTTGGGTAGGGAAGGTGGTGGGGGCAGGGGGAAAGAAAGATGTTGGGTTAGGCAGGCCAACCAAAAGCAATTGGAGTGGTAAAGAGCAGATGTTTTGGAGTTGGAAAGATCTGAGTTTGACCTTCTTGCTCCTTCACTTACCACTTATGTGACCTTTAGGCAAGTCATATAACCTGAGTTTACTTATTGAACAGTTATTAATACTTTCCAGACCCTGTGTTAGGAGCCTGGGCCTCAGAGCAGACCCTACATCAAGGAAGGAGCTCACGGGGGCAGACATGGACAATACAGGGGAATCAGTGCTGTGACAGAGGGAAAATGGGGCTGAGGAGCCCAGGAAACCTGTCCCATCCTGGAGTTTGGGTGGGGGCTACTAAAGATGTTTTCCTCAAGGAGGTGCTAGCCCTCAAGTAGAGGGGGTTAGGTTGAAGTGTGTGAATTAGCATATAGAATGTACAGGAAACCATGAACAGTTCCCTGTTTGTGCTAGAATGTCAAGTTTGAGAAAGGAGGGCAGTTTATTTTTCTTCACTTGTAAGAATGGATGATAATTATCGGCCTGGGTTGTTCTGAGCAGTAACTGGAAAGTGAAAGTTGTTCAGTCATGTCTGACTCTTTGTGACCCCATGGACTATACAGTCCATGGAATTCTCCAGGGCAGAATACTGGAGAATTTCCCTTCTCCAGGGGATCTTCCTGATCCAGGAATCGAACTGGGGTCTCCTGCATTGCAGGCAGATTCTTTACCAACTGAGCTATTAAAGCAGTAACTGAGGTGATGTGTAAAGTGCCCAGCACAATCCTTGATACACTAGGTGCTCAGTCAGTGTGTTGCTCCTTCCCTTTGCCTTCCTTCCTCAACTCTCCTGTCTGCCCTGGTGCAGGCCCATTAACAGCTCACTAGGAGTAGGAGCCAGCCTCTTGGCTGACTCCCACCTGGCCTCCTCTAATCTCCTTCCACAGTTACACTCCAGTGAAAGCCACTCAATCATGTCCAACTCTTTGTGACCCCATGGACTATACAGTCCATGGAGTTCTCCAGGCCAGAATACTAGAATGGGTAGCCTTTTCCTTCTCCAGTGGATCTTCCCAACCCAAGGATCGAACCCAGGTCTCCCGCATTGCAGGTGGATTCTTTACCTGCTGAGCCACAAAGGAAGCCTTTGTTGATAGACTCTAGACATCAAAAGTATTTTTCTAATATGAAAATATGACTGTATCCTTAGGATCATTTCATGAAAAATCAAGGATGTGAGTCAATATTTAGCTACAAGAATATCCACTGCAGTGCTGTTTTATTGTCATGAAAAATTAGAAGCAGTCTATGTGTCCAACAACAGGGGCTCAGGTTTTAAAAAAAGAAATGATAGTATATATCACTACTTCCACACAACATAAGTGAAAAAGCTGTTTATAATATGTTAACTCAAAGCAACATATATAAAATAAACATAGCATTCCCTTTTTGTTTAAAAACACATGTGCCATGAGTGTTTACATTTGTCAGAACTCATCGGTGGTACACTTAAGACCTGTGCATTTCACTCTGAAAATTTGCCTCAAGAAAAAGGAGGAGACCTTAAACAAATATTGAATGCTAGTTAACGATATGCATGCCAAAGTCTTTAGGGGTGAGGTGTATGATATCTGCAATTTACTTGGTGAAATGCATTAAAAAAATTGGATTGGTAGGTGGATGAAATGATAGATTTATGATCAAGTAAATATACCACAATATTAACACTTGAATCTACATGGTGAGCTTGGGTGTTCACTGTATTTAAACTTTCCTTTATTTTGGAAAATACTCATAATAAAATATGGAAAGGAAACATTGTGTGTTTCTGTGTGTGTATACATATGCAAATAGAGGAGAAGTCAGAAAGACTTTCTGCCAACACATCAGCACTGACTGTCTCTGGGTGGTATGGTTCTAGGGGATTTTACTTTATTCTGATTGTACTCTTTTTTACAAATTCTTTTTTATTTATCTATATTTTCTAACTTCTTTGCACTAAACAATATTGCATTTGATGTTTAAGAGCCACAATAGTGTTTTTGGCAGTTCATACTTAAGTATATAGGGGTGAAGAGTCATGTCTGTAATTTACTTTAAAATGGTTCAGCAAAATATTTATATGGCAAAAATATATACTGATTCCTAAGTCAGTGGTTCTAAACCCTGGTGCCAAGTTGAATCATACGAGCAACATCACCTTCTTTGTTCCTGCTGGCAGAGCAAAGTGAAAGTAAAAGTCGCTCAGTGGTATCTAACTCTTTGCAACCCCATGGACTGTAGTCCATGAATTCTCCAGGCCCTGGTGCACATAATATTAAAATCATTTGGGGAGCTTTTGAAACTCCCCATCTTCAGGCTATACCCCAGACAAATTAAACCAAAGTCTCCAGGGGTGGGTCCCAGACATCAGTATTTTTTAAAGCTCCTCAGTTGATTCCTATGTCACCAAAGTTGAGAATCAGTTAAGTGGTGGGCATATGAGTGTTTGTATTTCTACTTTTGTGGTTATTTGAAAATTTTCATTAAAAACAACTTTTTAAAGGGCAAAAAAGCAACTGCAAAGCAAACTCTCCATGCCTTCCCTCTGCTACTAGGAGAAAACCCTACACTGCTCGGTGCACCCTTCTGGGCCCAGTATCCCTCTTCAGCCCTCTCCTTCCCATCCTAGCTGATGACCTGTCCCAGTCACTTAGGCTCTGTTGAGCCCTGACTGGGCCCCACATCTGCCCTCCCCTGGCTGTGCCTGTTGTCACGTTTGTTCTCACTTTTCTGGCTTCAGGCCTCTGAGACGCTTAGTCTCTCAGAGCATCAAACCCAACTCCCTTCTCTCATCTTCCAGGACACCCTCTAGCCCACATTCATCTCTTTCTCCTGCCTCCATGCAGTCCCAGCAATGAGAGTTCTGACTCTGATTTCTTAATTCTTTGCTGCCTCTCAGAAGTAGATCATCTACCCACGTGCATTCACTCTCCAGCCCTGACCATGGCCTCGATACCCTATCACCAATTCCAGCTCTGCTTCTTTCTAGCTGTGGGATCTTGGGAAAGGTGTATAACTCTTCTGTGCCTCAGTTTCCTCATCTGTAAAATGGGGTTGATAGTAACAGAGGCTACTTCAAGGGTTTTGAGAGTTCAACTATTAAATTTAAACTTAAGTTAAAGTTAACTTAAAACTGTGCCTCTGGCACAAGAGCAAGTCTTCATTAAATGTGAACTATTATTATAATCATTCAAGTAGAGAATGGATATGAAGGCCCCTTTGTTAAATGGCTGGAAATTATTCTAAAATTTGTTCTTTAAAGATTTTTTATTATGCAAGATTTCAAGCATACAGAAAAGTAGATAGGATAACACAAATACATTAAATATATATTCACTAAATAGATGCAAATTTAAAAAATATTTTGCTATATCTTATACATATGTGTGTGTGTGTGTATATATATATATATATATAGGCTGATATAAATCATTTAAAAATAAGTTACAGATATCATGATACTAAATCATCATACATCACCAAAAAAAAAAAAAAAGGCCATTCCCCTATATCCTCGTATACCATTATCACACCTGAGAAAGTTAGCAATAATGCCCTGGTAGCTAATGCCCAGTTCATGTTTAGGATTTTCCCTACTGTCTTGAAAATGTCTCTTAGGGCTGTTTTTCTCAAACAAGACTCCTATCATGGACCAGGCATTGCATTTGGTTGTTATTTCTCTTAAATCTCTCAATCCACAATAAACTATTTGTGCTCCTGTTACTCATGTTTGGATTACTATCTCATTCTTCCCTCTCCTCTAACAAAACCCATCAGAAGAGCAAGCATCTTTGGGGAAAGGGACCCATCCTTTCTCTGGAATACTCTCTTCTCTAGGGAGGTAGCCAGTGCCCTGGCACTAGGTCTAGAATGCCTCAGCATATCTGAAGGCAACAGGAGGCTGGAGAGAAGATATAGGCAAGGGCAAGTACCTGGCCTGGAGCTCCAGGGAGCGCTGCTTTCCTGACACCAGGAAGGTCCGAGGCAGATTGAGGTTGGAACTTTCCTTCAGCTGGATGGAGAGAGAAAAGGGCTTGGTGAACTACTGAGCTCACCTACTGAGCTCCACAGGGCCCTTGCCCTCTGCACACATGCACACACTTGGGCTCAGAGTCAGAACATCTTTGTTTCTCCCAGCACCAAGGTCCCACACCAGGTTCCCCTTCCCACCTCCCGGTGCTCACCTCCATGCCATCTACATCAATGCGTGCCCGCACGCTAAACTTCTGGCCAAGGAGCCGCAGCCTGGGCACACAGTAAAGGAGGCGGTCGTTGAACTAGGAAGGAAAAGGTTTTGGATGTATGTGTGGAGGCCCCACAAGGCCTATGGCTCAGCTCCTTTCCCTTATAGGACTCCTGAAGCTTTACTGCTGGGGACTCAAAGCAATAGATGGAGAAAACAGACCAGATTGGGCACAAAGGTTGCAAGGAAAGAGCCTAGGCATGGGAGTCACTTCCTAGTTGGTTGGCCTTGGGCAAGTCAGTTCTCTCTAAGTCTTAGTTACATAATCTGTAAAGTTGAGAAAAAAAATGCCCAGTATAGGTGGTAAAAATACAGTGCATTAGTAGAGGAAGGAATGGAGAGCAGGAAGTACAGCCTTGAGTGAGTACCGGGTCAATGTGGCATGGCAGGGTAGGGGTGGTGTAGCCCACTTGCACCCCTACCCCTGGCACTTACTAGTATGAGGTATCGGTCTTGAGTGGTCCCATTCTTTGCTGACAGCTTAAGGATGTGGCCTTCTTTTATGAGCTCTTTGGTGGGGCTGACAATGTCTTCCTCACCTCCTAGCAACTCGTATACCTTCAGCAGCTTGTGCATTCGCTCCTGGTAGTGAGTAAAGGGCAAGGTTTGAGGTTCCGGCCTCCCCTCAGATGTCCACAAGTTGCAAGCCTCCCACTCCCCAGGATGGAGATAGGTGGCTGGCCAAGGAAAGGCAGGGGCTAGAAGGGCCACTCACCATTTTGCGGATGGCAGCATTAGAGTGCTCTGCTGCTGTGGCTATCAGCTCCAGAGACTCTGCAGACAGAGTGGGAGGTCAGATAGGGGCTAGCAGAAAAAAGGCTTTGGGAGCTTTTCTGCTCCCTGAATACCTCCTCCTGGCCTGACCACACCCTCCCCATTCCAGAAAGTGCCAGCCTCAAAGATGTCCATAGCAACATCACTTAAAATCAGAAAACGACTCGATTAATGCCACAGTAGTAGCAGAACCACAGGACATGAAATAGCTGGCAGCCAATAAAATGCAAGCTTAAGATTATTATTACCACTAACAAAATAACTGTAATAGTTACATCTGTAACTGGAAGGACATATACCCATGTTTAACAAATTATCTCAGGAGCTTCCCTGGTGGCTCAGTGGTAAAGAATCTGCCTGCCAATGCAGGGTTTTATGGGTTTGATCCCTGTTCCGAGAAGATCCCATGTCAGAGGACAACTAGGCCCATGTGCCATAGCTATTGACTTGTGCTCTAGAGCGGTTAGCTGCAACTCCTAAAGCCCACGCACCTAGAGCCCATGCTTTGCAACAAGAAAAACCACTGTAACTAGAAGCCTGAGCACTGCAGCTAGAGAGTAGCTCCTGTTCACCACTAGAGAAAGCCCACCTGTAGCAAGGAAGACCCAGTGCAGCAAAAAATAAATAAATAATTAAAAAAAAAAAAAGTTGTCTCTGCAGCAAAAGAGACACAGATATATAGAACAGTCTTTTGGACTCTGTGGGATAAGGCGAGGGTGGGATGATTTGAGAGAATAACATTGAAATATGTGTATTATCATATGTGAAACAGATCACCAGTCCAGGTTCGATGCATGAGACAGGATGCTCAGGGCTGGTGCACTGGGATGACCCAGAGGGATGGGATGGGGAGGGAGGTGGGAGAGGGGTTCAGGATAGGGAACACATGTACACCCATGGCTGATTCATGTCAATGTATGGCACTAAACCACTACAATATTGTAAAGTAACTAGCCTCCAATTAAATAAATTAAAAAAAAAGTTGTCTCTGGATGATGGGACTATGGGTGATTTCACTGTCTTCTTTTTCCAAATTTTTGACAAAGAATACGTATTAACTTTTATAATCAGAAAACAAGTCATATAAAGAAAGAGACAGTTCTATTCTTTGTCTCAATAATTCTGATGATAGGAATCTATACTAAGAAAATACGTGTTCTGTGTACAAATACACTTTGTTGCAGTGGTGTTTACAGTAATGTCAAACCAGAAATAATGCAACTGTAGGGGTTCAGTTAAACAGAGTAATGTGCATTCATATAACACAATACTAAACAACCTTTGCAAATGATGCTTTTGTAGGATTTTTCGTGATCTGTGAAATGCTCAGGGTATTTTAGGAAAAGGAAAGGATACAAACTTGTGTATACCACATGATTTCAATGCCACAAATATATGTATAAAAAATACCAGTAAGGAATTATGTCAAAATGTTCCTCACTCTTATTCTCTTATTTGTATCATAGATGATTTTCTTCCTTGCCTCTTTCAGCTTTCCTGTATTTCCATACTTCCTATTGTGACTAGGTATCAGAAAAAAATACGAAATAAATCCCTATGCATCTCCACACACTAATGAATCTTGTCCATGCTTGAGGCCCAGCTGCACTGTACCCCACTCTTGTTTGCATGGTGCTGGATTTTCCCATTCAGAAAATATGCACAGGTGCTTCTGAAGAGAGTCCACATGGTTGACCAAGCAAGTGTTATTTTCCCAGGAGGCTGTCTCTCAATGACCAAGTCTTGGTGCTCAAGATCTGTGATCCCTAACCCAGTTCAGGCCTTTCAGGTGCCAGTCTCCAAGTTCCCAGCCCTTTTCCACCCTAGCTGTCAGAGGGCGCGTTTTTACACACAGCTTGCTGTCACTCCTCTGTTCAAATCTGTCAGTGGTTCTCCTATGCCTGCAGGGTAAAGACCCAGTCCTTTAGCCTGGCATTCTAAGCCCTTGGTCAACAGAGGCGTCTGTTGACCTCTCCAGCCTTCTCCACTTGCACCTCCCTAAACATGTCCTGTCTTGCTTCATCTGGCCAACTCAGTCTTCTGGATTCAGCTCACCTCCTCCAAAAAGCCTTCCCTCAGTACCCAGGCTGGGTTAGGACACTGTCTGGGTTCCCACCTTCCCCTTTGCTCCCTTCTGTCCTGCCAGTCACACTATGTATTCACCATGTATTTACCTATCTGTATCCCTCAGCAGACGAGGAGCTCCCTAGGATGGGGAAAAGGTTCTACCACCTTTTCCTGGGCTCCTGAATAGATGCTTTGCCTAGCATTCTTCAACCCTCATAACAACCTTATGTGCCTTGTTTGTCCAATGAGGAAACTGAGAATCAGAGAGAAGAGGTGCAACCCTAGGCTGTGTGCCCCAGGAGGCAGCAGAGCTGACATTAGAGCTGCCCTTTCTTCCACACATTCTACATGGAGTATGCTGGGTCGTGGAGGTGGGCAGTGCCCAGGAAAGGGGGCAGGAAGAAGACTCTGGCAAGCTGTGGTCATATAAGCTCAGGCCTGTAGAGGCCACTGGGCTCAGACTAATTTGCTATCAGGAACTCTGTCTGGAGGTATCCTGTGTGAGGGTATATATGGGCTTTTCCAGGGGTCCAGTGGGTACAGGCTCTGTCTGGTGATTCAGTGTGGGGATTTCAGTCCAGGATTTCTTTTGGGGGTTCAGGCTAGGGAGTATGGTTTGGGGAGCTTTGTCTAGGAGCTTGGTAGTTTGATCTGGAAGCTCTGATGGGGCCTGGTCTGGGCTGGGCAGTCTAGGATCTTGGTTAGAGTTCAGTCTTGGGCTCGGGGGTTGCTGCTCAGGCCAGGAGTTCCAGCTGGCCTGGTTTGGGGAACTCAGTCTAGGGTCCAGGCTCCAGAGTTCAGTCTGGGAAATATAAAGTAGGAAAGTCACTGTGAAATCAGAGATACAATTCAGTGGGGCTCAGATCTGGAGGCACTTTCTGGGGCTCTACCTGGGGATTTTAGTTTGAGGGGTAAAAAAAAAATAGGGAGCTCAACTTAAGATCTTGGACTGGGGAGCCTAGTGAGCACATCTCAGGCTGGCTGTCCTTCAGAAATTCTCATTCTGAGCACCTCAGAAAACTGGACTGGGAAGTTTTCTGAGAGGCTCATCTTTGGGCTCAGTGTGGGGAGTTCAGCTGGCCAAACTCAAGCTCTGAAGTTTATTCTAGGAACTCATATAGGGCTGAGATTGGTATAAAACAGGAAACTAAGTTAGGTGAACTCAATCTGAGGGCTGATTTTAGGAACTCTGTACCTGCTATTGCTTCTGCCTGGGACATGCTCCTCCCTACTCAGCACATGGCTCTCCTCTTCTTATTATTCAGATTTGATTCAAATATCCTCTCTTCTAAGAGGTCACCCAGTCTAAAGTTGGCCCCCCCAGTCATTGTCACATCACCCTCTCATTCTCTGAATCACACATAGCACCTATCTAATGTTCTCCTGTGTATTTATGACTTTTGTCTACTGTCTATCTCCCCGACTAGAATACACATTCCCTGAGTGAGATCAAGGACCTTGTCTGTCTTGTTCACCTTCCATATCCCCTGTGCCTAGGACAATGCACAGAGCACTAAGGTACTCAGTAAATAGATGAAGGAATGATCTATTATGTTAATGAAGGAATAAATGGAAATAACAGTCTGGGGAGAGAAAGCTGGGAAGACTCTGGGGAGCACTCTTGGGGTATAACCCTGAGGAGTGGGTCTCATATTGAAAGAATCAGAATGAAATCCTTGCTAGTGGTTCAATGTGTGAGTACTTGTCTAGGGAGGTGGTATTTTAGCCTAGAGATCCAAATCTGGGAGGCAGAAAATACGGAGTCCAGTCTGGGGTACTCAGTACTAGGGAGGTGATTTTATGGGGTTCTGATAAAAGACTTGGAGGTTCTTTTGGGAGGGTTATTCTGGGTAGTGACTGGTGGGTATGGAATGAAGCTCTAAATGTGGAGAATGGAAAGTCAGGGGCTTGATGAGACACGTCTCTTTCTGGGGAGCTCAGCAGTGGAGATTCAGTAAAGAAAACTTGGCGTGAGAGGGTCAGTCTGGGCTCTTAGCCTGTTGGCTCAGTCCCTGAGGGTTTAAGCTCAGCTTCATTTTGGATTGGGGACAACTTCATTTGAGAACCAGTCAAGGGGTCAGCCTTGGGGTCTTAACCTAGGGAAGAGATCCCTTTAGGGGATCTTTCTGAGTACACCCATCAAACTCTGGAGTTCCAGTTGGAAACTTCAGGCTGGGGGACTCATGAATGTCCTGTCTAGGTGCTCAGGCAGAGACCTCAACCTGGAGGTTCATCTTGGGGTCTCATTCCAGACACTCAAGGTGGGCTGTTCAGTTTGGAGGTCCTACTCTGAGATCTCAATTACATGGCAATGGAAGGCTGACCCTGTTAGTTGTCTTTGGCGGGGGTGGGGTGGGGAGGAGGGCCCAGTTGTATGTACTCACTTTGGGCGTCCTTGCTGTCCGGGGAGCCATGGGGCAGCTTTAACAGATAGTCCTTGAGAAGCAGCTCATAACGGGGGATGCGCTGCACGGGCTCCAGCATGTGGTGCTGCAATGTCAGGTTGCCACAGGCTTCCTCCTTCTGTGACAGGCAGAAGCAGGAGGGTTCAGGTCTGGCCAAAAACCCCTGACCAGGTCCCCACAGACTTGTCCATCTCAGCTGGTCCCATCCAGCTTCACTGCTTACCTGCACCTCATGGATGATCACTTTAAACTGGGTGGAGCGCTCTGTCCAGGTGTTGACCAGCTCCACAGCTCGGTCAAAGTTCTTCACATACTCGCCATACATTTTGAGGAAGGGTGCCAGCTTCTGCAGGATGTCTCCGATGCGTGGGTAGCGGTCCCTGGGGTGGAAACAGGGGCTGACCTGGTCCTGCTGATCCTTGTCCCACACAGTGCCCCCACTCTACAGGCTATTCTTATCCCAGTCCTGGAAATCTACTTCTCAGCCAGTCTGTTCCTTTGGAAATGCTGCTTATATTATAGAATAAGTAGGCTGAAAGGCTCAGCATGACCTAAGACCACAGCCTGGGCCCACCCACCCCAACTCTGCCCTGCCCTGAGCACAAGGGAAGACTCGTCCTGGGATACCTGAAAGGGCCACTTCATACACTGCCTATTGATTCTGTGCCCAGCCTTGTACTGGGTTATTCTGGTGACACAAATAAGCCACACTTAGCTGATCCCTGAGAAGGTCATGGTCTGGTAGGGGAGTCAAAGTAACCAGACCTGGTTGCACTCCTCAAGAGTCACAGTCTATTGGAGGACACATAGAACCAGACCTTCATTGGTCACAGTCTGCTGGGGGAGACAATAAGAAGTGGCCTTGGTTCAGCCCTCAGTGGTCATAGTAGTTGGGGAGATGTAGGAAGTGACTTCATGTAGCATGAAGATGCACTTTATCCTGTGGGTGTGGGGAGCATGGAGATGATTTAATCAGGAAGTAAAATGGTCTGGTCTGATTGTTGTTCAGAAAGACCATTATGGAAGGTGGTATAGACACTAAAGGATGAATTGGAAGAGGCGAGCCTGGAAGCCAGGAGACTGCCTATGAACCTTGCCTTTCTACCCCAGGACTCAGCTCAGATCTCACCTCTTCACTGAATCCTTTGTTAACCCCTAAGCTAGTTTTGGTCCCTTTGATTCCCACAGCCTCCCATTCTCAGCTCTATCATAGTACTGATGTGAAAGTGAAACACGGCTGCTCAGTCGTGTTTGTGACCCCATGAACTATAGCCCACCAGTCCTCTGTCCATGGAATTGTTCAGGTAAGAATACTGGAATGGGTAGCCATTCCCTTCTCCAGGGGATCTTCCTGACACAGGGATTGAACCCAGGTATCCTGAATTGCAGGCAGATTCTTTACCGTCTAAGCCACCAGGGAATAACAACAACAACAATCATAGCACTGATTAAAAAATGGCTCACATTCACTTCAGTTCAATTCAGTCACTCAGTCGTGTCCAACTCTTTGTGACCCCATGGACCGCAGCACGCCAGGCCTCCCTGTCCATCACCAACTCCTGGAGTCTACCCAAACTCATGTCCATTGAGTTGGTGATGCCATCCAACCATGACATCCGTTGTCGTCCCCTTCTCCTTCTGCCTTCAATCTTTCCCAGCATCAGGGTCTTTTCAAATGAGTCAGCTCTTCGCATCAGGTGGCCAAAGTATTGAAATTTCAGCTTCAACATCAGTCCTTCCAATGAACACTCAGGACTGATCTCCTTCAGAATGGACTGGTTGGATCTCCTTGCAGTCCAAGGGACTCTCAAGAGTCTTCTCCAACACCACAGTTCAAAACTTAGCACTTAACTATATACTGGGTACTATTTTAAGCTCTCTACATGTATCAACTCATTCAGTCCTTAAAATAACCCTACAAGGTAGGCCATTATTATTAACCCTCATTTCACAGCTGAGGAAACTAAAGCGCAGTAACTTAAGAAACTTGCTTAACATTACAAATTTAGCAAGTGGCAGAATTGGAATTTGACCCCAACCAATTTGGCTCCTAACCTTATACTTTTTAGGGCTTTGCTATTCTGTTGTAATTTTCTGAGTCCTGATCTTGTTTCATTCTAGATTGAGAGGGCCTGGAAAGCAGAGTTCAGGCCTGATTCTTTTTGTGAAAGGCGATGAGGGGAGAGGGCAGGTAGGAACAAACTCTAGTGCACACATTGGGCCTGGGCTCAGCAGGCAAGTGGACAGGAAGATGGGCAGCCTAGATCTGGGGCCCCTCACCATTCCTCCATGCGCTTCTCTAGCTCAGGCAGCAGGAACTGCTGGTGGAAGCAATAGATGGAGCAGATGTTAGAGAAGATGCCGTGGACGACGTCAGCTGGGAAGGAACTGCGGTTCCGAGCTTCTTCTAGCAGCCGAGCGCAGAACACCTGTGGGGCAGGGCATGTGTGCTCAGCCCAGTGGGGCCTGGGGCTTGGCTGGGAAAGGAGCAGCTTGCAGGTGAGGGCAGTGTTTGTGGGCAGCTCTATGGAGCTTTGGGATCAACACTGATCTTGATACTGAGGAGTGAGGGAATGGAGTGAGGCTTGTGTGTGGGGTTGATTTCAGGTTGTCAAGGTTAGGATCTAGAGGTAGACATTGGAACAATAAGTCAGGATCAAGGTCAAGGTAAGAATTTGACTCAGGGTCAGAGAGAAGGTTGGAATTAGATCCATTCATTTAACAAATATTTTTGAGTGTCTACTGTGTGCCAGGCAGTGAACAGACAAAAATTCCTACCCCTAGGGATTCTAGTGGATTTGGGGGTCAGGAATAGGGCCAGGTTTAGAATGAGGGTCAGAGTCTGGTTCACAGCCAGGTTAATTCAGGATCTGGATTAGAGTTGTAGTTAGGGCTTAGGAATGAGGGTTGATACAAAGATCAAGCTTGGGGTGATGAATCAGAGTTGGCTTTAGGGGGACAGGATGGGGGTCAAGGTCAGAGAGGAGCCTTACCACCTCTAGATTCTGGCCCCACTGATAGGGTTAGGCTCAGGCCCTCTCACTTCCTCTTTGGCACCCACCTACCAGATCCTGGTGCCCTGGTGCCCTTGCAGGACCATTCACCTGATCCAGGAGATGGAGCCTGGAAACGTAAGCCTTCTCAGTTTGCAGGAGTTCATTGGCAATGTGGAACACCTTCTGCTGCACAGTCAACTGAAGAGAGAAGAGGCAACTGCTGGTCTATCATCCTGTACCCTAACCTTCACCCAAACCCCTAGAATTCTCGGAATACCATAAATGCTGCTCTATACCTAATGCCACTTAAAGATAACTGTACCTCCCATCCCTGAAGCCATAAGCCCCACAGCTTCACTCCAACTCCCCTGTGTGTCATAAAGGCCACCCCTCAATTCTGATACTGTGTACTTCTCATTCAGCCACTCATTCACCAGGCCACCTGCTCCCTCTATTCACTCTGCATAGTATAGTGGGTAAGGTGTGGGCTAGAAAGTCAGACTTCCTAGCTAGGTTCAAATTGTAGCTCTGCCATTTACTAGCTTGAATAAGTTGTATAAATGTTCTGTATTTAAGTTTCTTCATCTACATATACAGATAATAATAGGACCTAAGTCCATTTTTAATTTAGTCAACTAAATGATTTAATGTAAGTGAAACATAGCACGCTATGGATTAAGTAGACTATAAATGTTAGTTATTCACCCACTCAGTTCATTGTCAGTAAAGGCTTGCTGAGTACCTGGGGTGCGAGGAAAACCCAAAAGAATAAAAGTGTATAAAACTCATTGCCTGTTGGCCTTCTTGCCTGTTTACTGGACACACATTTGCTGAGTCCCAGACCTTGGCTCCCACATCTGAGCTGGGTTCTGGTGACACAGGTATTCTGGCTACGACCTAATTAAGTGCAAGGATACCTCAGAAGCAGTGTTAGGCTGCTGGGGCACAGAAAGGGATTCCTGCTGCTGAGAGCTTTTGTCCCACAGCCTCAGGCTCCTAGGGGGCTCTAAGTTCTTGTGCCCTTCCAGAGGCCAGCTGTCTGGAAGTCTATCTGGATGTGACTTTCCATTTTACAAATAAGGAAACTAACATTATGGTGGGGCAGCAGAGACTTGCCCAACCTCACATAGCTTCTGAATCTGGGGATTGTCCAGCTGGAGCAGGACTCTAAAGATCCCCAACCAGAATGCCCATCTTTAAGATGGAAAAACTGAGGCCCAGCTGGTGGTTCTCAGATGAGGGTACAATTTTCCTCATGGGCACTTGGAACTGTGAATGGTCATTTTTGTAGTTACAGTGATGCAGGGACATGGTACAGGTCTGCTACTGATATTTAGTACCAGGGAACCAGGGAAGCCAAACATTCCAAGTGGAAACAATGCCCTATTTTGAGAAATACTGAGCTGGGGAAAGAACCAAGTGTAAAACCCAGGCTTCTGGTTTCTCCACACAGTCCTGCCTCTCAGTGAACGTGGGTCAATACCTCCACGGACTCCTGTCTCTCCACCAGGGGTGCTGGGACTTCTCTGTCCTTCTCATCCTCCTCCTCGTCGTCCTCCTCCTCCAGGTCACTATCAACCTCCTGGGAGCTGGGCCGGTGGGGGTCGGCCAAGGCAACAGGGACACTGGCCAGGGCAGGGGGCCCAGGGCAGAGGCCGTGGCTAGGGGGCCCGTCATCACTGATGAAGCAGGTCTCCTCGCTGTTGGATGGTGAGCTGATGCTGTCAATGCCGCTGTCCCGATTGGGTACCTTCTCGCCATCCCGGGGCCCAGGAGCCAGCAGGAACAGGCAGCGGGATGCCTCGCCCTCGGGGAGCTGGGGCACTGGTGGCTGTGGGGGTGGCTGTGGCAACATGGCTGGCTCTGTGGGACTTGGGCTGGGGCCAGGGGCTGGCCTATCCGAGGCAACAATCACAGGCTCTCTGAGGTGGGTGGTAGACACACATGGAGGCAGGGCATGAGCTTGACTGAGAGGCCTGTCTTACAACTGTCCTTTCTATTCCAGGCCCACCATCCCCCCACAGGGTCCCCTGGGAGCTGGACTCACCTTTCAAATTTCTCAATCAGTGAGGATACTGCTGCAGAACTGGGGCTGGCCTCTGTCCTGGAGGCCAGGCCCTTGGCTACTCGGGGGTCTGCAGGCAGTGGGCGTGATGGTGGGGGTGGGATGGGCTCAGGTGGTGGGGGCATCCGGGGCATCTGCAGGTAGCTGGGCTTCGGGGGGACTAGAGAGATGGATGGGATAAAGAGGGGAGATCCCAATAGGCTGAGTTTGAAGTTGGCTGTTGCAGCCAGGCCACAAGCCCCTCCACAAACCCCCGGTCTGCACCTTTGCCTGAGACAGGCACAGAACTGGCCTGAGGTGAGATGCCAGTATGTGCTCATTAGCTTTAGGTCATAGCCCTCTGCTCCTAGACTGTGGTGCTTCCTGTCCTTCTAACAAGCCTTCTCCTTGGCCACTGGCAAACCTTTCCCTTCCTCTGTCCCCTCTCCTGGGACATTTCTTTATCCCCTCTCTGGAACCACTTACCCTGTGGCTTTGGGCCCGGTGCCCGCTTCAGTGGCGAAGGACGCTGGCTGGGGGTTTCAGTGGGGGGGCCTGGGTCTGAGCGAAGTCGCTGGGGACCTTCTGGATGAGGCTCAAGGCCCTGGCCAGGGTCAAGGGACAAACTTTTAACCAAGATCCGGTTTCCCTGGTGCATCCCTGCAGAAAGGGAGAAACTGTGTGTTAAGCAACTGATTATCCCAAAGGAGACTGGAAAGTTGTATGTCTTAGCAGGTACCTGTGGTATCGAGTTCCTCTGAACCCCTCTCCTGGCTACATTGTCTTTCTGGGAAACCTTTACTCCAGCAGTCAGATGGGGAGCCAGGCCCAGGGTTGTGGCTAGCTGTTTTCATTAATAGACAAGAGTTCTTTGTGGTTAGTACATTGATTTCTTGTATGTCAGCAGGCATCATTACTAGGGAGTTTAACCAGGCTGGGGGCAGGCACGAGAAGCCTATGGTTTGTGTACATGCTTGCACCGTTTTTTATATAGTCATAGTGAGATGCTGAGCCTAAACCGTTCTTCACATTTTCTCTTCAGTTCCTGAGGATATCTGGACTCCCTTTTCTACAATTTTATATAGCTGAAAATAATGAAATTATATTTCATGAATAAAAGTTTTGCTTCTTAAAATCCAAGCTTCTCACTAATCTGTACTATCCTCCTCTATTTCCACACCTACACACACCCACACACAGCCAGCACACAGAGTTCAGGTTACAGGAACATCTTTAGGACACCAGGCAAAAAAATTCAGTAAAGTGAGGCCTTTCTGCATTGTCCCTCTTCCTTCACTGTGGGGTCCCTAAACCCACCTCTGTCTTTGGTCCTGGGGGAGATGATGGTCACCCTGAGGTGAGAAGACTGATCTGGGAGGTGTGAGGGGACCTCTGCACCCAGAGATGACACATTCTAAGGGAAAGAGTGTGGCAGGGATCTGTGTGTGGCAGGTCTCAGATGATAGAGAAGTCAGGGAGGAAGCAGAGTAGAGAGGGCAAGCCCCGGATGGCAGTTTGATGAGCTGGGTGACCAGCCTGTGGGCAGAAGAGAGCTATGAAAGACCATTGTGTAGGGAAGGATGCAGCAAATAGGTGTCAGGACAAGAGAGGGAGTGGCAGCCAAGAGCCCCCAGAACTCACACCCACACATGGTGCCAATTTTGCCATGCCACAGTCACATGACCTCTCATAGCCACCGAGAGTCTGTTACCCTGTGTCACAGTTTCATACGTGACCAGTCACAAATGGGTTCACTCAGTCACAGAGACACAGGTGTTATTCACACTGTTTCACTGAACTTTGGGGACACAAAATTCAAACATCCAATCGTGCCAAAACGCTTCTGAAAGCCTGGTCACACAAAGTCACAAAGATCCACAGTCACAACTTCACATATTATCATACACCCTCACAGTATTACATGCACTGTCAAACATGGCCATGCACAGTCACAAAGACATGTCACACAGTGGCAAATCTACAATTTCACACATAGGCTCATATAACAATCACCTAACCACTTACCATCGTATACCCACTTATATACTCCTCAAATATGGTTCCACTGAGTCACAAAGATATACAGTGCCATTTACACCGTATCTCACAATCTCAGGGCCACAGTGTCATACACACCAGGATATGGTGTTACAGGTTTACACCTGCAAATGGTTCACACAGTCACAAGACTATAGCCATCGGGGGTTATTATACCATGTCATACACAACCTTGCACAATGACTAAACAATACAAAGTCACCTGCCACCATGTACCCAAAATCACAGACACACAATCACACATGGCGTAACTTACTATGTCATACTCATGAAACAAACATGTCCGTGGAGCCCCTGGGTCTTAGGGGCTGAGGTATACACACGACACTTGCCTCCTGGTCTATATAGTCATGGTGTCACATGCAGCCTCTGTTGCAAAAACATACAGCTACAACACAGAAATACTCTACTGGGTCACAGGCAAAAAGAGGAGCAGGAAATTTCAGGTCTCCTAGTCCTGGAGGGAGGGAGTAGCCCAACCTACAGGGTTCCAACAGGTTCCCAGGGTCTCTGACTCCATCAGGCCACAATCCAGTCACAAAGACCTGGGGGTCTCAGGCCATGGTCCCCTCCCAGCCCTGAAGGAACAAGGTGCCCTAGGCCCTGGGCTGAGCCCCCCTCCCCCACTCAGTACCTGGCTTTGGGTGCAGTTTCCTCACTTCCTTTCCCATAGCAGGCAGGGCCCTGGCTGGGAGGGAGGAGGTGCTCCTCTCAGCTCAGCTGGGCTGCTTACCCTGCTCTGCTCAGCATATCCTGGCCTGGTCCTGCCCTGCCCTCCCCCTGGGCGTGGGGTTGATGGAGGATGAATCACCTTGAGGGCGGCACATACAGAGACATACTTTGAGAGACCACATGGCCAGAGAAAGTGAAAGACAGAGAGAGAACAGCTGAGAGGTCCAGAGATCCACAGAGCAAAGCCAGACACCCCACCATGCAGACCCCTCTCAGGGTAACACACACGGGTGCCAGGGTCCCAGCAGGTACCTTTTGTCTGCCTCCTTGGGCCTGGAGGCACTCACCTGGCCCTGTCTCCATACCTCAAAGAAGGCAGGCCTCCCTGGGTAAGCCCTCCCTGCCCAGTCCATCCAGGGTGGTCAAGCCCCTCTCTAGTTAGGACCCCTCTCTCTCTCTCCACTGTTTGTCCTGGGGATAGGGTAACCATGCCACCCTCTGTGGCCCTGCTCTGGCTCACTCTCTGCTCCCTTCCCACCCACTTCACCTGGGAGCTCACAGGTGAGCTTGCCTCTCCTTTCTCTCTGTCTCCTTGCAGGCAGCCCTGCAGAATGGGACTGATATATTCAGGGACACCCTGGATTCCTAGGTGAGAGGGGCAGATTCTAGCAAAGAGACGAAGGCAGTGAGAGGAGCAGTGACTTGCCCAAGGTCACAAAGCAAGTCAGTGACAGACTTGCAGCAGACTGATCTGAGACCAGACTTCTTAACTCTGCTTTCCAAGAGGTAGCTGGGAAAGAGGGGAACCTACAGGGGCAGAGGTGTGCCCCAGTGCTTCAGAAAGTCAGGAGCCAGTGCAGCTGGTGAGAACAACACCCCCAAGCCTGCCCACAGATTATGACAACAGGGTTTCAATTCAGGAGCCTGAGCCTGGCCAAGAACCAGGCAGGGCTCCACTGAGGGAAGAAGATAGAAGATCCCTCTCTTTCCTATTGCAGTGTTCCCTCCATGTTCCTCTGCCTACATTTTCCTGTCTCCTCCTATGTTTCCCCTTAGTGTCCCCCATGGCTCCACGTGTTGCTCCCTGTAAGTGGCTAACGGACCTCCAGCTCAAGTCATACCACTTATCTGCATAAGAACCTGCCATGAACTCCCCATTGCCCATGGGGAAAATAGAAGCTTCCCAGCTAGTTCTCTATGGCCCCTCACGACCATGCTGAACTCTCTGGCTTCCCTTGGTTTAGTTTAGTCTCCCGAATACTTCTGAGCCCTGCTCTGATCCTACTAGACTAGGTGCTGGAGAAGGTGAAAATTCTATCTCTGCCTTCAGGGAGCTCCCAGGGGAGGTCTTCCCCTGCCCTAGATACCAGAGCTCTTCCCACTGCCCCATCCCATCCCCACTCCCTTAAGTCCTGCATTGATTTTCTCCAGTCCATTTTTTAAATTAAATTAATTTTTTTGGGCCAAGCTGCTTGACATATGGGATCTTAGTTCCCTGACCAGGGTTGAGACCTGCACCCCTTTATTGAGAGAGTAGCATTGAAACATATTGAAAGCATTACCATATGTAAAATAGATAACCAGTGGGAATTTGCTGTATGATGCAGCAAATTCAACCCGGTGCTCTGTGACAACCAAGGGTGGGAGGTGGGAGGGAGGTTTAAGAGGAAAGGGACATTATATATACCTGTGGCTGATTCATGTTGATGTGTGGCAGAAACCAACACAATATTGTAAAGCAATTATCCTCCAATTAAAATTAATAATAAAAAAAAAACCCACCTGTGCACCTTGCAGTGGAAGTGGAGTTTTAACCACTGGACTGCCAGGGGAATCTTCCAGTCCATTTTTTATGGTTGATAATCCATAATATTCTCTCTCACACTTGCACCCACACCCACACACCTGACAAGGTCTTCCACCAGCACTGTCCCTTGACCACTGGGTTTACCAGAGCCCCCAGTACCCATTAGAACAGAGGCCACAAAGGGCACGCCCCCATAGAAAGTCACTTGACCAAAGGCTTTCACTGCAGGGGTCACAGGTTTGGTCCCTGGTCTGAGTGGGGGGACAGTGAGGAAAATTGCAAAGACCCATTGAGAACCACAGAGCTGCTCACAGGTCCACATGCAACGTGTGCAGCACAGGGTGTGCACACATACTTATGCTCAGACATCTCTGGTTGCTAATGGGAAACATGCCCTGGGCACCCTAGGATGCCTAGGTGCAGCCCCTGCTCTGCTGTGGGGTGGGGCAAACCCTCCAACAGGCCCTCAGCAGGCCGAAAGGCAATCTTGATCCTGACCCTCAGGGAGCTCCCAATCTCAAAGACAAGAGACTCTCATTCAGGAAAAGCTAAGTTCGGCTCAGGAAGTGCAAGGGGGTCAGCCTGTCGGGACTGGGGAAGCTCAAGGGAGGGAGAGGCCAGGGACAGGATGGCCAGATAAAATACAGGATGCTTGGTTACGTCTGACTTTCAGATAAGCAATGAATAATTTCTTAGTATAAGCATATGTCATGCATACTTAAAAATGTATTTGTTGCTGTTGTTTATTGTTTTAGTCGCTAAGTTGTTTCTGACTTTTTAGCGACCACCATGGACTGTAGTCCACCAGGGTCCTCTGTCCATGGGATTTTCCAGGCAAGAATACTGGAGTGGGTTCTCATTTCCTTCTCCAGGGGATCTTCCCAACCCAGGGGTAGAACTTGCGTCTCCTGCATTGGCAGGTGGGTTCTTTACCACTGAGCCACCAGGGAAGCCCCAAAGTGTATTATGCTATACTAAAAAATTTTTGTTGTACATTTGAAATTCAAATCTAATTTTTTGGGGTGAGTTCCAAAAGCTCTAGTCAAGAAGGGATTCTAATAAATGAGGAGAAGCCAGGCCTCTGAGGTGGCATGAGGCAAGCTGTGGGTTCTACCCAATTTCCCTTCAGTGGGTGCCTGAATGCTCATGACAGTGACATTATTTCAGGTATAACCTTGAATCTGGTCTTATTTACTAAAAAAAAAAAAAAAAAGTCAACAATTTAAAAACCTGTGGTACTTGACTATTCCAAAGAAGGGTGGCTTGATCACACTTGCTGACCAAACTGCATGGATTAAGATGTTGTGAAGCCTTCACTAGGAATATCTGGCTCAAGAGTAACACAGACCTCAGTTAAATCCTAACACCCTCACTTACTAACTGTGTGACCCTGGGCAAGCCTCTCCATCTATCTGAGCCTCAGTTTCCTTGTGTGGAAAATAGGATAACAATCACAGCCCCCTGGTTTTGAAGAGTCCATGAGACAAAGAAGGGAAAGCACATAGTGCCCCCAGCCCCCCAGCAATGTGGCTTGAACTTGAAAGCCAATAGAACTGCACATCCACAAAGAAACAAAACTATGCACACAGATATATAAACCCAGGGGCCACAGGCTGCAACCCAACACAAAGCTATCAACATACTGAGAAACATGTGCAAACCCAGTCACAGATGAACACAGAATCCAGCCCCACTCTCTGACAGTTCCTCAGATCAGGGCAGGATTTCTACTAGAGACAGAGTGGCAGAGAAAAGACAATGGTACCCCATCCTCCATTCAAATTCAATTAAAATATAGAAACCAAATGCAATCGTAAGTTTCAAGAAGTATAACAGAGTTTGGAATTTTCTCATGACAACTTATTGGTACTGAAATAGCAAAATCACTCCAGAAATTGTTTCTGGTAGCTTCACGGCACTGATTGGCAGGTGCCCTGAGCATGTGCTTCTGGGCTTACTGGCAGAGCAGGTCTACCCCATAGCTGAGTTTGAGGACAAGGACTTTTCCACTGGAACTGGACCCTCACCTCTTTCTGGGAATTTCAGCTCCCAGTTCTCCCCTTCCCTGGCCAGCAGCACCCCCTCTCCCTTCTCCCAGATGTAGCCTTGGCTTAATCTCAAGACAGCTAATAGGGCTGCAGACTGGAACTCAGCCATTAACTCCCTGGTGACCTGGGGGATTGCTTCACAACTCTGGACCCCAATTTCCCCATCTGCAAAATGGGGAGAGTATGTGTGTGCTTCTCATTGTAGGAACTGGTGAGATGCTACTGTGGGCAGAAGCCAGCCCTGGCACTCAGGCCTCCTGACCCCCAGTGCATGTTTCTCTCAGCAACCTCCAGATCCCTGCCTCTCTAGGGTGTGAGATAGGCCCCTGAGACAGCTGAATTCCTGGGGGTGGGGTGGGGTGGGGAAAGAAGAGGGAGTGGAAAAGAACAGCAAATAAGAAAGTGTCCTTTGGGAAGCCAGCTCTCTTGGGGGTGGGGAAGGGGAGCCCCTCAGCTTGAGAAAAAAGCAGAGGATAAAGGTGGGGTAGCTGCCCCACCTCTTTCCACCAGCCCCTTGAATGTGAGGTCCAGCCCAGCTGCACTGCTCTGCTTTTGCAGCCAAACTTGTTTGGCCTGGCAGATGTTCTCTCTGAAAGTTTCAACACAAAGCTCTGTCAAGTATGAGAAGTGCAGGGGGAGCTGTCTATAGGAACCCTGTGGCTAGCTCAGAGTCCTTCCTTGAAGTAGACTGGTCTTGTGAACATAAGGACTCTGCAGAAAAATGGAGGCATCTTCTGCAGAGTGAAGGCATTTTAGGAAAGTAGGAGCCATTCTGGCAAGTAAGGAGCTTCCTAGAGTGTTCCCTTTTGAAAACTGGAGAAACATTCTGTAAAATGGAGGTCTCTTTGATAAAAAAGGAAAAAAATTTCTTCAATTTCTTTGCAATATTCCATTTCTGCAATGTGGAGAAGGTTTCCTCAAAGTGGAGTGACATTCTATAAAGTGAGGAGCGTTCTTTAAAGACCCTTTTGTGAAATGCATGACATCTGTAAATGGAATCTGACGAAATACAAGACTGTTCTGTAAAATGGAGGAACTCTTTTGTAAAATGAGATTCCTTTTGTAAAGTGTGGATTCTTGTGTAAAGTGAGGATCCTTGTGTAAAGTGAGAACCTTTCTGTAAAATGGGACAACAATAGAGGATGGTGAGGGTGGTGGTAAACTAGAGAGCATATGCCTCACTTAAAGCAGGGACAGCAGCTTCTCCCCTTTATCTAATTGTCACCTTGCAGTAACAGGGCCCTTACATTTTCAGGTCTTCCAATATTTCAAGAAAATCAGAAATCCAGATTTTGTGTGAAATTTCCTAATTTTAAAAACACTGAGTAGGTCAAATGAAATTTGTGAGTTAGATTCAACTTGTGGGCCATCACTTTGCAATATCTGAGTTGGATGGTCCTTAAGGCCCCTTCCACATCTGCTGTTTACTTCCTGCCCTATCTGACATGCTATGGCCCTGGGGCAGCAGCTTTGGAGTCTCTCCTCCATCCTCTGGAAGGGCCCAGTCTCCTAGGGACCTGAGGAGTTTCAGAGAGCTGGCTCATGCAATACTTGTCAGCAGTTCCCTGAACTGGAATCTGCCTTTTGTTCTGTCTTGTCTTCTGCCCTGTTTAGGATGCCTGGTGAAAAAAGCAGGAGATTGCAAGAACTTTTAGAACTCTCTGGAACTCAAGGTGTTTACTTTTTTATGGAGGATATAAGGTATGAGGATTCAACTGTTTGTTGAGCTCCTACTCTGCTCCAGGCATTGTTTCCTATATGGCACTGTCCTAACAACTCTGTATGCTCAGTTCAGTTCAGTCGCTCAGTCGTGTCTGACTCTTTGTGACCCCATGAATCGCAGCACACCAAGCCTCCCTGTCCATCACCAACTCCCGGAGTTCACTCAGACTCACGTCCATCGAGTCAGGGATGCCATCCAGCCATCTCATCCTCTGTTGTCCCCTTCTCTTCCTGCCCCCAATCCCTCCCAGCATCAGAGTCTTTTCCAATGAGTCAACTCTTCACATGAGGTGACCAAAGTATTGGAGTTTCAGCTTTAGCATCATTCCTTCCAAAGAAATCCCAGGGCTGATCTCCTTCAGAATGGACTGGTTGGATCTCCTTGCAGTCCAAGGGACTCTCAAGAGTCTTCTCCAACTCCACAGTTCAAAAGCATCAATTCTTTGGTGCTCAGCCTTCTTCACAGTCCAACTCTCACATCCATACATGACCACAGGAAAAACCATAGCCTTGACTAGACGGACCTTTGTTGGCAAATTAATGTCTCTGCTTTTGAATATGCTACCTAGGTTGGTCATAACTTTCCTTCCAAGGAGTAAGCGTCTTTTAATTTCATGGCTGCAGTCATCATCTGCAGTGATTTTGGAGCCCAAAATAAAGTCTGACACTGTTTCCACTGTTTCCCCATCTATTTCCCATGAAGTGATGGGACCGGATGCCATGATCTTCGTTTTCTGAATGTTGAGCTTTAAGCCAACTTTTTCACTCTCCTCTTTCACTTTCATCAAGATGCTTTTTAGTTCTGTATTCTCTGTATGCTTTTAGCTCCATTTTACAGATGAGGAAACTGAGGCACAGAGAAACAAAATAACTTGCTTGAGGAAGTGGTTGAACTGAGATTGGATCCCAAGTGTGTTTGTGTCCAGAGTCACAGAGCACATCCTCACTCAATGTCTGCTGAATTGGGGAAGAAATCACATTGAGGAGAGGGGGAGGGAAGAGAACTTTCTAAAGGAAACGGGTTTTGAGTTCAGTCGTCCAGGAAGTGTTTTTTCATGTATAGATGGACTGGGCACAGTCCTGCAGGCAAGGGAAGAAAACTGAGCAAAAGTTTGGATACTAGGGGTGGGGCGGTAAAGCATGTGTTTGAAGGGCACAGTGAATAGAATCCTGGGTTTGTAAGAATAGGAAAGAATAGAAGGAAGGGGCCGAAAAGGCCACAAGACAGGCAGGCGCTCTCCTCCTCCACCAACCACTGCTACCAAGATACAGACCCATAGGGGCCACGCAGAGATAGGCACTAGTACAGAAACACATACACACAGTCTACATACAGACAGACCCACATACAGAAACAACTGGAAAAGGCTCAAGGGTTCAGACAGAGCCAAGGTGACACAAAACAAGAATAAAGGAACACTTAACATATACAGACCTAGAGACACACACAGACACACATGGGTATATAATAACATACACATGGAAATACATAATAACAAGAATATTAAGATATACACAAAACAGACCCATGGAGACAAAAACAGTTAGGCAGCCAGGCACATGTGCCCTCATGTGCATACATACACACACACACACAACAGCCATAAGGGAGCACAGACAGCCTATCTCTCTTCTAGTTTCTTGATTACTGTGAGGGCCTAACCAACTCCTCCCAGCGTCTCTGGACCTGAGGCCAGAGAAGGCTGGGAGTGGTAGCTCCACCCCCAGGGAGGGGCTGGGGACTTAAGAGGACAGGAAGGGAAGGGAGTGGAGCTGCAGCTGGGAGCACTGGGGGCAGTAATTACCCAGTGCTGGGGCTGCCACGCTGGCTGGGATTTCCCTCCCCTTGAGGACAAAGCCACTGGGGAATGGCCCCTCTGACCCCTGCTGTGTGTGACCCCAGAGCCCCCAACACTTACCCATCCCTCCTCCCCACTTCCCCGAGACCCAGTCAAAATTGAGATTTCGTGACACAGAGAAATCATGAGGGGAAAAAGACAGAGAGAGACCGGGACAAAGACAGGAAAACTACAGAGACCCAGAAATTCAGACAGCTAGAGAGGGAGTCAGGAAAAAAGGGGTGGGGCGAGTCAGAAGAGAGACAGTGACACTGAGAGATGCAGGCCCAGAGAGGCAAAGGGGACAAAAAGGGCAGACCAGGGCCACTTGTTGAACATGGCTACAATGTGCTCTACTTGTGGCATTTAATCCTAACCACCCTAGGAGGTGAGGATGCTAACTCCATTTTGTATATAAGAAAACTGACGTTCAGAGGGGTGAGGTGATTTGCTCAGGATCACATGAAAGTAGAAAGTGGCAGAGCTGGGGAGGGGGCTCTCACCACTGCCTGCCCCTGCCAGGGACATGGGAGAAAGGGGTTCTCCGGAGACAGAAGCTGTCTGGAGACTCAAAGTCCTGAACTCCCAAAGAGATGCAGTGTGAAAGAGCCCAGCACCTTCCCTGCCCCCCTCCCCTGTGTCCCCGGTGGGGGAGGGGGCCGTGGCTACACCTGGAACGCATTAGGCAGGGAGGCCCAGTCTAGGCGAGCAGGGAAGCTGCAGAAGGGGGAGCAGGGAAGGTGAAGGTGAAGTTGAAGGCAGCAGCGTGGGAGGTGGCAAGGGCCTAGAAGGCCCAGGCAGAAGAGCTTCTGTGCCAGCTTGAGCTTCTTGGGGCTGTGCTGCCAGTCCCGCCCTTCCCGCTTTCTCCAGGAGCCCTCCCTCCCTGACTTAACCCCTTCTCAGTGGAAGTGCCGCTGAGGGCTGAAAGCTGCCAGCAACAGCAATGGGAAAAGCCTTCAGTTCCCTCTCTGGGCCTCAGCCACACACCTGTGCCCCTCACCCTCCCGTCCTTAGTCTGGGGCCCAGATGGACACAGTTGACACCGACTGGGCACTGCCACACAGATGCCTCTTTTCCAGGCTCCTCACACTCAGTGCATTCTAAACCCCAGCTCTACCCCAGCTCCTAGTGGCTCCTCCTCCTGCTTCCCCACCCCAGGAACTGCACCTCCAGCCACCCACTTCCCAAAGCCAGAGATTTGGCTTTCTTTGAGACTCCTCCTGCTCCTTCAACTCACTTGAGTCCAGCCAGACCCCAAGTCCTGTAGACTCAACTTCTTTGGAGGGCAGGAATCCATAGGCTATTTTTCCCAGTCCAGCCTCCTAACCGTTCCCTCCCATCCTCAGGGTCCTCCTGAGGTATTCTCCACACCACAACCAGCTTATGAAAACACAATCCCCTTCAATTTTTGCAGCCTGGTGGTGGGCTCCCATTGCCTCTGGAGTGAACTCTAAAACTGAGTGCAGGGACAAGTAAGGCCCAGCTAGAGAATACTTACCCACCCCCACCCTCCAGGCACAAAGGCCTCTTGTCTGTTCCTCGAAAGTGCTCTCCTCTGCCTGGGGCTTTGGCACATGTCATTCTCGTGGGCCTGAACAGCTTTTCTGCTTCTCCTTACCTCTGGACTCCTATTTATCCTTCAGATCTCAGCTCAAGTGTCCTCTCTTTTACCTGCCTGCCCCCTCCTCATCTGTTCCTGCAGCATCTGTGCTTGGAATTACCTGTCATGTCTTCCCTGCTAGAAAGGAGCTCCACGAGGACAGGGACTGAGCCTGCCTTGTTGTCCAGCCAGCAACTCAGAGGGCCAAGGAAAAAGTAGGTACTCAATAAACATTTGTTAAATAAAGAAATGTCCTCCTCCCTCCTCTCTTTCACTCTGCCTTATCTGCTTACCAAGAACTTATTGATGCCCTATTATATACCAGACAAATGTGATGAACAGGTCCTCCTTGTTACATATGGGGAAATGAAGGTGTTGTGGTGGGAAGGGAAGCCTGAGGGCACAGTGAATTAGGAGTGCTGAGTTCCTTCTGCTGCTAGCCTCATCCCTGTCTCCAGTCCTCTGTGTTGTGGTATCTTTTGGAGACGTCATGCCTTCCAGGTCCAAGGAACTGGGTATTGGACCCTGGAGAGGCTGGACTCACTATTCCAGGGAAGACTGCTCTCTACAGTTGAGGGCAGTTAACTCTTCCAGGCTGGGCATCAGGAGACTACACTTCCTGTCCTCTTTCCAGACAGGTCCTAGCCACACCCAGACAGTGTCTGGCCAGCTCCACATCTGCCTAAGGCATTTAGCTAACTGGCCTCCAGAAAGCCATGGCTGGCATCTGTCTGGGGCACTGTTAGCTACCACTCACCCTTGAAGGACCAAGTAGCCCCAGCCAGGCCGTCCCCTAGAGGCAGAGGAACCTGAAAGGGTGGAGGAATGGGGGCGCCAACCATCTGCAATTGGAGACTTCAATTCTTTTAGTCCTTTTTGTAGCTACCTTTGTTGTATTTGTTTGGGAGGTCCCAGGTGACTAGGAACTAAATCTGGGTCCTTTCTCAGACACTCCTCTGGAATCTCAAACTGCTGATCTCCAAAAACCACCAGCAGAGCCCACTGCCCCCTCCTTTCAGGAGTCCTCTCTTCTTTCCATGAGCAACCTTCCTCTAAGGCCTCTCAGGATGCCCTCAGCAGGGAAAACATGGAGGGAGTCACAGGAATTTACTAATGTTTGGTTTGCTTTTCAGGAATACTCCCTTCATTCTGTGCAACAGCCAATACCCTGGGTATATGTGAAATGGATCTCAACTTTATGCAAATATACTTTAAAAACTGCTCCTCCCCCTATCCCAAATGGCATTTCTAAGGCAAATTTTGGGCAAGTAATGAATGATTCACCAGAAGGTGACTCTGCTGACCTCACTATCTATGTCTTCAAGGATGGGACTGGCCCCCAGAACCATGTACACTCTCCCCATGAGCTGCTGTGTGGCTGGTGGTACTCATTGGTGGTGGAAAAATGCCCGAACATCTCTGGCCTAGAACTCTCTTCAGAGCTTTCCAACCCTACATCCAAATGCCTGTTGGCCACATCCACCCAGGTGTCCCTCCAGGACTCTCAAATGCAACAGGTTTCAAATGTACCTCAGTATCTTCCCTCGAACCTGCTCCTTCTCTTGCAAGTAGGTGGCCCCACCACTATCTACCAGGTCACTGTAGTTGATTTCAGAAAACAACTCAGAAACATCCTGGACTTTTCTCTCTTCCTCAGCCTCTACATCCAAGATCTGTCCATGTTAGCACCAAAATACCTCTCAGATCTTACCTTCTGCACCTGCCATTTCTCTAATCCAAACTATCATCACCTCTTGCTTGGATGACTGCAATCTCTACCTGCCTGTCTCCGACCCCACTTTTGTGGGGTCCTACCATCCACTCTTCCACATACAGCCATGGAGAATTCTTAAACACCCATATCTGAGCACATCAAAATTCCCCTTTGCCATCAGGATAAAGTTCCTTCACCAGCCTTATCTTTCTGCTTCTCCCAATGTCAGCCCCTGTGCCAGGATGCCTCATGTCTCAGTGCCTTTGCTCATACTGAACTTCCTACCTGAACTGCCTCCATGTTCCTCCTAGCTCTGAAAACCTTGCTGACACCCTTCTAGAGCCCTTCCTTTGGGCCAGGCCTTGTGCTGGATGGTGCTGATACCAAGGTTTCCTCTGTCCCAGAGTCCCAGAACTGTAACTGCCTTCCAACTTGAATGGCCAAATGGCAGCCATTCACAAGAGCTGGGCATAAAGGGTAAACTGAGGCTCCCAGTGTCTGTGCTTATATGGGTGAGAGGTTGACTCACTCCCTTTAGCTTAGATCCCATGCCTCCCTTCAGGGTTGGAAGTTATGGTGAGGTGGCCAAAAAAGGGCCCTGGGAAAACAACGTCAGAGTAGAGGCTGATGTGGTATCCTAATGATACTGACTCACTGTAGGATCGTAGGATCACAGCTAAACTGCCTCTCAGAGTCTCCATGGTCCCAGCTCAAGAATGGTGCCCATTCTAGGCTATATATCAGAATCACCTGGGGAGTTTTCATAATTGATTCCTGGGTTGCAACCCCAAGATTCTGGAGCTCTGAGGTAGTCTGGAAATCACATTTACTTTTTCAAAGTCAACAAGGGATTCTGATTTTCATCTAGTTTAGGAAATCCAGGACCAGATTGTGACAAGGGACCTTTCCAGCTCCAATTCTAACTCTTAGTGTGTCAGATGATGCCCTAGGCTCCAAATCAGGAGAAGCCAGCCCCTCTTGCTGCCTCCCTCAACTCAGTCCTTCCACTACCCACTTTAACACCAGGCTTTAATGCTTTGCAACCCTTTCAACTGAGCTAAGGTCAAGTCCCAAGCTATCTCCCAACCAGCATCTAGAAAGATATTCCCAAAGCTGAGGAAGAGGGTAGGGTTCTTCCCAAATCTCTATGAACAAACCTATACCTGGGAACTCCTTTCTGACTCTCTCAAAGCACTTTCTTGTATCTCAGAGAGGTTATCTTAGTAACCCAATAAGGCCTCACATTTTATTAACCTGGGAAATGGGCATAAAAACAATCATCCAACCCCTGGATAGGAATCAGGGTAACTAAAAGACAAAGCACTTTGAAGCAATTCAAAGCTTTCCCATGGATAAGATATTAATATATTATTTTAAAAAGCACCCCCCCGCACACATATACCACCAGGATGGACCGCTGGCTCCTAAGGATGGTGATTCTATAAAGGCTTCAGCAGTCTGAGGGAGGAAGCCAGGAGGCACACAGAAATGTTAACATATGGACTAAAAATGTTTCAACCCTTTAATTGAAACTTAAGACTCTCTCTCTCTCTCTCTCACACACACACACACACACACACACACACACACCCTACAATCACCAACCCTGCCCTCTTTGGGCCAATTATAGGCGAGTCCTGTAGAGAAAGAAGCAAGTCACTTGTGCCTACTCCTGGGTTGGCCAGGCAGTGGGGGAGGAGGGCTCTCACGCCCCATGCTGCTGTGAATCACATGGCTCAGTGCTTGTCTTGCCAGGGCCTGAGTAATTCCTCCGCCTCCACTTCAGAAGGTTTTTCTTTTTTTAAATTTTATTTCATTCTGCAGGCTTTGCAACCACTATCTCATAGACTCCTCATGGCATTCTATAAATGAGGAAATTTGAGGCTCAAAGAAGGAAAGTCACTCACCCAGGGTCCTACAGTGAGTTAGTGAGGAATGGCTGAATGAGAGGTCAGGTCCTTCCCTGACACCTTTCTTATTCCCACTTCTCATCTTGAAGTGAAAAAATAGAAAAAGACACCCACCAATGACTAAGGCCTTTTAATACTGTTTGTCAGTCCTAAAAGAAATCAGCCCTGAATATTCATTGGAAGGACTGATGCTGAAGCTCCAATACTTTGGCCATATAATGCAAAGAACTGACTCATTAGAAAAGACCCTGATGCTGGGAAAGATTGAAGGCAGGAGGAGAAGGGGATGAGAGGATGAGATGGTTGGATGGCATCACAGACTCGATGGACAGGAGTTTGCACAAGCTCCAGGAGTTGGTGATGAACAGGGAAGCCTGACATGCTGCAGTCCATGGGGTTGCAAAGAGTTGGACACGACTGAGCAACTGAACTAAACTACTAAGGCAGGGACTTCATTGGGAAAAAAGAGTGTAGGAAATTTGTGCTGCTTTTTGTGGGGAGGAGGGGAGTGATTCATGATGGGTATTGTGATTGTAATTTGGAAGGACTGGTGGAGTGGGAAGAATCACTGCTGTGTATTGATCAGAGGCCAGAGACCAGGGGCCCAGATGCTGCCCAGCTACTGACTCCCATACCAAGAGTATCTGGAGGGCAAGAGTTCAGTTGTCCTTCTCTTAGACAAATAGTTACTGAGCTCCTACTATGTGGCCCCTTTGTATCTGTTTAGGCATTTGTTCAACAAGGATTTATTAAGCATCTATTGTATGCTAGCCACTATGCCAGTTGCTGGGGATCCAATGATGAACAGAACAGATACAATCCCCTTGCCCTCATGGAGCTCACATTCTAGTTGAGGAAGACAGGCAATAAATAAATAGACACATAGAATAAGATAACTGCATATGTACCAAGTGCAAGGATGGAAGTGCACTGGCAACTTCGATGGACACCCACAAGGGCCCCTACCTAAAGTGATCAGGGAAGGTCTCTCAGAGGAGTTGACATTTGAGCTGAGACCTGAAGGGTAAGAAACAAGCCAGGTGGAGAGCTGGGGGAAGAGCTGCCAGGCAGAGGGAAAAGCAGATGCAAAAGCCCTGAGGTGGGAGTGCTTGTGGCATGTTTTGGAATCTGAAAGAAGGTGCTGCAATAAAGTGGGTGAGTAACCTGCTCCACACAGTGTCTGTCAAGGGGAGTTTGGAAAGTCAGCAGGAGCAACATGCAGGCAGGGTGTTAAAGGCCTATTGTTAGCTGATTTATCTCCAGCCCATTTGGAGGGAGCCCCTGAGGTTCCACGACTAGCTCAAGGTCACAAGAGCAGCAAGGGACACAAGTTGCTCATACTTATATGCTTTGCTAATGCTACTTGGTGCTGGTCCACAGTCCCCTAAATCTGAGGAGCCTGGGATGTGGGCCCTGGGAGGTCCCAGAGGCTCAACAGCTCCTTCATTGTTGCCTAGTGGAAGGCACTGTTCTTCCTCCATGGCTCCTGGGCTCAGGTCCACATGGTATGTTCCCAGATAGAGGAGGCCCTGCTGGACTCCTCAGACACTCAGGTCTTTGCAGCATGAAGGCCTCTCCAGGCAGTGGTCAGTGGTCCCAGCTTGACCTAGAGCCACTCCAATCTGCAAATCCAAGTTCAAGCATCCTGACTTCTCACAACCAATCTTGTAGTCCTGCACCTCTCCAGCTCTGCTACAACTGGCTTTTGCACCGCCCCCTCCAACCATCACCACCTTTCTGCTATCTCCCTACCTATCACCACCTCCAGCCCTTCCCTCCAACTTGATCTCCAAGGTCCACCTCTTAAGACCACCTTTCTCTCTCATCAGCACCTTTCACTCCCTCCTTCCCTTGTCCTCCTGCCATACACACTGGCAAAACCCCAACCTTGGATCAATCCACCATCCCTCTTTTTTTTTTTCCACTCATACTCCAGAGCTGCTGAATAGTACAGGAGAAAATCACATAAGCAGAAGGCTTGGCATTACTTTCATGGTCTCCAAGCTCAGTTTGGGGAAGCAGAAAGACCATAGACTTTGGACTCAAACAGATCTGTTTTGGAATCCTGTCTCCATACTAGCTGTGTGACCTTGGACAGGTTACTAAACTTCTCTGAGCCTCAGTTTCCTCACCTACAAAATGGGGCTAATGATATCCACTTCACAGGAGGCTCCTGAAGATGAAATAAAAACCCATGTAAAGCATCCAGCCCGGTGCCTGGCACAACGTAGGTGCTTGGCAAATGGGAGACTCCTTTTCTCCCATTCCCCCAAACAAGCCCCGGTTCCTCCAACCAAATCCCCCTTCCTGCCTTTCAATCCTACCCTTTTTTCTTAGAGTGCTCCCTCTCCCATTAGCCTCAGCAGATAGAAGAGAAGGGGGTCGCAATGGTTGAAAGGGCACAGCGGACAGAGAGGAGGCGGGAGTTGAGGGTGGGGGTGGGACTGGGGTTGAAAGAATTAGAAGGCCGAGGAGCGAGGGAAGGGGTTGGAGGTTGAGAAGAGTCGAAGGGCTGTGGTGAGCGAGCCGGCCCTGAGAACAAGAACCCGCTCCCAGGCCCACGGCTGGGGCTCCCATTCTCTCTCAATCACTCACCAGGCCGGGGCTGCGAGCCCTCCAGGTGGTAGGAGAAGCGTAGGGCCCGGTGGTGCTGTGGACTGGGGCCGCAGGGCAAGACCCGGGGGCCTGGAGCGACGCCCAGGCTGGTGTCCGAGGGTCCGGCAAACTGGGGATCCAAGAGGCTGCCGAGAGCCGAGCCTGAGCCCCTGGGCACCGGCAGTCCGGGTTCCGAGGCTCCAGGGTCCGAGTCAGCATAGGCCGGTGACGCGGCGCCGGGGGAGTTCGCGGTTGGGTGTTCGGGCTCTGAAGGCCCGGCGCCCCCCGGGGCTCGGTGGCCGTGCATGGTCCGGGCCTGGGCGCGGGGCCCGGGCTCCCCGCTTGGCTCCAGCTCCTGGGGCGGAGGCACGGGCGGAGGAGGCCCGGCGCCCGGCGGAGCAGCGGCCTCAGGCTCGGGGGGCGGGGCTGCGGGCTCAGCCCCACTGCGGAGACTCTAGCCCCCAGCCCGGGCCCGGGCCAGCAGCCGTGGCAGTACCAGCAGTAGCCGCGGCCACCGCCGCGGCGGTGCCAGGCATCGCCGGCCCCGGCCCCGCGCAGGGAGTGGGTTCGGCGGGGCCGGGGGCCCTCTGGGGAGCGCTGTCTATGCGGCAGCGGCTGAGTGAGGGTCGGGGGGTAGCGCTCGGCGTGGGCTCTCTCGCGAGCAGTGAGCCACTTCCGTGGCCCAGGGGCGAGTGGCCGGTCTGTTCCGAGTTCAGGGTCTCTTCTCTCTCCCCAAATGGGAATCGATCTAGGCTCTCTTGGCTGGTCGGAAAGGGTTCTTCCTCCCGCCGCAGCGGAGGCTAGGGGGCGGAGGGGAGGAAAGGAGAGGGAAGGGGAGGGAGGGAGGAGAGGATGGCGGTGGCGGGGGGCGCGCCTGTGTGCCGCGCGCTCGGGCTGCGGGGCTCTCCCTCAGCCAATGTCTCCAGACGATGCTCCAGCAGCGGGGGCAGGGGAACAGTCTAGGCCCGGCTCCACCGTCCTCCCCAGCCTCGGCCTGGGTCTCTGCGGTGGCGGGCGGGAAGGAGCCTGGAGAAGGGGGGTGGAGAGGCGGGAGTCGTCGCTGAAGCAGCCACAGCCACAGCGGCGCTGGGACCCAGTTGCCTCGGTCCCGCCCCCTTGCTCATGATTTGAGCCTGGCCACGCCCCCTAACTAGGGCCGGCCTCTATTCTCGCTACGACCGCCCTCTAGGCCCTCCTCCTTAAAAATTCCGGCTCAGCCTGCCGTTCGCATCACCCCCTGGTACAGCATAGGCAATTCAATGGGCTCAACCGTCCCAAATCTGCCTTTCTGTCCCATCTTGGGTCTGTCTCTCTCTGCTCATCCTCAGTCTCTTTTCTATCAACCTTTCCAAATGTTCCAGTTTCTCTAGAGCTTGGCTCATAGGGGACTTGCCTTTCATACTCTTCACTCAGCTCAGATCAGACCTCGTGGTCATTTTGCCACCTTTGACCAATAGCCTCAATTCCCAGGATTGTCGCATCTGCCTGGCAACGTCCCAACCTCGAATCAGCCCAACTGTCCATCTTTTCTATGCCTGTGCCCAGGCAACTAAACACTGCAGGAGAAAACTGTTCAACCTCACAGATTTGTGCCACTATAAACTCATGGTTCCCAGCTTCTACCAGGTCTTCCGTTCTGATCCACAACCCTTCTGTGCCTTCCCGACAGCCCCCTCTCCCATGCTCCACAACAGCCATTTCTAACGTCCCTTCTCCTCAATCCCCCTTCTTCATCTAATCCTTGACCCTCAGCAGATGACCCCACCTCCTACTTCATAAAGTAAACAGAAGTCACCAAAAAAGGAAGTTCTGGACTTTTTGCTACCAAACCTACAGAGTCTGTCCTTTGCTCCTTCCTATTAGCATTTAAACATACTCAGGTCTCTTCCTTCTAAAAATAATTACCAAAACATCTTCCTCTCCAATCACCTCCCTCTCTTCTCTCTATAAATGTCTCAAAAGAGTCACCTGCACTTAACTGTCTTAATTTTCCCACTTCCCACTTATTTTAAAACCCACTCCAATCTGCCTCTATTTGCCTGATACTGCTCTCTTATGAAGGTCTACCATGGCCCATGTCACTAAATCCAATAGAATCTTTTCAGAGGTTATCCTTTTTTTTTTCTACTTGACTTCTTGGTAGCATTTGGCACTAGTGAATATTCCCTCCTTAAACCACTTCTGTGGCACCATACTCTTGTTTTCTCCTACTTCCTTGGTAACTCCTTTTTACTTACCAGTCTCCTTGTCCGACTGTTAAAGCTGGTGCTCTTTAGAGTGTTCCCTGAGCTCTCTTCTCTCTCTCTGCTCTTTTCTACAATTATGAGTCATTCCCATAGTTTCAACTATCATTTATTTGCTGATGACCCCCAAATTAATACCTCAAGTTCAGATATTTCTTCTGACCTATGAATTCAATAGGTTAATAAACAGCTCTACCTGAATACCCTGGAGACACCTAAAGCTTCAGCTTCTCTCCAACTCATGGCATCCTCCCTGCAGCCTTTTTGTCCATCTTTGACCTTACCTTAGTGAATGACTCTAGTTAAGACAGAAACCTGAGCTATACCCTGACTCTTTTCTCTCCTCCACCCCCAATGCAATCACCAAGTCCTGTCATTGTTATCTCCTGAATATCTCCCCAATTTATGTAGTCTCTTCATTTCTGCTGCCACTACTCTAATTTAAGCCAGCACTATTTCTAACCTGAATACTGTCATAGCTTGTTTCATTCTTGTTCCCTGGCATCTAGTCTCTTCACTGTAGGCAATGTGACTTTTGAAAAGGTAAACCAAATCATATTACTCTCATGTTTAGAACCCTTTAGTGAGTCCCTCCCAGCTCAAAAGGAAAGCTGCCTTCCTCAACAGGCAAAATTAAACTGGGCCCTTCATGATCTGACTCCCACTAGCCTTTCCAGACTCCATGCTTGAGTCAAAGCTGAAATTCTTAGCCTGCTCCTTAGTCTGACTAGCTTTGAAGGCTTTGCATATGCTAAATCTGCAAGAAATTTTCTCCACATCTCCCCAATTCCATTTCATCTGTTCTTCAGATCTCTGCTCATTTGATGAATGCCTTTTGGGCACACACTTAGGGCCAGTCACACTGTGAGGCACTATTTATGTAGTGGTGAATTAGACAGATATAAACAAGATCATGGTGAACAAACTTGGCCCTCAGAATTTCAGTCTGGTGCTGGAGAGGACTTGAAGCAAACAAATACATAATTACAACTTACACACACACAAAATTACGAATTTTGATAAGGCTATAAAGAGCCAGGACAGGGTGATAGGAAAGAGAATATGGGGGCAATTTAGCCTCAGAGTCAGGCAGATCGTGATATTTAAGCTGAGTGAAGTGGGAGTTAGCTTATGAAGAGTGGAGGCAAAAGTGTCCTAGGCAGAGGCCATGGCAAGTAAGAAGGCCCTGGGAAGAAAGGGAAATGATATACTCAGGGAATGTAGGAAGACCAGTGTGGCTGGAGCATAGAGAGCTGAGGGCAAGAGGATGGGATGTGAGGTTGAAGAAGTAGGCTGGCAGAAACCAGCTTATGTTGAGCTTTATAGGCCATGGTAAGAAGAACAGATCTTATTCTGTGAGCAATAAAAAGGTACTGAAGCAGTGCTTTTAAATGTGGGTCAAACTGAAGAAGGTATTGAAATCAATTTGATAAAAGAAAATATCAAAATGTATTATAGGATCATGTAGGAAGGGTAAGCATGTCTCGTGAAACTTTTGTTTCAATTTGTATCATTTATAATCGTGGTGAAATAATCTCTCTTTTGTAGATACTTCACACACCGCAAATGCTGAAATACACTACATTGAAGGTTTTTAAGCTTGGGGTTTACATGGTATAGTTAATATTTAAAAAGATTACTTTGGCTGCTGTGAATTGAATTGGAGATAGACAAGATTAGGAGTCTACTGCAATCAGAGATGATGGTGAGTGCGACTAAGGTGGTAGACTGTGAGATGAAGAGAGGTAGATTTGAAAGATACTTAGAATTGAAAGGGCTTGGGGTGGTGGCTTGGGGGTGGGAGGGAGAGGTAGGAATCAAGGATGCCTCCCAGGGATCTAGTGATGTGAAGCCAGGTCATTCATTGAGATGAGGAAGATGGAAAGAGGAACAGGTTTTCAGGGGACGATCAAGAGTTCAGTTTTACCTGCCCTTGAGATAGCCAAATGAAGAAGTCAGGCAGATAGTGGTATATAGTGTATAGAGGAGAAGTATGGTTTCAGATATAAATGAGAGTTGGCAGTATAGAGATAGTATTAAGAACCATGAGAGAAGTCAGTCTGGGACAGAACAAAGAGAAAGGAAGAGGACTCATGACCAAGCTCTGAGGAATTTCAACTTTAGAGGTCTGATGAAGTAGGAGGTGGCAAAGAGACTGAAAACAGGTAAACAGGGACATAACTAGGGTTAGGAAAACCAGAATGGATAAAGAATGGATACACCATTGGTGGGAGTGTAAACTGATACAATCTCTCTAGAAAATGTTGGGCGTTTTCTAGTAAAGCTGAATGATGCACAAACTCTAGGACCAGCACTTTTAGGTGTCTATCCCAGAGCAGTAGTTCCCATAGTGTGGTCTGGGGATCCTGAGGGCAGGGATGGGGAGTGGGGGTGCCAAAACCATAACTCTAGAAAGGTGTTATTTGCTTCTTTACTGTCATTCTCTCAAGCATGGAGTTTTCCAGAGGCAAACATGTGAATGTGATATATCATAACAGATTGAATGCAGAAGCAGATATGAGAATCCAGCTGTCTTCTACTAAGCCATACAGTAAAGAGATTTGCAAAAATGTAAAACAATGCCACTCTTCTCACTACATTCTTTCTGGTTTGGAAAATATAGTTATTTTTCATAAAAATGTTACTTTTGTTAAACGTAATGGGCTTATTTAAAATTAATATATTTACATTTTCTCAGTTTTAATTTCTAATACAGCAAGTATCAATTGGTATAAGCCAATACATCAAAGCTCTTTGGGGTATGCAATAATTTTTAAGAATGTAAAGGAAGTCTTGAGACCAGAAAGTTTGAGAATTTCTCCCCTAGAGAAGTCCTTGCACGTGTGTACTGGGAGACACTACAAGTGTTCACCAAAGCCTGTTTGACAACATGAAGCAGAAACAAGAGCATAATAAGATTAATAAATTGAGACACGTTTATACAATGGAATACCACAATGAAATAAATGAATGAACTCCAGTTACATGTATCAACATGGATGAAACTCAGGAAACCTAATACTCATTCCAAAAAGTTATGGAAGAATATGTTTCTATAAATTTGAACAACATGCAAAATTATACAATATATGGATGCAGTCATATGTTGTAAAACCATACGGAAAAGCAAGGCATGAAAAATGACAGTGGTTGTCTCAGGGAGGGGAAGGAGATGTGATTGGGGAGGGCTACACGGTGGGTTTTGTCATTCAGAAATGATTTTTTAAAATAAGTTTATGTATTTATTTTTGGCTATGCTGGGTCTTTGTTGCTGTTCGGGATTTTCTCTAGTTGTGGTGAGTGGGGACTACTCTTTATTGCAGTGTGCAGGCTTCTCATTGTGGTGGCTTCTCATTGCAGAGCACAGGCTCTAGGGCATGAGGGCTTCTGTAGTAATGGCACGTGGGCTCAGTAGTTGTGGTTCCTGGGCTCTAGAGCACAGGCTCAATAGCTGTGATGCACAGGCTTAGTTGCTCAATGGCATGTGGGATCTTCCTGGACCAGGAATTGAACCTGTGACTCCTTCTTTTGCAGGCAGATTCTTTACTGCTGAGCTACCAGGGAAGTCCAGAAATGATCTGTTTTTGAAGCTGGGTGATGTGTACAGGTACATAGGTATTTCTTCTATAATTTATTCAAACTGTACAGACATGTATATTCTAAAATTTATAATGTATTATCATGAAAAATAAAGTTAAAAAATAGGAATAATTGGATAGAATGCTGGTGGGAGGGTATATTGTTTTAGGACCTTTCCTGAGGTCAGAGGAAATAAAACACTGCCCTCCACTCTGCTGAAGTGGAGCTAGGTGTGTAGGCAATTCCCTTTAGAAACATGGCTATGAATGGGAACAGAGCCCAGAGAGTTCAGGTGATGGTAGGAGGGGCAAAAAATGACTTTTTTTTAAAGACGGGAGATACTAGACTATGCTTGTTTGCTGCTGGGAATGACCCAGAGATCATAGAAAGGGATAGGATGGGAAGACAGAAGAGAAAGCAAAGAATGGAAAGGAAAGGGGGGGCTGGGATCTGGGGTACTGGGCCTCAGAGAGGAGGAGAGGTCCTCAGGCCCTTCACTGTAATAGAAAGGAATGAGACAAAAGATGAACACAGATACTGGGAGGTTTAGAGAGTCAGTGGTGGGAAGAGGAGGGTCTTGGAACAATGTCTGATGGCTTTTATCACTGAAGCATGAGATAAGATCAATTTTCTGTAGAGAGACTAGAAATATTAGTCAGTCTTTCTTAATAGCATGGTTGATAGAAATCTGTTTTGCACTATTGATAGTTTAGAAAAGTTTCAGCTTTACAATAATGTACATTTTTAGGACTATGATCAAATGTGGGAAAACCTCTGTTTAATTTCTTTCGAATATGAACTGTAAGATGTCAGGGCATTTCAGTTTTTTTGTAGAGAGAAGAGTACATATCTTCAGTACACTTTGATTTTTCCCTGATTGTTAAGCAGGGCCTTGGAAAAGACCTGTGCAAATAAGGGACCCTGAAGCTTTGTTGACTACCATGTAAACCTCTCTTTGGCCTCTTTGAGGCATTCTCCTCCAGGAAGCATTCTCTGCTTTTCCCTGGCTGCTGTTCTCCCACAGGGCTTTATTCCTTCCACTCACAGGACTTTTCTCAGTCTCTCTGAAGTAGCCAGGTCATCCTTTTTGATAGAGGGAACTCCAGAAGGTAAGGAGTCAGGATACACTTACCTTGGCTCAGCAGTCTTCCATTAGTCTGTGAGTGAGTCTGCACTGGAGTAGTGTGGCATGGTGGACAAACATGCAGGCCTTGGAGTCAGGCAGACTGGAATTTGATTTTTTGCACTTTGGGTGCACAGATAGAACAGGGTTCATTCTAGTCCTTTGTTCGTGACATACTCTCACCATTGGTTCACATAGGGGACCAATTGGTCCTAGCTCCTCTGTGTGATCCTGGGTAAGTTACTCATCACTCAAAGTCTCAGATTCCCCATCTGTAAACTGGGGATGATAATACTATCTACCACATCAGAGTTGTGAGGATTCGATAATGTAATCCATGTAATGCATGCACAGTCCCCAGTACCTAATGTTTAATAAGCACATGATTGGGAGAATATTGTGGGTGAAGAATACATTATTGCATAACAAAGGCCCAGGCCCTGACTTCCTGAGTTCACAGCCTATTGGGCACCACACAGTCCGGTGCCAGCCCTGATGTATCCGAGACTTGTGAATGGTAGTTGAATCAAAATTACTTCATCTTGTGTCTCTATTTCCGTTTTATTTTTTACTGTCACCCCAGTTCACCATCACTGTCACCACTTCTCAGAGGTCTCCCATCTGTCTTATGCTGCTTGCTTGCCTTTCCATTTACATCTCTCTGGTGGTTTCTCTTTCCTGTCTCCTATTCTCTTTCCATCTCTCCCCTTCTTGCTCCTGCTCTCACTTTCTCTCTGTTGCCTCTGTTGGGGGTTGACTTGTCTCCATTTTATTCTTATTTAACTTACGGCTCTCCTCTTGGTCTGTCTCTGTCCTCACATACATAATACCACATTACCCTTCCTCATGTATTTCTGAATTTGTGTTCCAAGATTTCAGTCTTTTCTGTTTTGTTTTTTTTTTTTTCAAATTTCCTTTGGCTCCTTGGCCTCTTTTCTGTCTGCCCCTGTCTCAATCACATTCTACCTATTTATCTTACCTCTGGCTGTCTCCCAGTTCTCATCTTTCTATTTGTATTGCTGCATCCATCTGTCTCTGTTCCCCACCTATCTTTCTCTATTTCTGTTCTCACCTTTCTGTTCCAATCTCTGTCTTCACCCCTGTCCCCCCAACTCCCCCCAGAACTAACATTTACATTCTCTGTTTCTGTCTCACACACATACCTCTCTGTTGGTCTTATCCTTTTCCCCTCTTTGATACTCTCAGCTATCACCCCTTTTCTACCTCTGTTACCATCTCTCTTGTTGGGTGGCTCTCCTCATGTGCCTGTCTCTTGCCTCCATCTTTCTGTTCCTATGTGTGTTTTATCTGTGTGCTATCTTGTCTCCAGTTCCCTGTCTGTCTCTATCTGTCACTGACAAAGTTGAGAGCATGGTCACTGATGTTAGATTGTTTGGACTCCAATCCTAGTTGTGTCCTCACCTGTAAAACAGCAGTACCTACTTCAGTGTTACCAAGAGCATTAAATGAGATAACACATGTAAAGTTTGTAGAACTATGCCTCAGACAAGTGCTCAAAAATATTAGCTCCTAAAATTAAACAACAAGGACCTATGGTATAGCATAGGGAACTATATTCAATATCCTGTAATAACCTATAATGGAAAAGAGTCTGAAAACACACACATACACACACATATATGTACATATAACTGAATCACTTTGTTGTACACCTGAAACACTGTAAATCAACTTTACTTTCATCAACTTCTTCCTCCTCTTCCTCAATACCATCTCCATTTCTGTCTTTATCTAATCTCAGTCACTCTCCCAGTCACTACCTGGCTGTTATCATCTTTCTGTCCTCATGTTTTATGTAACTGCCTTTCTAACCCCATTCTGTCTGTCTCTGTCCCCCTCTCTCCCACTCCATACATTCCAGTCTCATTTCTGTCAGTCCCTCTTTTTCTACCCTGCCCATTCCATCTGTCTATACACCTCTCTGTCCCCAGTCTTGTTTCTTTATCATCATTTATTAGTATCTGTTGCTACCATTCAGGCCCTATTTCTTGGTCTCTGTCTCTTAGCCTCCTGTTCTCATTTCTCTACCTCTTGTTCCCACATCTATTTTTATTTATGTATTTGTTTTAAAAACCTTATTCTGTTTCTTTCTCCTCATTTCCATGTGTCTTCTTCTGGCCTCTCTGGACAATTTAGATCAGAATTGGTCTGGTAGATAACGTGGAGCTATAAAAGGGTTTAGGAGGAAGAAGTAGGCCTGGCAAGAGGCGAGTGGCAGGGTGTGGAATTTCATGGCTCTGCCAGATCCTCCTGAAAGACACTGCCTCTGAGGTCAAGGTTAGCATAAACCTCCTTAACTCAGTCTCTTCAGGAAAGACAAAGAATGCTGCAGTTATTGGGAGGACCAGGAAGGGGTATTTTTCTGAGTGAAATTCCATCCGGAAGCTGGAATCCAGAGCATTTCCTGTTGTAATGTTTCTTCCAGACTTGGAGAGTCTGAACTTGCCACGTAGCATGTGCACTGCATGCATATATTTCTACAGTAAAATACAGAGATGCATACATAATCCCCCACCCGCAGGCATGTACAGAGACATAAAGATACACATAGAATGACGAACCCTCACAGTTGCAGATACTCAAACACATGGAAAAACACACAGAATGAATTACCAGCTGGCAGAGATGCAGATGTACACAGGGATATTAGAGACCCATGGAAATACCGCCATCACAGTTCATGGACCCATGCAAACAGATACAGAAAAATAATTACCCAGAAAAAAATTTTTTTAAATTACTCATTTTCAGCCTGACATTTTAATATAAACAGAAACAAACCAGAGCATCATGTATAAAAACACACCTTTATAAAAGTGTACATATTCATTACATAATCACAAATATCCAAAGCAACAGAAAATCACATATAGCCATTGCTCTGCTGAAAATGCAGAGGTAGTCAAACTTCCTATGCCCCCAAAAGACAGACATACTTCTCCTCTTGTGCCCCTCTCTTTGTGAAGGCACCGCCAGGTACTAGACAAATAACTGGAAAGATCTAGGTAAAGTTTTTTCCTAGAAAATGTAAAATGATAAAAATGGCATAGAAGGTAGAAAATTTGAAAAGGCCACTAGGCATTAGTGAAATTGAAAGGGTAGGTAAGGATCTCCTCTTCCTCCAAATCCAGGCCCAGATGGATTTACAGGTATAGTGTGCTGGATTCTCAAGAGTTATTTCTCTTCTTACACAAGTTATTCGAGAAAATAGAAAGGAGAGAAAGTTGCCCAACTCATTTTATTTGTCTAGTAAAATCTTGAAATCTTGATTTTAAAACCAGATAAAGACAATAAAAAAACTCCATAGACTCATTTCACTTATGAATATAGATGTACAAGTCTTAAACAAAATATTAGCTTATCTAATTAAACAGAATGTTAAAAAATACATCACAATTCAAGTGGAGTTTAAGAATCCACGAAGAATGCATTCAACCTCAGAAAATCTATCAATGTAATTTACCATGTGAATAGACTAAAGGAGAATAATCATATGATTATCTCAATTAACACATAAAAAGTATGTTACATGCCTACTTATGGTGAAAACTCTTTAAAAGAATATGAATAGAATGTAAATTTCTTAACTTGTGAAGGTTACATACCAAAACCCTACATCATATTGCAAAATATGATGTAAATGGAGAAACTTAAGATGCTTTACCTTGAAGATTAAGAATAATACTAGATACTTACTTTCACCAAGTACTGTTTAACATAGAACTGGAAGTCTTGCTTAATACTATTAAGGGAGAAAAAGAAATGAGAATTGTAAGGATTAGAAGAGATAAAATCAACAGATTCAAATGACATACTATTAGAATTAAAAAGAGTTCAGCAAAATCAACTTACAGGACTTCCCTGGTGGTCCAGTGGTTAAGAAACTGCCTGCCAATGCAGGGGACATGGGTTTGATCCCTGATGTGGGAAGATTCCACATGCCATGGGCAACTAAGCCAGTGCACTATAGCTACTGAGCCTGTGCTCTAGAGCTGGTGCTCCACAAGAGAAGCCACTGCATTGAGAAGACTGCGCCCCACAACTAGAGAATAGCCCCCACTTGCCACAACTACAAAAAAGTCCGCACACAGCAACTTAGCCAAAAATTAAAATAAATCACTTTTTAAAGGTCTTGCTATTTAGAATAAATCAACTTATACAACTCAATAACATTTCTTTACACTAGCAATAGATAATTAGAAGAAAGTAACAAAAGATACCTAAAATTAATCACTAGACTAAAATTAATCACGGTGGACAGTGACTGCAGCCATGAAATGAAAAGATACTTGCTCCTTGGAAGAAAAGCTATGACAAACCTAGACAGCATATTAAAAAGCAGAAACATCACTTTGCCGACAAAGGTGCATATAGTCAAAATCTTTCCAGTAGTCATGTATGGATGTGAGAGTTGAACCATCAAGAGGGCTGAGTGCTGAAGAATTGATGCTTTCAAACTCTGGTGCTGGAGAAGACTCTTAAGAGTCCCTTGGACTGCAAGGAAATCAAACCACTTAATCCAAAAGGAAATCAACCCTGAATATTCATTCACTGGAAGGACTGATGCTGAAACTGAAGCTCTAATACTTCGGCCACCTGATGCAAAGAAATGACTCATTGGAAGAGACCCTGATGCTGGGAAAGATTGAGGGCAGGAGGAGAAGGGGGCGACAGAGGATGAAATGGTTGGACAGCATCACCAACTCAATGGACGTGACTTGGAGCAAACTCTGGGAGATAGTGAAGGACAGGAAAGCTTGGTGTGTTGCAGTCCATGGGGTCACAAAGAGTGGGCCATGACTTAGTGACTGAACAACAACAATCACGAGACCAAAATATAAACTTCTCTAAATGTCAGGACAATTGAAAAAAAAAATCAAAACAGACTACATAAGTAATATGCTTTTTTAAAATTTGTAATATTTGCAAAAAGTTTGTCAAACAAAAAATAACCTAAATGTCTATTCAGATGAATGGATAAAACAAATGTGCTATGTCCATATGATGGAACACTGCTGCTGCTGTTGCTGCTAAGTCACTTCAGTCGTGTCCGACTCTGTGCGACCCCATAGACGGTAGCCCACCAGGCTCCCCCATCCCTGGGATTCTCCAGGCAAGAATACTGGAGTGGGTTGCCATTTCCTTCTCCAATGCATTAAAGTGAAAAGTGAAAGTGAAGTCACTCAGTCGTGTCCGACTCTTAGCAACCCCATGGACTGCAGCCTACCAGGCTCCTCCATCCATGGGATTTTCCAGGCAAGAGTACTGGAGTGGGGTGCCATTGCCTTCTCCATGATGGAACACTACTCAACGATAAAAAGGAATTAACTATTTATACAGAAATAATATAGATGAATTAAAAATAATTACACTGAGTAAAAGGAGCCAGACAATAAAGAGTACATAGATCATGATTCCATTTATATAAAATTCTAGAAAGCACAAATTAGTCTATAATGAACAGAAGTAAACCTGTGACTGCCTAGAACATGCTTTTAATATATAAAAATATAACTAAAAAAGAAAATAAAATAATGTGACAATATTAAAATCAAACATCTTTTGTATCAATATAAATAAATGATCTTACCAGCTGAGCCACAAGGGAAGTCCAAATGATCTTAGCTTACATATTTAAAGGAAAACATTTTTCTATTGGATCACTGAGCAAAATCCAAGTACTATATTCAGGAGAGTCGACTAGAACAAATTGATTCAGAAAGGTTAAAAATACAAGAAGGGCAAAAGTATACCAGTCAAATGCAAATAAAGGAAGCAGGGGTTGCAATATTAATTATCAGACAATTTAGAAACTCAAAATGAAAGGCATTAATTGACTGTCAAGGTCATGAAAAGACAGGAACTGTCCACAGTTTGGAGGAGATATGATGACTAAATGCAATGTGGGATTTTGGTTTGGACCTTGGAACAGAAAAAGGACATGAGTGGACAAACTGGTGAAATCTGAATAAAGTCAGGAGTTTAGTTAATAGCAGTATACAAATGCCAATTTCTTAGTTTTGACAAATGTAGTCATATAAGATATTAACACGAGGGGCAACTAGATGAAGGGTTCTATAAAACTAAAATTATTCTAAAATAAAAAGCTTATTACAAAAACATTAATTGAGACAACAATAAAAATATAAAGTTATGACTATTTTTGTATCAAATAACACAGCAACTTTCACAAAGCTGAAATGTTAAGAAAGACAAGGAGAAATAGATAATAGATTGAAACACTCTAAAAATAGGAGAAATATAACTCACCCTTTCCATTCTAAGACAGATCAATGAAATAAAATAACATCAACAAAAGCCCAGTAAGAATATAGAAAACATAAACAAAATCAGTATTAGGCCAAGAAGAAAATCTCAGTAAATTCCAAAAGGTAGAACTAATATTGATAAAATTCTTTGGTCACAACTGGATAAAATAAGAAATCAATGTAAAATCTTCCATCTAAATATATAAAACTTCTCTGTCAAACAATTCTTGAGTCAAAGGGCAAACTCAAACCGAAACTGCTGAATTTCTGGACAATAATGATAATGAAAACATTACATATCAGAATCTACGGATGCAGATAAAGCAGCAGTCACAGAAAAGTACATTGCCTCAAGATATATGTATTAAAAACAGGGAAAAAATTAAATGAATAAGCACTCAACTCAGAAAGTCAGTGAAAGAGAAAGAAAATAAGGGGAACAGAAGGAAAGAATTAACAAATAAAAGTTCAAATAAAGGAGTTAGAAAACAGATAACAGTAGAACTCTCCTTCATGGATCACTGCCTTGTTGTGGCAAAGGGGCTTGTGTTAACACAATGAAGCTACGAGCCATGCTATGCATGGCCACCCAAGACAGATGAGTCATAGTGGAGAGTTATGACAAAACGTGGTCCACTGGAGGAGGGAATGGCAAACCACTCTGGTATTCTTGCCACTAGAATCCCATGAACAGTATGAAAAGGCAAAAAGATATGACACTGGAAGATGAGCTCCCCAGGTTGGCATGTGTCCGATATGCTACTGAGGATGAACAGAGGGCAATTACTAATAGCTCCAGAAAGAATGAAGTGGCACTCAGTTGTGGATGTGTCTGGTGGTGAAAGTAAAGTCTGATGCTGTAAAGAATAATACTGAATAGGAACCTGGAATGTTAGGTCCATGAATCAAGGTAAATTGGAAGTGGTCAGACAAAGACAAAGATGGCAAGAGTGAACACTGACATCTTAGGAATCAGTGAACTAAAGTGGATGGGAATGGGTGAATTTAATTCGGATGACCATTATATCTACTACTATGGGTAAGAATCCCTTAGAAGAAATGGAGTAGCCGTCATAGTCAACAAGAGTCCAAAATGCAGTACTTGGGGGCAATCTCAAAAATGACAGAATGATCTTGGTTTGTTTCCAAGGCAAACCATTAAGCATCACAGTAATCCAAGCCTATGCCCCAACCACTAAAGCCAAAAAGGCTGAAGTTGACCACTTTTATGAAGCCCTACAGCACCTACAACTAACACCAAAAAAGATGCCCTTTTCATCACAGGGGATTGGAATGCAAAAGGAGGAAGTCAAGAGATACCCAGAGTAACAGGCAAGTTTGGCCTTGGAGTACAAAATGAAGCAGGGCAAAGGCTAACAGAGTTTTGTCAAGAAAACACGCTGGTAATAGCAAACACCCTTTTCCAAAAACACAAGAGACATCCAACCAACTGTGGAAAATTCTTAGAGACGGGAGTACCAGACCACCTTACCTGTCCCTGAGAAACCTGTACGTGGGTCAAGAAGCAATATTTAGAACCTTATGTAAAACAATGGACTGGTTCAAAATTGGGAAAGGAGTATGACCAGGCTATATATTCTCATGCTATTTATTTAACTTCTGTGCAGAGTACATCGTGTGAAATACTGGGCTGGATGAATCACAAGCTGCAAGATAGCTGGGAAAAATGTCAACAACCTCAGATATTCAGATGATACCACTCTAATGCAGAGAGTGAAGAGGAACTAAAGAGCCTCATGATTGGGATGGAAGAGGGGAATGAAAAAAGCTGGATTAAAACTCAACACTCAAAAATCTGTTGGCATCTGGTGATGCCATCAGGTCCCATCACTTCTTGGCAAATAGAAGGGGAAAAAATGGAAGCAGTGACAGATTTTATTTTCTTGGGCTCCAAAATCACTGCAGACGGTGATTATAGCCATGAAATTAAAAGACACCTGTTCCTTGAAGGAAAGCTATGAGAAACTTAGATGGCATATTAAAAAGCAAAGACTTTGGGACTTCCCTGTTGGTCCCATGGCTAAGACTCCATGCTCCCAGTGCTGGGTTCGATCCCTGGTCAGGGAACTAGATCCCACATGCCATAAGTAAAGATCCTATGTGACACAACTAAGACCCGGTGCAGCCAAATAAATAAATAAATATATAAAGTAAAGACATCACTTTACCGACAAAGGTCCACATAGTCAAAGCTATGGTTTTTCCAGTAGTCATGTAGTCACGTATGGATGTGGGAGTTTGACCACTGAATGCTGAAGAATTGATGCTTTTGAATTTTGGTGCTGGAGAAGACTCTTGAGAGTTCTGTGGACTGCAAGGAGAACAAACCAGTCAATCCTAAAGGAAATCAATCCTGAATATTCATTGGAAGGACTGATGCTGAAGCTGAAACTCCAATACTTTGGCCACCTGATGCAAAGAACTGACTCACTGGAAAAGACCCTGATGCTGGGAAAGAATGAAGGCAAAAGGAGAAGAGGGCAGCACAGGATGAGATGATTAGATAGCATTACTGACTCAATAGACATGAATTTGAGCAAACTCCGGGACGTAATGAAAGACAGGGAAGCCTGGTGTGCTGCAGTCTATGGGGTTGCAAAGAGCTGAACATGACTTAGCAACTGAACAACAACAGTAGAAGTAATACATAAACAGATGAACTAATTCTGTGAAAAAGAAATATATAAGCCATAAATAATAATCAAGAAAAGAAGAAAGCACAAATACAAACCAGGAAATGAAAAGTTGGACATAACCACAGTACAAGGACATTTTACACATTTTTTAAAGGATTACTCATACAAGTCTATTCAAATCATTTTAAAGACTTTGAAGGAATGGAAAACATCCTAGGAAAACATAATTTACCAAAACTCTAAAAAAGCAAAGTTCATATAGACCAATTTCCATTGAAGAAACAGAAAAAGTTATGAAAAGCTACTTTGCTCCAAAAGCACTGGGCCATTATGATTTCACAGGGGAAGTCTACTAACACTGAAAAGCAGATGATTTGATGCTGTTCTTATTTTTCTGAGCCTAGACAAAAGTGGAACACTTTCAAATTCCTTTTATGAAGTGAGTATAATATTGATACCAAGATCTAACAAAGATTCCACAAGAAAAAGAAAATGATAAAGAGCAATTTTTACTTATGTATATTAATACAAAATCCTAAATAAAATATTAGCAAACAGAATCCATGATTATGTAGAGTTTATTCCAATCATATGTAGAGTTAATTCAATATCATTCAAATCATTAATATAATCTAACATTGTGAATCTAAGGAGAAAAATTATATCATCATTTTCAGAGATCCCAGAGAACCATGTGACACAATTCAATACCCATTCTTTATTAAAGGAATTCAGCAGAAGAGAAATATATGGTTTCTCCCTTAACATAATTATGTGTATGTATATGTATTTATATTTGTATGTGTATGTATATGTATTTATATATGTATTTATATACATCTCCCCAAATCCAGCACTTAACTGGGGAAACACTAGCAGTGTTTATATGCTAAAATCACAAGGGTATCTACTCTCTCCACTACAAATTAACATTATAGTTAAGGTAGCAGAAGCACTGTGAGTAGAAAAGAGAAAGAAATTACAATTGGAATGGAGGAAGTAAAGCTGTCATTACTTATAGATAAGACTGTATAGTCAGAAAACCCAAGTAAATCAATAGAAAACAATTACAAACAGAGAACTCAGCAAGGTAGCAGGATATAAAATTAATTATAGAAATCATTCAGTTTAGACGATGTACAGAAGAGAAGTCCATTTATCATAACAGCAAAAAGACAAAATATTGTCTTGGTCTGTTGGGGTTGCTATAACAAAACACCATAGACTCAGACTATAAGCCAACCAAAACTTATTATTCACAGTTCTGGAGGCTGGGAAGTCCAAGATGAAGGCCCTCATAGATTTTTATGTCTGGTGAGGGCCTGCTTCCTGGTACATAGACAGCCATCTTCTCACTGTGTCCTCACATGGCAAGAGTGGCAAGGGAGTTCTCTTGGGTCTCTTTTATAAGGGCACTAATCTCATTCATGAGAGCTCCAATCTCATGATCTAATCACCTGCTAAAGGTCCTACCTCCAAACAGTATCACCTTAGGTTTCAACATATAAATTCGGAGGATGGGGGCAAACACAAACATTCAGTCTACCTAGAAACAAACTTATCAAGAAATGTTTAAAAGCTTCAAGAGAAAACATTTATAACACTCTGAACAAACAGAACAGGCAGGGACAAATAGAAAGGCCCCCATTTTCTTAAGAAGACTAAAAATTATAAAGATATAAAGTTAATTTCTAAATTTAGTATAAGCTAACTAAAAATACCATTTTTTCTTTCTCTGAAACTAGACAAGCTGATTTAGAGTTCAAATGGAAAAATAACAAACAAGCACAACCAGGATATCTCTGAAAAGGAAGAATAATGATGGGGGACTATTGCCACAATAATTCTCTGTAAAAAACCAAAATGAATATTTAGATACCCAAACTTAGACATAGTTTATGGTCAAGCTGAGAGATTCTGTGCTCTGGATCAGGCTCTGTTGATGTCACTGCTAGTTCATGGGTTTGCACTAAGTTGGTGGCTTGGCTAGAGGTTGGTTGCTATAGGATGCCTTGGCTCAGAGGCCTAGGCTCATTTCTAAATGTCCCTCGCTGTAGTAGGCTAGCCTGGGTATGTTCTCGTAGCAGTGGTCGGGGGTCCAAGAGAGGAAGCAGCATATGCAACAGCTTTCTCAAATCTCTGCTTATATCAAGTTTACTACTATTCTGTTGGTTGAAGTAAACTGTAGCCAAACTCAGTCAGTATGGGAGGGTACTACCAAAGGGTATGGAGACACATGAAAAATTGGAGTCATTAATCCAATCTATCTCAGAAGTACAAATCAAAATCTAGAATCCATAAAATAAAACGTGGATGAATTTGTTTACATAAAAATAAAGTAAAATTTGCTTGGAAAAAATACAATGGAAAAATCAAAAGAACAACAAACAGGGAAAATAATATTGACAACTGATATCATTCACAAAAGTCTAAGCTCTTTAATTTAATAAGCTTGTAGAAATTGAGGAAAGGTGAATAACTCAACAGAAAAAAACCGAGCATATAAACAGACAACTCACAGAAAAAGACAAAAATGACCCTTAAACATATGAAAAGATGCTCAATGTCACTCATTATAAGAGAAATATAAATTAAAACTACAATGAGATAACATTTCTAACCTATCACATTTTCAAAAACTTGAAAATTTTTAATAATATACACTTCTGCGTGAGGTTGTGGTGAAACATAAACTCATATATGAATGGTAAGTGCAAAATGGTACACCTTTGGAGGGAAATTTTGGCAAAGTTACAAATGTGATTCTTACAGCTAATTCTATAGATGTATATCTGTATACATATAAAATGTCTATTCATCATGGCACCATTTGTAATACCAAAGGACTGAAAATACCCTGAACATCTATAAGTAGGGTACTGCAGTCATTAAATTAACTATTATCAATTCAGTTCAGTTCAGTCGTGTCCGACTCTTTGTGACCCCATGAATCGCAGCACGCCAGGCCTCCCTGTCCATCACCATCTCCCGGAGTTCACCCAAACTCACGTCCATCGAGTCGGTGATGCCATCCAGCCATCTCATCCTCTGTCGTCCCCTTCTCCTCCTGCCCCCAATCCCTCCCAGCATCAGTCTTTTCCAATGAGTCAACTCTTCGCATGAGGTGGCCAAAGTACTGGAGTTTCAGCTTCAGCATCATTCCTTCCAAAGAACACCCAGGGCTGATCTCCTTTAGAATGGACTGGTTGGATCTCCTTGCAGTCCAAGGGACTCTCAAGAGTCTTCTCCAACTCCACAGTTCAAAAGCATCAATTCTTCGGTGCTCAGCTTTCTTCACAGTCCAACTCTCGCATCCATACATGACCACAGGAAAAACCATAGCCTTGACTAGACAGACCTTTGTTGGCAAAGTAATGTCTCTGCTTTTGAATATGCTATCTAGGTTGGTCATAACTTTCCTTCCAAGGAGTAAGTGTCTTTTAATTTCATGGCTGCAGTCACCATCTGCAGTGATTTTGGAGCTCCCAAAAATAAAGTCAGCCACTGTTTCCACTGTTTCCCCATCTATTTCCCATGAAGTGATGGGACCAGATGCCATGAATGTTTTCTGGTCCCATCACTTTGTTTTCTGAAGTACTGGAGTACTTCAGCTCTGTTGAGCTTTAATCCAACTTTTTCACTCTTCTCTTTCACTCTCATCAAGAGGCTTTTTAGTTCCTCTTCACTTTCTGCCATAAGGGTGGTGTCATCTGCATATCTGAGGTTATTGATATTTCTCCTGGCAATCTTGATTCCAGCTTGTGCTTCATCTAGCCCAGCGTTTCTCATGATGTACTCTGCATAGAAGTTAAATAAGCAGGGTGACAATATACAGTCTTGATGTACTCCTTTTCCTATTTGGAACCAGTCTATTATACATCCACATAATGTAACAGTTTGAGGAAGTACTCTATCTTTGCATTTCCATATAGTGTCTATGTACTGGAAACTTTCTAATGCTCTGATATGTAAGGACCTGCAGGATGTATCAAGTGAAAAAAGCAATATATATAACTATATGTATATATATATATATATATACAGTATGTTAACTTTTGTGTAAGAAAGAGGGAGATGGAACAGGATATACATTTATACTTGTTTTTAAGTGCATAAAGAAACACCGGAAGAATTTAAGAACACTGGTAACTATGGGCAATGTGTATGGTAGCAACTGGGAAGAATGGAGAAAGGTTAAGTGACAATCCTCAAATTATAATTTTTATAAAAGTTTGCTTTCAAAATGCATGTGCATTATCTATTCAAAAAGAAATTAAAATATTCACAATAGTAACAAAAACCAGGTGATAAAGCTACTAGAAATTAAATTAGTAAAATACATAACAATTCTAAAGAAAAAAGTTTAAGCTCTTAATAAAGAGCCCAGCTAAAAGGTGAACTGAACAAATGAGAACATTCCATACTCTTGGATGGGATGAGTAAATATTTTGATGGTGTCAACTCCCCTAAATTAATCTATAAATTTAGTGCAATCCTAATAAAAATTACAGTTGATTTTTTGAAGAGCTCAATAAACTCTTTTTAAAATTTATGTGGATAGTTAAGACAACCCAAAAGAAGACTAAAGAGGAGGGACTTGCCCTATCAGATTTCAGATACATTATAAAATATTAAAAACAAGGTGGCATTAGTACAAGAACAGAAACCATCTATTTGTGTACATTTCATAATATATGAAAAAGGTGGTATGGCAAATCAGTGAAAAAGGAAGGACTGCTTAGTATTTGGTGGTGGGAAATGTTGCTATGTGGAAAAATTAAAATTGCATACCTACCTATCACCACATATGAGATGGATTCTAAATGGATTAAAACCATGAAAGGTAAAACTATAAAGTTAATAGAAAAAAAACAGCAGAATATCTTTGTAACTTAGGAGGAGGGAACTACTTTTTAAGTACCCCTCCAAACCCAAAACCATAAAGCAAAAGTGTGATGAATTTGATTACAGTAAAATTAACAGTTTCTGTTCAAAGATGGCTATTATGGGCAAAGTTAAAACAAGGAAAGAATATTAGTCCCCTGAACTGAAAGGGGACTAATAGCTAGACTATATATGGAACTCTAGCAGATCAATAGGAAAGAAAGGAACCCTAATAGAAAAATGGGCCAACAATACAAGCAGGCAATTTACAGAAGAGGTATTTAACATACATCTAAAGAAATGCTCAAAAACTAATTAGTGGGAATTCCCCAGTGGTATAGTGGTGAGGATTCTCTACTTTCACTGCTGAGGGTGCAGGTTCAATCCCTGGCCAGAAACTAAGATCCCACAAGGTGCTCAACAGTAGCCACCCCCAAATTAATTATTAATCAGAGAAATGTAAACTAAAACAAGGTAAGATATTACTTTACACCTATTAGACCAGCAAAAACTAGAAAGCTGGAAAATGTCAAGTGTCAGCGAGGATGGAGGGGTCCAGGAATCTTTGTACACTGAGGGTAAAACTGGACTGGTGCAGCCATCCCAGAGAACCATTTAGTAGTATTGGTATTCTTAGTTAAACTAAGTATATGCACACTATGATGCCATCATTCTGTGCCTGAGTATATATTTCAAAAGAAATTCTTATACAGGCCAATAAGGAGACATGTACAAGGATGTGCATCACAGTATTATTTGTGGTGTCATGGAGCTGGAAGCAATCTTGCTGTCCATCACTGGGGTAATATTCAAGAAAAATGTGGTGAAGGCACACTGTGGTTAGCATGGTGGTGTGGAGAAGGCAGTGGCACCCCACTCCAGTACTCTTGCCTGGAAAATCCCATGGATGGAGCGGCCTGGTAGGCTGCAGTCCATGGGGTCACGAAGAGTCGGACATGACTGAGCCACTTCACTTTCACTTTTCACTTTCATGCACTGGAGAAGGAAATGGCAACCCACTCCAGTGTTCTTGCCTGGAGAATCCCAGGGACGGGGGAGCCTGTTGGGCTGCGTCTGTGGGGTTGCAAAGAGTCGGACACGACTGAAGGTGACTTACCAGCAGTGGTTTAGTTTCAAAGTCAAGTCCAACTCTTTCAACCCCATGGACTGTAGTCTGCCAGGCTCCTCTGTTCATGAGATTCTCCAAGAAAGTATACTGGAGTGGGTTGCCATTTCCTTCTCCAGGGGATCTTCTCGATCCAGGGATTGAACGGGAGTCCCCTGAATTACAGGCAGATTCTTTACCAACTGAGCTATGAGGGAAGCATGCTGCTGCTGCTGCTAAGTCGATTCAGTCGTGTCGGACTCTGTGTGACCCCACAGACGGCAGCCCACCGGGCTCCCCCATCCCTGGGATTCTCCAGGCAAGAACACTGGAGTGGGTTGCCATTTCCTTCTCCAATGCATGAAAGTGAAAAGTGAAAGTGAAGTCACCCAGTCGTGTCCAACTCTTTGTGACCCCATGGATTGCAGTCCACCAGGCTCCTCCATCCATGGGATTTTCCAGGCAAGAGTACTGGAGTGGGGTGCCATTGCCTTCTCCTGAGGGAAGCATGAGCAGTTTCAGTTTCTAATTGTATTAGCATGAGCAGTGGTTAGCATGAACAGTTTCTAATTGCCTTAATGTACATACAGCAATATGGATACTTTCAAAACAAAAGGATGAATGGAAAAAAGTAAGAAACAGAATGAAATGCCATTTATATAAAACAAAAATACACAGACAGAAACCATTCTCCACAGTGGGACAACCTGATGTTATGTGCTCCTGAGAAGATACAATATAAAGTAAATGACACCCTGTATGTACTGTTGTTGGAGAAGGCAATGGCACCCCACTCTAGTACTCTTGCCTGGAAAATCCCATGGAAGGAGAAGCCTGGAAGGCTGCAGTCCATGGGGTCGCTGAGGGTCGGACACGACTTCACTTTCACTTTCATGCATTGGAGAAGGAAATGGCAACCCACTCCAGTGTTCTTGCCTTGAGAATCCCAGGGACGGGGGAGCCCCGTGGGCTGCTGTCTATGGGATCGCACAGAGTCAGACACGACTGAAGTGACTTAGCAGCAGCAGCAGCATGTACTGTTATTGCTGAAATTATTTAACCTGAATCTAATCATGTGGAAAGAGGTGAATCCAGATATTCTGTGGGACACTATAAGAAACTGGCCTGAACTTTTGAAAAGTTATCAGTGTAATATCACATGCACACAAAATATAGGGGTACTATTCCAGATTAAAAGAGGCTAAAGTGTTACAATAACGAAATGTAATGCACAAACCTTGATTAGATACTGGGATCAAAAAAATCAGAGATGGAGAAGCTCTATACAGTCAGCAAAAACAAGACCAGGAGCTGACTGTGGCTGAGATCAAGAACTCCTTATTGGTAGGAGGAAGGAGACGCCATTAGAGGGAGGCGGAGAGCGGGTGCTGCTCGCCTCTCCCCAGGTTCCTGACGTGGTGCCCGGGGCCCTGCACTCTCGGACTTTCCCCTCGGCGCTGTGGGGTCGGCGTGCGGGGCGGGGCGGGGGGGGGGGGCGGTGGCGCCGGTGCGGAGGGGCTGCGCGGGCCGCGGCTGTGGAGGTGCCGCGGCGGCTGTGGGGAGCTCGGCGCGGCGGGGACGCGACGGGATGGCTGCGGCCGGCGGCGGCGGGCCGAACCTACTCGTTCAAGGTGGTGTTGCTGGGGGAAGGCTGCGTGGGGAAGACGTCGCTGGTGCTGTGCTACTGCGAGAACAAGTTCAACGACAAGCACATCACCACCCTGCAGGCATCATTCTTAACAAAGAAGTTAAATATTGGTGGGAAGAGAGTAAATCTTGCTATATGGGATACAGCAGGTCAAGAGAGATTCCACGCATTGGGTCCCATTTACTACAGAGATTCAAATGGAGCTATTTTAGTTTATGATATAACAGATGAAGATTCTTTTCAGAAGGTTAAAAACTGGGTGAAAGAATTACGGAAAATGTTGGGAAACGAAATCTGTTTATGTATAGTAGGTAATAAAGTAGACTTGGAGAAAGAGAGACATGTTTCCATTCAAGAAGCAGAATCGTATGCAGAATCTGTGGGAGCAAAACATTATCACACTTCAGCCAAACAGAACAAAGGAATTGAGGAACTCTTTCTTGACCTTTGTAAAAGAATGATAGAAACTGCACAAGTGGATGAGAGGGCAAAAGGCAATGGCTCCAGTCAGCCAGGAGCTGCAAGGCGAGGTGTACAGATTATTGATGATGAACCTCAAGCCCAGAGCGTTGGCGGAGGGTGCTGTTCTTCTGGATAACTGTTCACCCTTAAGAAAGTAAAAAAAACAAACTGTGGATCATTGCCCTCAACATGAAGACTGCCATATTCCAAGTCACATTATTTTACCGATGGAGTTACGGAATTAACAGTATTTTAAATTACGTTTATAACTGCAGAGACCTTAAGTGCTAAACTTAGTGGAGTTTGTGACCAGAGAATTGGCATTTTCTACAAATGTTAACAAAGCAATTACCAATGGCCTTTTTACATATTTTTTTCTTTAATAAGAAATAATATGCATGTAGAAAAGACCTACTTAAAGGCTTCATTTATATTCTTTTAAATCAAATCTTTATTTAATAACATATATGTTGCTGGAATGGTATACATTTTTGCAGTCCTTTGTATTTTGTGGTAGTTGAATTGTATCCCTTCTAAACAGCAAAATGTCTTTTGTTTTCTTTTTTTAATTAGCAGATACCTGAAGTACTATTTTTGCAGGGTTTGCACAGGCCCCTAACTGTCTACTACACTTTGATATAATTTATATACATCCTGTATGCTGAGGTGGTAAAATACAATGTAAATTACATATTAAATATTTTATCTGCTTTTACAAGTGCAAGGTGCAAAAATACATACAATAGTCTCATTGATGACTGTAAAGTGAATTAACATTTGGTGATAATGCCTAAGCTTTTTGACTCTGATATAAAGATCATAGCTCCCCTTCACTTCTGTCTTAACTTAAAAGCGGTGTGTTTAAATTTTCTCGTATACTTTACTTGAATTATTGCTGTTGTCATGTTTTTTGCCTCTAAATCCATCTGATGATTAATTGAGCAACAGCATTTGCCTTTGGGTTTTGGGTTGTTTTGTTCTTTCTGGGGTTTGTTTTTTGGGGGACAGGGATAAAAGAGATGACTTCTGCCGTTTTTGCTGTAGAGTGGTTACCTTAGAAGTATTTGAGTGGAGCATGCTGAGTTTCACTTATGCAAAGCTTTAGTTTTCTCTTACGCTTTATATGAAATGGATTCACTGGTATGAGAAGAGAGGAAGAACTTCCAGATAGTAGCCACTCACCAAGACTTACACAGCAGCATGTTAGTGGTAGTTTCTGCTCCAGAGGCAGCACTTCTGGATCCTTCCTAAGCAAATTGTATTTGTTCATTGCTTGCCAGAGATGAACAGAGAAAGTTTTGTTTCATTTTGTAAGCGCTATCCTTCTGAGTTTCTTTGAAGGGAAACATTTCATGTAATGTAGTTATAGCGAACACTGGAAAGATTTATTATAAAATTATATTCTTGTATACTTTGTAAAAAAAAAAAAAAGAACTCCTTATTGCCAAATTCAGACTTAAATTGAACAAAGTAGGGAAAACCACTAAACCATTCATGTATGACCTAAATCAAATCCCTTATGATTATACAGTGGAAGGGACAAATAGATCTAATCAAGGGATTAGATCTAACAGATGGAGTGCCTGAAGAACTATGGACAGAGGTTTGGGACACTGTACAGGAGGCAGCAATCAAGACCATTCCCAAGAAAAACAAATGCAAAAAGGCAAAATGGTTGTTTGATGAGGCCTTACAAATAGCTGAGAAAAGAAGAGAAGTGAAAGGCAAAGGACAAAAGGAAAGATATACCATTTGAATGCAGAGTTCCAAAGAATAGCAAGGAGAGATGTCCATTAGCAGATGAATGGATAAGAAAGCTGTGGTACATATACACAATGGAATATTACTCAGCTATTAAAAAGAATGCATTTGCTGTGGCGGATTCACTTTGATATTTGGCAAAACTAATACAATTATGTAAAGTTTAAAAATAAAATAAAATTGGAAGAATTAAAAAAAAAAAAAAAAGAAAACAAAACAAAAAAAAAAAAGAATGCATTTGAATCAGTTCTAATGAGGTGGATGAAACTGGAGCCTATTATACAGGGTGAAGTAAGTCAGACAGAAAAACAACAATACAGTATATTAATGCATATATATGGAATTTAGAAAGATGGTAACGATGACCCTATATGCAAGACAGCAAAAGAGACACAGATGTAAAGAACAGACTTCTGGACTCTATGGGAGAAGGCGAGGGTGGGATGATTTGAGAGAACAGCACTGAAACATGTATATTATTATCATATGTGAAATAGATCACCAATCCAGGTTCGATGCATGAGACAGAATGTTCAGGGCTGGTGCACTGGGATGACCCTGAGGGATCAGATGGGGAGGGAAGTGGGAGAGGGGTGCAGAATGGGGAACACATGTACACTCATGGCTGATTCATGTCAATGTATGGCAAAAACCACTACAATAATGTAAAGTAATTAACCTCCAATTAAAATAAATTAATTTAAAAAAAAGAAGAGGTGGCAAGAATACACAGAAGAACTATACAAAAAAGATCTTCATGTCCCAGATAACCATGATGGTGTGATCACTCACCTAGAGCCAGACATACTGGAATGCAAAGTCAAGTGGGCCTTAGGAAGCATCACTACGAACAAAGATAGTGGAGGTGATAAAATTCCAGATAAGCTATTTCAAATCCTAAAAGATGACGCTGTGGAAGTGCTGCACTCAATATGCCATGAATCTGGAAAACTCAGCAGTGGCCACAGGACTGGAAAAGGTCAGTTTTCATTCCAATCTCAAAGAAAGGCAATGCCAAAGAATGTTCAAACTACTGCACAATTGCATTCATCTCACACACTAGCAAAGTAATGCTCAAAATTCTCCAAGCCAGACTTCAACAGTATGTGAACCAAGAACTTTCAGATGTTCAAGCTGGATGTAGAAAAGGCAGAGGAACCAGAGATCAAATTGCCAACATCCACTGGATGATCAAAAAAGCAAGAGAGTTCCAGAAAAACAACTACCTCTGCTTTATTGACTATGCCAAAGCCTTTGACTGTGTGGACCACAACAAACTCTGGAGAATTCTTAAAGAGATGGGAATTCCAGACCACTTGACTTGCCTCCTGAGAAATCTGTATGCAGATGAGGAAGCAACAGTTAGAACTGGACATGGAAAAACAGACTAGTTCCAAACCTGGAAAGGAGTACATCAAGGCTGTATATCGTCACCTTGTTTATTTAACTTATATGCAGAGTTCATCATGGGAAATGCTGGGCTGGATGAAGCACAAGCTGGGATCAAGATTGCCAGGAAAAATGTCAATAACCTCAGATACGCAAATGACACCACCCTTATGGCAGAAAGCAAAGAACTAAAGAGCCTCTTGATGAAAGAGCAAGAGGAGAGTGAAAAGTTGGCTTAAAGCTCAACATTCAGAAAACTAAGATCATGGCATCTGGTCCCATCACTTTATGGCAAATAGATGGGGAAACAATGGAAACAGTGAGAGACTTTATTTTTGGGGGCTTCAAAATCACTGCAGATGGTGACTGCAGCCATAAAATTAAAAGATGCTTGCTCCTTGGAAGAAAAGCTATGATGATCCTAGACAGCATATGAAAATGCAAAGACATTACTTTACCAACAAAGGTCTGTTTACTCATGTATGGATGTGAGAGTTGGACTATGAATGCTGAGCGCAGAAGAATTGATGCTTTTGAACTGTGGTGTTGGAGAAGATTCTTGAGAGTCCCTTGAACTGCAAGGAGATCCAACCAGTCAATCCTAAAGGAAATCAGTCCTGAATATTCATTGGAAGGACTGATGCTGAAGCTGAAACTCCAATATTTTGGCCACGTGATGTGAAGAACCGACTTATTTGAAAAGACCCTGATGCTGGGAAAAATTGAAGGTGGGAAGAGAAGGGTACGACAGAGGATGAGATGGTTGGATGGCATCACTGACGTGATGGACATGAGTTTGAGTAGGCTCCAGGAGTTGGTGATGGACAGCGAGGCCTGGCGTGCTGCAGTCCATGGGGTCACAAAGAGTTGGACACGACTGAGTGACTGAACTGAACTGAAGAACATTTTGGGCTTAACTGGAAAATCTGAATATAGGGTATCATTTATGATATTATGGAATTAGTAAGTTTTCTTAGGTGTGATAATGGTACTGCAATTATGTAGGAAAATGTCCTTATTCTACAAGATATGTGCTGAAGTTTTTAGGGGTGAGGAGGTGTTATACTGCCTGCAAGAAAATGTACACATACACATATAAAGAAAAGTAGAGCAAATCTGGCAAAATATTAAGAGTATACTCTTTCATTGTACTACTTTTTCAATAGTTCTGAATTTTGAAAAATGAAAAAATGAAAATTAGGGGGAAATATATGCATGTAAAACAATATGCATTTTGCAAGAACACATATAAAGAAAAATACAGGCATAAAAGACTTTAAAATGGTTGTCTACATGAGGGAAATAAGAGTGGGAAGTAGAGATGAAAAAGAATGTAAAAAAACAACAAAACCTCTCCCTAAAGTAACATATACTCATTGAATACGTGGAAAACACAGAAAAGTACAATGAAGAAAACTGAATTCATTGATAACTTCATTTTCCCTGTCAGTTCTCAAAATGTGGTACCTGGGTTTGCAGAAGCAGCTTCATCATCATCATCATCGAGAACTTGTTAGAAATGTAAATTCCTGGGCTCTACTACAGACTTAACTAAAACACAATTCTGGGTGTGGGGCCCACCAGTTGGTATTTTAATAAGCTTTCCCAAGTGATTCTGCTGCTGGTCAAATTTGAGAACCATTTAGACATCATTAATTTTGTTACAGATACAGTCTTTCTTAAAAAATATGAACTACTTCAGGCATACAAATAAGTATGAATAACACAACACATACCCACGTACCTAGTACTCAGATAAAATATTAAAGAAACAGTTGCTAAGTCCCTGTCAATTTCTCTCTCATGTTGTTCCCTCGTTTTCTTCCCCAGAGGTAATCTCAGGGCTACTGAGATGCTGCCTCCTGGGTTTTCTAGCTTAAAAAATCCATATAAATGGTCTCACACTTCATGTATCCTTTCACAACTTGCATTTTATCACAGCATTATGTTTTTGAGATTTATGTGGATTGATATACCCAATTCTGCTTCGATTTTTTTCACTGCTGTATATAGTACTCTGTTTTACGGCTGTACAACTACTTACTTATTCTCCTCTTGGTGAACTTTTAGATTGTTCAGTTATTTTCCCTATTACTAACAGTTCTGCAATGAATACTCTTTTTTTTACTGCTTTAAAAATTTTTATTTTGCAATGAATATTCTTGCACATGCCTCCTTGTGTATATGTGTAAGAATTTCTCTAGGACTTAATGTATATATGTGCACATCTCTAACAGAATTGCTGGGTTCCAGGGCCATCTTCAACTATTTGGATTAATTCTTTTATTTTTTTCTGATTACTTATTTTCTAAAGTAGTAGTACCAATTTTCATTCCTATCAAAGACTTCATACAGTTTTTCCCCCTGGTTTGTGCATTTAGGACTTAGTTTTAAAAGTCCTTCCACCATCCTAGGTCACAAAGATATTCTTTACCATCTCATGTGGAAATAAATAGGGATCCAGTTAACTTTTTCTTGTTATGGTAAGCCAAATTTTCCAGTACTATCTACTAAAATGTCCATTTCCCATTGATCTGTGGTGTAGGCCTGTAAACTTACCCATTTAACAAATATTTGCTTTAGACTGCCTTGTCTTGTGCTGGGTCTTGCAGAGGGCTCAAAGACATAGGCCGCTAGTCTCAGGGAATTTGCTCTCCTGTGGAGATACAGCAACATCAATGATTACCGTACTGAGATAAATCCAACAAGGTGCTCTGAGTTTTTAACCAAGCTGGGAAAGTTCAAAGAAGCGACAAGAGTTAAGTCTTAAAGAATTTGCTAATGAAAAGGGGAAAGTGAAGGTGGCCAGGGCTGGTTTGGGGTCCAGAGTTGTGTTTCTCTGGGGAAAAACACATGGATGTAGTGGCAGTGAGTCCTGTGTATGTAAGGGGTAGGAATAGGCAGAGGGTGTCCAGGAACATATCCTTGGGATAGAGAAGCTTGGCCTCACCCCAAAGTTTAGGCTAGAGGAAGAGCCGTCACTGTAACTAAATTATCAGGAAGAAGACATTTTCAGACATAATTATTTTTTTTTATGGGGAGACTTGATTCTCCAGCCAGGTCAGGAGTTCCCTGAGATGGTTTCTTAAGAAACCCTCACTTGCCCCTACTCCAAAGATGAATCCATTCCCTCCAGCAGATGCCGCTCCGGAACCTGAGGGAAGGAGGGAGGAGGAGAAGAAAGCAAATGGGTGGGAGAGACTTCCAGTTGTCCGGGTTCCTGGGCCTGGCCATGGATCTTTGCTAATGCAGAAAGAGCTCCGAGTGGGTCCCTCAGGGTTTGTCTGGGACCCTGCACGCCGGGATGGTTGCTGGGAGTAGTTAGTCATTTCAGGTGGGTATACGCTGCAAAACATGTGACCCTGGCAGCCATTTTCTCACACTCTGCCCGTCGCCATCTTCCATTGTAGACCAAGACACCGACCCCCCCCCCCCACTCTTGTCTGATGCGGCCCTGGAGAAAGCTTGGTCACTAAGGTTCGAGAACACACATATTTAGGCCCAGGCAGAGGCCCGCAGACAAGAACTTGACTTACAAGTAGGTTATATGGCCACACCAGCCGATGAACCCCTGCCCCTCCCTCTTCCCCACCTCCTCCTCAGCTATAACCTTACCTTACTGCGCAGCCGGGAGGCGGGGCCAGCGGGGCCAGCGGGGCCGCGGGGAAGGGACGGGCAGGCGCGAACGGTCAATCCGAAGCTCCACCTCCGGGGACGCTCAAAGCACTGATCCGGCTCGGCAAGACCGGGATCCGGAAGTAGAAGACTAGCGGCGCGAGCGCAGCCCCTGGGCCAACAGTGTTGTGCTGTCTTCTCAGAGCTCCGCCGGAAGTGGAGGTAAGAAACTACTCTCTTTTTTTGTGACGAGAGCTCACCTAGCCGGCCGCGTGGAAAGGATCAACTGTTTGCGGTGAAACCAGAGGCACCCTCAGCCCCGGAGCAGAGAGGTAAAGAGTCAGGTTCCTTTCAGGGTAGAAGGGCCTGGATGAGAGACAGGGATTGCTCGGCACGTGGACATACGCCCAAACTCATTCTTGCGAGTAGAGGGGCACGGACCACCTAATCTAGATAGGCGTAGACCCCTGTGTGTGTGTTAGTCGCTCAGTCGTGTCCGACTCTTTGCAATCCCATGGACTGTAGCCCGCCAGGTTCCTCTGTCCATGGAATTTTCCTGGCAAGAATACTGGAGTGGGTTGCTATTCCCTTCTCCAGTAGACCCCTGGATACCCTTTATGGAGAGTTACAGACCCCGCTTGTGTGGAGAAGCGTGGATTGCCCTCCTCCTTTAGGGTAGTTAGGCTCCATTCCGCACTTTCCCAGTGTAGATGGGCGTGGACACCCCAAAGGTGTGGCGACATTGACACTCCCCCGTAAAGAGATATATCTTCCCTTCTCACGAGGCTGAACCGCGCAGATTTCTACTGGCAGGTCCACTTCGGCGCACCTTTTCCCTTATGACAGAGGCTTTGATGTATTTACCCCCACCCCCGCCCGACCACTAGAACAGAAGAGCTAATAAAACAGTTGAGTGAACCTCTTTCCCTTAGCCTCAAGACCTAGAGACCTCCCTAACTTGTCCCTGTGTAACTAATTCCTGCAGAAGTGCTAGACCACCCCTCCCTAAGTGTTTCGAGGCATAAGCCTCAGCCCACAGAGAACCACGCAGATATACCCCTTCTAGGCTAGAGTGAGTCCCCATTGAGGAAAGTCAGGCCTGATCACCTTCTTCCCGGGTGCTGGCTTACTGAATTTGTTAAGGCTTGACCCATCAAAAATGCCCTGCAGCAAACAGCAGCAGGCCTTAACCAATGAAGAGAGAGAACTGCCTCTTCGGGGTCCCCCGGGGAAGAGGGACTCAGATTTATTCTTCTTTTCAGGTAGACGCAGATCATTCCTTCTCCCCTGCCCTTCCAAGGATTTAGAATCACCAACTGTAGGAAAGGAGAGACCCCAAAGGAGCAGAGAGGTGCCTTGCAATATTGAGAGGCAGTGACATCACTGATCACCCCATAGTGTAATGCATATGGGCTCCCCCTTATCCAAGGTAGAGGAGCTCAGACCTTTTTCTCTCCATCCAGGGGGAAAAAAAAAACAAAACCATAGGAAACCATCTCCCCCTCCCCGTGTAGAGAACCAGAGGTCCTTTTCCTTCAGTGTTAACCACACTGCTGACTTCAATAGGTATGCAAGATAAGCAGATGATGCCCCTCCCAACCTCCCTGGAAAGGTCTAGAATAGCCCACTGCAGGCAGGGTGCAGGCCCTGTTCATGGAAAGCTGAATAATTTCCCCCTTTGTTAGCATGGGACTAATGAACTAATGTCATCTTGTAGTGGAGGTAGGCATATCAGTCCCATCCCATGGCCCTCCCTAGGGTAAAGAGACTCAAGATACACCCCCCACACACACACACACAAATGTACAGACCTGTGCTCCTTTTCCATGCAGCAGAGATGCACACAGCCACTGTGCCAATTTTTTCAGTTCCTCTGTATCCTGGAGTAGAGTGACAAAAGGCATCCTGCTCTCCCTGTAATCAAGGAATCTGCCAAGGAACAGACCCCAGCCATATATACAGGCACAGATTTTTTCCCCCTCTCCCCCAAGATTTTGCACTGATCTAAGTCCACATAGAGATACATAAAAAAAGCTCTATTCAGAGGTCCCTTGTCCCTTAGGATATGTCTCCTCCCTCACCTCACTTCCAGAATAGATGAGACATAGAACTCCCTATTTGGGGAAAAGAGATGCAGTAAATACTGTATGTAGAAACAGATTGTCCTTGCATACTCCTCTCCCCTTAGAGTAGAGAAGTTTAGAGCTAGTCCCTTACCTAAGGTATATAACACTACAGGGTGGAGGATTGAGGACCCAGGATCCCATCTGATGCATTGAGGCACTGACTCCACCCAGGAAGAGAGGTTTACACCTATCTTCCCTATAATATTATTAATAATCATATTCAGCCATACCAGACACCAGCTCCAGTATAACCCCTTCACTCAAATTCCTCTAATTGTTAGGGCTTCCTTGTCATGTTCTTTAACATTTTATTTTGCCTTCAGGGGGCTTAGAAGGGAGCTTGTGGCATTGTGGTTCCCCTCTCTGTCTTCAAATTGGTTCTTCTCCCATTCCGACAGGAAACAAAAGCCTGCAGATTTGAATCTACCTGCTTTCAAGTTAATCATCATGATGAAACTTAGACACAGTGAGTTTCTTTTACTGCTCCTTCCCAGTCCTAAGCTTTAATAAATACAGTATTTCAAGGCAGCTTTAAAAAATTGCCCAGTATAAGCCAGATCATTCAGTCTGTCTTTTATGTATGGTATTATTGTTGTTTTCCCTCATGTTATCCCCCATACCCATTTTACAGATAAGGAAACCAAGGCTCAGCAAGGTTAAGTGACTTGATCAAGAGACTGTGGGTGAATAGTGGTAAATACCATATTATACTGCCTGTAACCCTAACACAGCTTAGCATTTTTCTTTATTATAAGTTGTACCTATAAGTTGGTATCATAGATTGTGCCAGTGGTTAAGAGCATGGACTCTGGAGCCAGACTGAGTTTGAATCTCAGTTCTTCCACTTACATGTGTGTGGCCTTGGGCAAGTTACTTAACTTCATTCTCCTTATCTACAAAATGGGTGGGAGTGGGATGGGGGAAGAGGAGAATAATAATAGTTTCTACTTAATAAAGAAATAAAAAGAAATAGTATTTGCCAAATAGTGTTGTGAGGATTTCAATTCAGTTCATTTGCTCGTTCATGTCCGACTCTTTGTGACCCCATGGACTGCAGCACGCCAGGCCTCCCTGTCTATCACCAACTCCCAGAGTTTACTCAAACTCATGTCCATTGATTCAGTGATGCCATCCAACCATCTCATCCTCTGTCGTTCCCTTCTCCTCCGGCCTTCAGTCTTTCCCAGCATCAGTCTTTTCAAATGAGTCACTTCTTCATATCAGGTGGCCAAAGTATTGGAGTTTCAGCTTCAGCATCAGTCCTTCCAATGAACACCCAGGACTGATCTCCCCCAGGATGGACTGGTTGTATCTCCTTGCAGTCCAAGGGACTCTCAAGAGTCTTTTCCAACACCACAGTTCAAAAGCATCAGTTCTTCAGTGCCCAGCTTTCTTTATAGTCCAACTCTCACATCCATACATGACTGCTGGAAAAACCATAGCTTTGACTAGACGGACCTTTGTTGGAAAAGTAATGTCTCTGCTTTTTAATATGCTGTCTAGGTTGGTCATAACTTTTCTTCCAAGGAGCAAGCATCTTTTAATTTCATGGCTGCAGTCACCATCTGCAGTGATTTGGGAACCCCCCAAAATAAAGTCTGTCACTGTTTTTGCTGTTTCCCCATCTATTTGCCATGAAGCAATGGGACCAGATGCCATGATCTTAGTTTTCTGAATGTTGAGCTTTAAGCCAACTTTTTCAGTCTCCTCTTTCACTTTTATCAAGAGGCTCTTTAGTTCTTCTTCACTTTCTGCCATAAGGGTGGTGTCATCTGTCTATCTGAGGTTATTGATATTTCTCCCAGAAATCTTGATTCTAGCCTGTGATTCCTCTAGCCCAGCGTTTCCCATGATGTACTCTGCATACAAGTTCAATAAGCAGGGTGACAATATACAGCCTTGACGTACTCCTTTTCCTATTTGGAACCAGTCTGTTGTTCCCTGTCCGGTTCTAACTGTTGCCTCTTGACCTGCATACATGTTTCTCAAGAGGCAGGTCAGGTGGTCTGGTATTCCATCTCTTTAAGAATTTTCCAGAGTTTGTTATGGTCCACACAGTCAAAGGCTTTGGCATAGTCAATAAAGCAGAGGTAGTTGTTTTTCTGGAACTCTCTTGCTTTTTCGATGATCCAGTGGATGTTGGCAATTTGATCTCTGGTTCTTCTGCCTTTTCTAAACCAGCTTGAACATGTGGAAGTTCTTGGTTCATATACTGTTGAAGCCTGGCTTGGAGAATTTTGAGCATTACTTTATTAGCATGTGAGATGAGTGCAATTGTGCAGTAGTTTGAGCATTTTTTGGCATTGCCTTTCTTTGATATTGGAATGAAAACTGACCTTTTTCAGTCCTATGGCCACTGCTGAGTTTTCCAGATTTGCTGGCATATTGAGTGCAGCACTTGCACAGCATCATCTTTTAGGATTTGAAATAGCTCAACTGCAATTCCATCACCTCCACTATCTTTGTTCGTAGTGATGCTTCCTAAGGCCCACTTGACTTTGCATTCCAGTATGTCTGGCTCTAGGTGAGTGACCATACCATCGTGATTATCTGAGTTGTTATCTGGGTCGTGAAGATCTTTTTTGTGAGGATTTAATGCATTAAAATAGGAAGAACACTTAGAAGAGTGCCTGGCACATAATAAGCACTCTATTAAGTATTGGCTTAAAAGATTCAGCCTTCATTTCTCTTTGGAATTTAACCCTTCAGAACATGCATACAGTGTTCTGCCACTGAATTGTTGTCTGACATCTCTTGAGCTATGGATTTTTCTTACTGTGAAACAGACAGTGTGGATAAATTGCTGTTGTTTCTGCCTTCAGGACTCCTTTTCCTTCTCATCCTTTAATGGAATAACTCTTGCCTGTTTTTTAGATTTTAACTTATACATCACTTCCTCTGGAAATTTGTCCTATATATCACTTCCTCTGGAAATTGCTGCTGTTAACCTCCTCCCTTGGTTTCCACTTGTCTGTGCACCCATAGGAACCAGGGCTATTAACTCTGTAGATTAGGTCTGTCTCTTCTGCTGCTGCTAAGTCATTTCAGTCATGTCCAACCCTTTGCAATCCCATGGACTATAGCCCACCAGGCTCCTCTGTCCATGGGATTCTCCAGGCAAGAATATTGGAGTGAGTTGCTAGGCCCTCCTCCAGGGGATCTTCCGGACTCAGGGATCGAACCCTTGTCTCCTGTGGCTCCTGTATTGAAGGCAGATTCTTTACCACTGAGCCACCAGGGAAGCCCCTGTCTCTTCTACCATGCTGTTAACTTCTCACTGACACCTGGTTTATGTTTTTGTCCCAAGGGTGCAGCATGACCAGGCATAGCTATTGGACACTTACTGTGTGTCAGGCACTAGAATGTCTCAGTAATGCTAACTCAATTCCCTCTCCTTCCACCATGATGTTTATAGTCTAGAAGGAGAAGACAAATGTGATACATGGACTCTTCCTTATAAGACATAAGGCAAGGGTGGTAGGACAGATTTTGTGCTCCCCTGCCTTTATCCTGCCATAGCCCGAGGAGAAAACAGCATGTGGATAGCACACTGGATAGACTGGATGAAAACTGTGCAACCCAGTGACCTTGTATTCTGTGTGAATGGTGGCCCTGCCTATGTAGGGCTTGGTTAAAAAAAAATTCACTTACTTTATATAATGATAAAAATTTCATCAAGAGTCAGGCTTTGGTTATGTCAGTACCAAAAACAAATAATCATTTCTTCAAGCAACACAAGAAAAGTGAACAAAATTAGTTTATACTGTAAGAACATCAAATACAAGATAATAATAGAATTTCTATTTTTTAAATTAATTTTTATTAGTAACAATTATTGGTAGTGATGAAAAAGACAATAATTAGCTGGTTAAATAGAGTATATGCATAGAAAGGAACCCTGGCAATTGAAAGAAGTGAAGTAGTATGGAAAAACAGTTAGATGGAAAGATCTCCAGGATTTGTTAAGTGAAAAAAGCAAGTTACCGACAGGAGTACATAGTATATTACCTTCCTTGGGAGAAAATGGGAAAATAAGAATATATATTTATATTTGCACAAAGAAACTGAATGATGTGTGACAAACTAATAAAGTGGTTTCTTGTGGTGAGAGGACTGCAGGGACTAGGGACAGGTGTGGGAGGGAGACCTCTGAGAATACATGTTTTTATTTATTTTTAATAATTTTTATTGGAGTATAATTGACTTACAATGTGTTAGTTTCAGGTGTATAACAAAGTGAATTAGTTATACATATATCCACTCTTTTTTAGATTCATTTCTGATATAGGTCATTACAGAGTATTGAGTACAGTTTCTTGTGCTATACTGGTATTACTGTTGTTGAGTAGCTGAGTCATGTCCAACTCTTGCTCCCCATAGACTGTAGCCCGCCAGGCTCCTCTGTCCACGGGATTTCCCAGGCAAAAATACTTCAGTGAGTTGCCATTTCTTTTTCCAGGGGATCTTCCCGACTTGGGGATCAAACCTGGGTCTCCTGCATTGCAGCTAGATTCTTTACTGTCTGAGCCACCAGAGAAACCCCATTTTTTATAGTAGTGTGTATATGTCAGTCCCAATCTCCCAGTTTATCTGCTACTTTCCTGCACTGGTGACTGTAAGTTTGTTTTCTACATCTGACATGGTTTTATTTTGGAACTGTATGACTGTATTACCTGTTAAAGACATTTAAAAGATTTACAGCCATCAGTGATTGGTTGCACAGCTATGTAATCCATCATAATGGCAGACTGTGCAAGCTGCACAGGGAGGGAAATGGGGTGCCCACTGAATGAAGAACCAAGTGGCATCAGTGTTTTGGAAGTCTCTGGGAGGTTGAACAAATGTGCTTGAAGATAGTTGAGAGGAATGTCTGAGACTATTTTTCTTTCAAATAATAAAACACACTCTCCTTTTTAATAGCCATTCAAAAATGTACAACAGTTGAAATTGTATTTGAACACTCTTTCTAGGGCTTCTGAGTAACCTTCCTAGATTTAATCATTATCATTACCATTTGGGTCCAGGGTATCTCTAGCCCAGGATATGGAGAGCTGTACCATGAAGCATCTCCCCTACCTTCTGCTGCTGAATATCAGTGAGAGTTGATAGATGGTGATATTGGTGCTCAGATTTAAGAAAATTCTTCAAGGTCATATAGGTAGGTAGTTATTGAACCAGAACAGAAACCTAGCTCTGGCTGGCTAAAAAATGGTAGCTGTTTTCTCTCTGAAGCTATTAAAGAACAATAACAGGGGCTCCTGCGTGTTGCAGTGTTGTGAGTGGTGAATGCACCCCTACCTTCTTCCCTGTTTCTCCTCCCCCTCCTCTCTGAAGCAGATGTTTTTTCCTCTAAGTGATGTATTTTCTTTCATCATGGTGCTCATTTTCTAGGGAAGTTAGGTTGATGAAAATTGTTGAGTAAAATGGCCAGACCTGGTTAATTCCAAGCCTCACATTCTTTTCATTGCAACGTGAATGTTGTGGAAGAAAAGACTTGGGATCTGATTTTTTTGTTACAGGGAAATTCAGTCCATTTACTTTCATTATGATAACTAATATGTTTGGTCTGATTTCTACCATCTTATTTTATATTTTTTGTTTGTTTCTTCTTATTCCCTTATTACTTCTAAAAAGTTTAACAAGTTAAATCTTCCACTAGTACTTAAAATTATGTTGGTAATTGCATTCATATTTAAATCAAGTGTAACTAAATTTCTGTATCACTTTATCATGTAACTAAATTTCTGTATCACTTTATCAAAGTTAAATAATAACTATTTTTATCCTAGTCTTCCAAAGTGAGACCTTTAGCATGGTTTTATGCTTATTTTTGCTGATAGACTTCCTCAAGTCGTTTTACCAGAAGGTGAATGCAGGTGGTAATCTTTCCACATCTGAAAATTTCCTTTACCTTCATATAAGAGTGATCTTATTGGTCAGTTGTAGAAGTTTAACTTGGAATACTGTCCCTTGTCTCATTACTTTGTAATGATTATTCTTCTGTCTTAAGTGTTCAGAATTGTGGCTTTGAGAAGGCTGTCTATTTCTCTCCTTTGCTGGGAATGCCTTCTATTTGGAAGTTTACAAGATTTTCTCTTTGTCTTTGGGGCTCAAAAATTTCATCAGTATATGTCCAGGGCATCATCTCATGACTCACGAAGTTGCTCAGTCGTGTCTGACTCTTTGAGACCCCATGGACTGTAGCCCACCAGGCTCTTCCATCCATGGGATTCTCCAGGAAAGAATACTGGAGTGGGTTGCCATTTCCTTCTCAAGGGGATCGTCCCGACCCAGGGATCAAACCCAGGTCTCCCACATTGCAGGCAGATGCTTTAACCTCTGAGCCATATGTCTTTTTTTGTTAATCTTGATGCGCCTGAATCCTGTTTTCAATTTGGAAAATGTTTATCTAGTATTTTAAAAAATAATTGCTTCTCCATTTGTATCTTTTCTCTTCTGAAACTCTTCTTAATTTAGATACTAGCTCTCTTGAGTCCATTCTCCATTTTCTATTTTATACTTTTCTTTGTATTTTTGTTCTGTTTTAAAGAAGTTTTTCCCTTGACCTTCTAGCTTATTAATTTGGTTGTTAGTGATATTCCTTCCGTTTTTCACAACATTGAATTTTTATTCAATATCAAGTTTTGGGAATCTTTTTCTTATACAGTTCCTTTGAAGTATCTTCTTGAATCTCCTTAAGAATAAGTAGTATTTAAATCCTCTGTTTCCTACAGTAACACTGCTTTGATGTGAACCACCTGATGTGATTGGGGAGCCTGTCCTCTGTCTGATAATCTCAAGCTGCTCCTATATTTGTTTGTATATCCTGACCTTCTAGAACCTCTTCCTGTAGGAATTCCTTTAGCCTCTTTGTAGATGGTGAGAATTATGAGACGCCATTCTGAGAGGCCAAGTTGTGAAGGAGGTGACAGAAGGGACTTCTCATTGAAGTGGGGAGAGGACTTTTACTTTCCTAGGCTTTGTTAAGGTGTGATTGTAGAAGGTGAGCTCTCTGCTTCTTAAATCAAAGGGAGGCTGCAGTTTGGCTGAGTAGTGTAATTCCCTTGTGAGGCAATGGCATGAACAGGGTCAGCAGGAAAGGACAGTTCTCTCTCCAAGGAAGGGCTGAGGGCATCTACTCTGGTTTAGCTGGGTGGGACTCCTCAGATCACCTTCTCATGCTGCCAGCCCCCCACTTCAGTCTGGTGCCAAAATTGTTGAGCTGCCTCAGCTAGAAGTTGTAAGAGAGAAGTTATAAGTGCATATTCCTATTGGTCTCTTCACAGGATTCCCTTAAGAATTGTTTCAGTTTGCACTGGATATAATGTTTGGTATTCACTGAAACATTGTATCCAGTACCTCTTCTGACACTGTAGCTGCCAGCTCTATGTTTGTCTTGTGTGCCTAGAGAGACATGGAGTCTGAGGCTTCCTTAGATTCCCAGTGTTGCCTGACCTCCATTAAGGTTCAAAGAATGTTGGGTAGGTGGATGATGGCTTTTTTTTTTTTTTTCTTTTTTAGAAAATAAAAAGCCAGGTAAAGGTTCCAAAGGCTGCAAGAAGGTAAGTTGGTACCACTCTCAGGTAAGGTATACCCATTGTTGGGGACAAGGTTAGGAACAGGTTGCCCACCCCAGAAGAGGCCCACAAAACCAAGTAGATATTGGGTGACTCCAAATAGAGCACCACAGTGGAATCAGCAGATTTGGCTTTCCCAAAAGCCATTTGGGTGGCTTCAGCAGAGAAGCGGAAACATTTATTAAGTTCCCACCACAAGCCATATACTGCTTTGTGCTTAGTTTACCTTGATAGGGATTGTCATAATCTCATTTTTCTTAGATGAAGAAACTGACCCTCAATGAAAAAGTTCCTAGGTTCAAGGTAGCTCAGCTGGGACTTGAGTCTTAATTCCCAAGTCTGTATTGCTCATGAAGAGGCAGGACTCAAACAGTCTTTGGCCCAGCTCCTGAATCTCCTGGTCCCGCTGGGAAAGTTGTGGACAAATAGGACTTGCATCAGAGCAGCAGTTCTTAAATTTTAGCATGGTTAAAGTTCTCAAACTTTAGCCCTCCAGAATCACCTGGAGTGTTGGTTAAAACACAGATTGCTTGAGTTTCTGATTTAGTGTGTCTTTCTCAGCGTCTGAGAAGTGCCCAGATGATGCTACTGCTGTTCCAAGGGCTTCACTTGGAGAGCTATTTAGTATTCCCTTGGCCTCTACTTGGGAAACTTTTCTACTTACTCCCCACCCCCCACCTTTCCTGGTATTCTTTACTTAGTCTCTGCCTAGCTAGGGGAAGAAGGGTCTCTCTGGTCATATGGACAGACTTCTGGGGACAGAGCCCTTTTTGTTTGCTTCTCTCCTCTTTCCTCCCACTAATCTACTTATGAGCAGCTTTAAACCGCCTCCCCCCTCCGAAGGGTGATTTCTATGGGTTCATTAACTCTTCATTTTTTTCTCTCTTGTTTGGTAACCAGCCTGCAAAGCAGAATGGGAAGAAAGCAGCCACCAAAGTGGCCTACTCTCCCCAGTTTTTCCACTCCAATGATCACGCCAGTCGGGAGGCTGAGTTAAAGAAGAAGAGGGTAAGCCCTTTCCCTTGGGGGAGAGAGAGGGCCTGACTTGACTGCCAGGTCCATGGAAATGTTGAAAGGCAAAGGCCAGAATTGTTAGGGTTGTTGAGGCTGTTTGTGGAAAGGAAAGAAGGGGCAGTTGCTTTGACACTTGATTTAGTGTCTCTATTTGCTCACCTCCCAGTTCATGGCTGTCTGGTTTTTGTTCTCACTGCTCCACTGGAATGACCCTGCCAGTCTCACCAGCATGTTCTCTGACATCAGACTCATGGATTGCTTTCTTCCCTCATCTTTTTCAATTCTCAGCATTTGAGACCATGCTTTTTTAAAAAAATTATTTGTAATTGAAGGATAATTGCTTTACAGTATTGTGTTGGTTTCTGCCACACATCAGCATGAATTAGCCATAGGTATACATATGTCCCCTCTCTCTTGAACTTCCCTCCCATCTTCCTCCCCATCCCACCCCTCTAGAGCCCTGGTTTGAGTTCCTGAGACATACAGCAAATTCCCATTGGCTATCTATTTTACATATGCAGGCTTTTTTATTTTTTTGAAACACTGTCACTTTGGTTTTCCTGTCATTTCTCCTGGATGTCCTTCTTCCTTTTCTCTAGTTTCTTTTGCTGTTCTTTATAGGACGGAATATCCCAGTCAATTCAGTTCGGTTCAGTTCAGTCACTCAATCATGTCTGACTCTTTGCGACCCCATGGACTGCAGTATGCAAGGCTTCCCTGTCCATCACCAACTCCTGGAGCTTGCTCAAGCTCATGTCCATCGAGTCGGTGACGCCATCCAACCATCTCATCCTCTGTTGTCCCAGGGCCTATTTTTTTTCCCCCCTCTCTGGTCTTAAGTGGTTCCCACTGCCTGGGACATGATCTCTCTCAGCTTTATATACTTTCCTTGTATTAGTGTCTGCCATGCTTTCCCCTCCTTCATCTCTTTGTCTTTCTTTCCCTCAAACCCCTTAACTCTTTATCTCTTGCTGTCACGTCTCTTCCCTCCCTGTATCCCTGCTCCTACCACTTGTGCCAAGTCACACTGTTTTCTCTCTCTGTCACCTGCTCCCTATTACTCTTGATCTTCCATCCCTCCCTTAGATTGCAGACCTCATCAGCTTCAGCCCTTTTGTATGGTCACTTGTTAGGTTGGGGAAATGAGGGAGAAGCAGCAGGCTGCCCGGGAGCAAGAGCGACACCGACGTAGGACCATTGAAAGCTACTGCCAGGATGTCCTGAGACGCCAAGAGGAGTTTGAGCACAAGGTGAGAGAGCAGTCTTTGCCCCTCAGTAGGGCTGGTGTGGGCTTGCTCAAAAGCTACTTTTGCCATTGCTCTGTGAAAAGGAAAGAGGAAGTGTGTGAGATTTTTGGAGGGGAGTAGGGAACCAGTTCAGAGAGGATGGGAAACGGTAGGGACATGGAGGGAGGGTAAGAAGGAGGTGAAGAGCTGTATCTGTGATTGGAGAGCCCTGGTTAGGTCCTTTCTCCCAAGCTGAAACACAGACTGGGGATTGGGAGTGGAGAGGACTGGGGGACAGGGGGAGAGAAAGATTGAGAGTATGAAGTGAAAGTTAAGAGAGGAGTCGACTTCTTTCTATGACTTCTTACTGCATTTCTGGCATATAATTTCATCTCACAGAATATACACTTCCCAGTTAAAGTTTCTTTTCTAGTATAAAGTACACATTTTGCTTTCTCCATCACATGTTCCCCATAGATTGTTTTTCTCACTTACACCTCCCTCTTTCTTAAATTCCTCCCTCATACACTCAGGTGCATACCTGGTCCTCTAGCTGGTACTCAGACACAAACTTACAAATAGGCACACACATGGACCATGTAGGTCTGTCCTTTCCTCTTCTTGATTTTGTTGCTCATGGTGGGCTGGGACTCACATGACTCTCCCAGCCTCACATGACTCTCCCAGCCTCCCATGGTTGCCAAAGACGGCTCTCACTCTCCTCCCCTGGACCATCCTCTTTTTTTTCTTTTAGGAGGAAGTTTTGCAAGAATTAAATATGTTTCCTCAACTGGATGATGAGGCTACAAGGAAGGCTTATTACAAGGAGTTCCATAAGGTATGGGGGCCCATTTCTTAAGGCCCTTTAGGGAGGGCACCAATCCAGTCATGTCTCCTCTCTGTTTCTGTTTTTCCTAAGAGGAAGACCTCTTCTTTCATGGGCCTTTTGATTCCTGCCCAGTTCTTTCCTTGCCTTCTTACCGTCTTCCGTGCCCTGCAGGTGGTGGAATACTCTGATGTGATTCTGGAAGTCCTGGATTCCAGGGACCCATTGGGCTGCCGCTGCTTCCAAATGGAGGAGACTGTCCTACGGGCAGAAGGGAACAAGAAGCTGGTCCTGGTCTTGAACAAGATTGGTAGGTGTTGGACAGGATTGGGTAAGGCAGGGCAAGGGCCAAGCCTTCTTAAAAGACAAGCTTGGACTAGGCCCAGAGACACAACAACTCAGTGGTATTCATAATAGTTGTGCAAGGTAGGAATTCTTGTTTGAGTTTTTAAAGCTAGGGATTTGAGAGGTAAAGTCACTTGTTGAAACATACACACACACACCACACAGTATAACAGAAGTTGAGAATGGAGTTAAAGCCTCTCTGCCTTTCAGTTCCCTGTTTTTGGCATTTTGAGCTTTATTTGTGCCCGGCCAGTGCTAGAGAGTTCCTCTTCTCCCTCATGCTGGATCCCAGATGGTGGGGCATAAGAGCATATGGATGCGCTCAGGAGTCACTCTGGTCTGGGTTTCATCTCAGTTTTGATGTCTATTTTCTCTGAAATCTTGGACAAGTCATATCACCGGAGAGCTTCCATTTTTCTAGGTGTAAAATGGGCTGTGATTGTCCCAATCTCATAGGATCATTGTGAGAATTAATGATAAAGTGCTTGGTACATACATGGTCAGTACTTCATAAATGGTAGCCATTCTTTTCAAGGTTATTTTTGACATTTGGCCCAACCTAGAATAATCCAGGGAGGGAATGGAAAATAGTCTTTGGGAGGCCTCTGGTACCAGGCCCCAGGTCTGGAAGGAAGGCATCTAGGAATATAGTTGGTTACCCATTGTCCTTGAGGAAACAGGTCTACTTAGAGAGGGCCAACTTGTCCCCTAGACTAGACTGTCCTTTCTGACTAACCTGGGGACTGGACAGGAACTGGCAGGGTAGGGAGATATCTGTTGGCAGAAAGTGGGCCAAGCCTGGGTTGTGGGTGGCTGCATCTTTGGAGTGAGCCATCAGGTGATGTTCTTACCAGTCCTATCTGTTCCTATTTTTCCTAGACCTGGTCCCTAAGGAGGTTGTGGAGAAGTGGCTAGAATACCTTCGGAATGAGCTGCCAACTGTGGCTTTCAAGGCCAGTACCCAGCATCAGGTCAAAAACCTGGTAAGCTGGGGCCAGAAACATCTAGCCTCTTACACAGTAGCCTGGGGCTACACTCTTTTCTAATTATATTATTAACATAGAAATATGTTTACAATGTCAGACTAAATTAAAGTGTACAGAAACATTTGTTGCTTCTAGGGAGAGAAAGTGGGTCCTGGGGGACATTTTTTTCCATTTTGTACGAACTGTAAAACTTACTTATTAAAACACAAAGTAGAAAAAGTAAAAACAATTACAGTTGACCCTTGAACTAAACAGGGGTTAGGGACATCCACCTTCTGCACAGTGGAAAATCCATGTATAACTTATAGTTGAACCTCAGTATCTGCGGTTCTGCATTTACAGATTTACCCAACTGCAAATCATGTAGTACCATAGTATTTATTAATGAGAAAAATTTGCATGTAAGTGGACCTGTACCATTCAAACCTATGTTGTTCAAAGGTCAACTGTATAGATGAGACTTGAATATCCTTTCACTGTTACCCTAATCCCAATCTCCTTTATCCATATACCAGATTAACCACCATTGTTAGTTTAGTGTATCCTTCCAGATGTTTTTCTGTGCTTTATATTATATGTGGATTTGTATATAGAGAAAATAGTGCTTGGGTGTATCATATATGTTATCCTACGATGTACTTTTTTTCCCTTGAAGATCTTTCTATAGAGTTCTACTTTTTTTACACTAAATAAAAATAGTTTTCAATTTTTTAAATCATTATAAGCAGTACTATAATACATACCCTTACACGTCTTCTTGGCTAGTCAGCAAGTGTTTGTGTAGGTTGGGTACTGAGAGGTAGAGTGGCTGGGTCATAGGTATTTTGCATTTTAGATTTTCCTAGATACTGAAAAATTGCTCCCCAGCCCCACTTCCCTCCTCTACCCCCCACCCGAGTGGCTGTACCAATTTATCTTCCCACTCCTGGGACAGATGAATGTGTGAGAGGGCCTAATTCCCTCTACCCTTGCCAATATTTGATATCATTAAACATTTAAATCTCTGTTCATCTGGGAGAAGCATGTAGTTCCTTTATAATTTTATGCCTTTTAGATATCAAAAATGTGATAAGCATCCTTTTATAATAGGTTTTTCTTTGATCTGTATTCCACTTTAAGGATATAGCTTCTTAACCTATTTCTTATTAATGGATATTTAAGTCAGTTTCTATTTTGCAGTACTATGGTAGGTAAGTAAGGACAGAGGAAGAGATGAAAGGGCATTCTGGGCAGAGGAGGTGGCATCAGGAATAAAGAGATGGAGGCTGAAATGGCCTTGTCCTGTGAGAGGAATCAAGGGAAGGTAGGCTCTATGTGGGCCGAACAGTATCTCTTCTTTCTCTGGACAGGGAGGCAAATGTTTTCATTGTGTAGACAGGGTTCACTGAAGCCCAGAGAATGGAATCAGAATTTGCTGGCCACATACCTGTGAGAAGCAGAGTTGGAACTCAAACCTGGCCTGCTTAGAGGCGAGGAGGCTGTCCTGCTCCTGCTGAGGGAGGCAAGCGATGTGTATCTAGGCAGAGACTGAGACAGAAGCCTGGAGATGGAAAGACTGGAAAAAATAGGCCTTGTAGAAGCAGAGAAATGGCACTTGTTCATTCAGGGCCTGTGTAAGAAGCCCTTTGCTTCATGCTGGGGATTTCAGTGATAACAGGGAGGCAGTCCTAAAATTTGGAAATCTGCACTCAAACCACATCTCTCATCTGATGCCTTTTTCTGTAATACCCCTCATTTTCCAGAATCGCTGCAGTGTGCCAGTGGATCAAGCCTCCGAGTCACTGCTGAAGAGCAAAGCCTGCTTTGGAGCTGAAAACCTCATGAGGGTTCTGGGGAACTATTGCCGCCTTGGTGAAGTGCGCACCCATATCCGAGTGGGCGTTGTGGGTAAGGCCTCAGGGGAGGTTATGGGGCCCAGGCTTCTTCCTTGTGCAGGGGCTTCATTGGGGGAAAGGATTCTGGGAACTTCATGTTACTTTTGGCTAGGGAGGAGGAACTGTTCAGGAAGGGTCCTTCTTTTTTTTTTTTTAAGGTATTTATTTATTTTGGCAGCACTGGGTTTTTGTTGCTGCATGGGCTTTCTCTCATTGTGGCAAGTGGGGGCTACTCACTAGTTGAAGTGCTTGGGTTTCTCATTATGGTGGGTTCTCTTATTGTGGAGCATGGGCTCTAGGGTGCGCAGGCTTCAGTAGTTGCAGCTCGCATGGGCTGAGTTGCCCTGAGGCATGTGGAATCTTACTGGATCAGGGACTGAACCCCTGTCCCCTGCATTGGCTGGCAGATTCTTACCCACTGTGCCACCAAGGAAGTCCCAGGAAGGCTCTTGTGATTTGTAATTTGGATTGGTGGACATGGGGAGGCATACTCAGAATCACCACTGTAGTTGGAGTATTAAAACCATGGACTAAATGTGTGGGGCTGGGCTTAGAGTTGACCCATGTCATCCTACCACTCTGGGGAAGGGGATGGTTGCCTCATCCAGCATTCTTTCCTGGGAGACCCCATGGACAGAGGAGCCTGGTGGGCTGCATTCCATGGGGTTGCAAAGAGTTAGACATGACTGAGCACATATGCATGCATCCCACCAGAGCTGTGGGAGAGAGGGGTGAACATCTCCCTTTCATAAATAAGAACACTAGGGCTCAGAGAAAGGAAAGGGACTTGTAGTGTTCACTCCTGTGTGAGACAGAGCTGAGGCTCAAACCTGGAGCCCAGGGCATTGAAGCAAAGCTGTTGGGAAAGGAACTGGGAAGTTGAGAGAGGCAGAGATAGACCAGCAGGGAAAAGAAATGAAGCCAAGAGAAGAAACCATTGGACAAAGAGCTGGAAACAGAAAAAGGTAAAATACCTGAATAGATACAGAAAAATATCTGGAAAACCAAATGGTGGGATTGGTGGGGAGTGGAGAAGGAAGACAGAGTTGAATGACAGAGGCATGCAGACAGAGGGAGATATGATCACAAAAATAGGTGCAGAGACCTGCAGAGAGAGACATGAGAGGGCTAGAGACCCTCTCATGTGAGTAGGGAGGGAGATATGTATACCCAAGGAAAGAATGAGTGAGTCAAACTCAGGGATAAAGAGATTCAGAGGGAGATGCACATAGAAAGAAGCAGGAACAAAGATGCAGACAGACACTGAAGAATGTACACCCAGACCTATACACACATGTGGATCCACAGACACATGTACAGATCCACATATATGAAGACACATACAGATCCAGAGCCAAAATACATGCAGACCAAGCCCTTCCCACACACTTAGCCAACTCCCCTCCAAGCAAACAGAGCCATAGAGAGACACGTGTGCCCAGATGCATTTGACCCTCAGACACAATCATGTCAGAGACACAGACACATATCTATGATGAGACAGATACATATGTATATATAGAGAAATAGAGGCAGAGGGAGGACTAGGGAGACACAGAGAAAAAGAGACACGGTGCTTCATGTAGAGAGACGAGCCCACTGAGAGAAGGACCAGGTACAGAAAGAGCTGAGAGGAGTTGGCATAGAGGGAATTAACAAAGAGGCAGAATTGATGGGGTGGGGAGAATTTGAGAGAAAGGACAATGGCCATAATGAGAGAAAGTGAGACAAACTGGCAGAGAAAGAGTTGCTTAGATACGCAGAGAGAAAGACAGAAATGGGAAAAGCAATGGTATTTAGAATGAGAATAGCCAAGAGAAGATACACAGAGACTTCTACACACAAGAGATACATACACAGGCACATCTATCAGGGAATAAATAGTACACATGTAAGTTCTAGCACACAGAGAAAGAGAATGGTGGGAATGAGAGACCCAATGAGTAAGAAATAGACAAGGACATCCATAGACCGAGAGGTGCTTACAGATGCCCAAACAGAAAAACACACCACAGACAGAAAGCTCCTCAGACTGACATCTCAGAGAGGAGCCCCACCTCCCATTCCCTACCTGCTGCCAGGTGAATTATACACCAGGATGGATGGTTCTGTTTTATGACACTTCCCAGTGCCCACCATCCATTGGATTGTGTCACAGAGGCCTTGCATCCAGCACCTTTCCCAAGCTGGTTGTAAGTGGGAGGTGAGTGTCACATCTAGTGAGAGGAACACATCTAGCCAGGGTGCTCACATGTAGAGGAAAGGGATAGAAAGGCCATGGAGGGGCTTGGACAGGAAGGCAGAAGCCCAGGCTCTGTTTTTGGCTTCCAATGGCCTGGTCACACTGCCCCTGCCTGGGCCTCCCACACACAGGCTCTCCCAAATAGTTCTGAGGACCCTTCCTGCCATGAGCTATCTGCTGCTCCTTTGTAGGCCTTCCCAATGTTGGGAAGAGCAGCCTGATCAATAGTCTGAAGCGCAGCCGTGCGTGTAGTGTGGGAGCCGTTCCTGGGGTCACCAAGTAAGTACCTGCTTGCTCCCCTACTTCACAGGTCCTTCACCCTACCATTTCCCAACTCCCATGCCTTCAACCCCTGTCCCTTATGTTGGACCAGCTTCTGATTCTGCCATAGGCATGGGAGTTTCATTAATAGCCCTCATTTACCTGGCACACCCTGGGTTTGGGCCAGGCACCCAGCTGGGTGTCCCCCCCCCGCCCCGCCACAGCTCCTTGAAGCCTCCTGACAATCATGCAAGATTGGGCTCTGAGTAAGCAGCTCTGCTTCCTCGATGAAGCAACAGTCTCAGAGTCAGAGGCTTGCTTGTGGTCCTGCAGCTCAGTCCCTGGTGGTGGAAGTGAATCAGACTAGAATCAGACCCTGCATCTCTCCACCTTCATCTGTGTGCCATTTGTCACACTCCTTCTCTCCAGTGGGTGCTTGGCTTAGAGGATGCCAGACACATCTGGGCTCATCACTGTCCTACGTCCTCTCTCATCTCCCCTCTCCTGACCCAGGTTCATGCAGGAGGTCTACCTGGACAAGTTCATCAGGCTGCTGGATGCTCCGGGCATCGTCCCAGGACCCAACTCAGAGGTGGGCACTATCCTGCGCAATTGCATTCACGTGCAGAAGCTGGCGGACCCTGTGACCCCGGTGGAGACCATCCTGCAACGCTGCAACCTGGAGGAGGTATGCAGGGCTCTCACTTACGCCCTGCCTTACTCCAAGGGCCCTTCTTTCTTACTCATGATTTCTTCCTCTCTTTACCAGATCTCCAGCTATTATGGTGTCTCTGGGTTTCAGACCACTGAGCACTTTCTGACTGCAGTGGCCCACCGCTTGGGGAAGAAGAAGAAGGGGGGCATTTATAGTCAGGAGCAGGCAGCCAAAGCTGTGCTGGCTGACTGGGTGAGGTGAGTAGGAGTAAGGGTGAGGCCTTCTGGGAGTCAGGCTCCACAAGGGGGCTCATCTGTTTTCACTGCAGCAGCGGGGCAGCCTGACTTCCTGGGTAGGGAAGGCCAAGGCATCAAGTCATATCCTGCTTGGCAACTCATGCCCAGTGATTATCCAGCAATTCAACCTCTTGTTCAGAAGTTACTGTCTGGGCTTTCTAGTTGACCTTCACTGTTTCTGACTTGAAAACTCATCCTTTCTTTGACTGGTCATTAGCTTTTTTTAACATACAATTAAAATTTTTATTTGTTCATTTATTTATGTTTGGCCATGCTGGGTCTTTGTTGCTATGTGTGGGCTTTCTCTAGTTGTGGTGAGTGGGGGCTACTCTCTAGTTGCAGTGTGTGGGCTTCTCATTTCAGTATTTTATTGTGGAGCACAGGTTCTAGAGTATATGGGCTTCAGTAGTTACAGCGTGTGGGGCTCAGCAGGTGTGGCGATGGGCTTAGTTGCCCTGTGGCATGTGGAATCTTCCTGGACCAGGGATCAAACCTGTGTCCACTGAATTAGCAGGTGAATTCTTAACCACTGGACCACCAGCAAAGTTCTCATTTGTCATTTGTTGTCTTAATAACGTCAGTTTCTTCCCACCTCCCAATGCAGTGGGAAGATCAGCTTCTATACACTTCCACCCTCTACCCACACTCTGCCTACCCATCTCAGTGCTGAGATCGTTAAGGAGATGACTGAGGTCTTTGACATTGAGGATACCGAGCAAGCCAATGAAGACACCATGGAATGTAAGTAGGGTTAAGTGGGTTGGCCTGCCCAGCAACTGGTCCTGTCCTAGTGGAGCCACATACACCTGACAACAGGTCCCATATTTGACCTTCCCATGCTCTGGCCCTAGTCTGGTTTGGGGAGAACTATTTTAAACATCTTTAAGTTTAATGTCTTTTCCCACAAAGTGAAGAATTATAATTTGGGTCACAGGAAGATAAGGGTGGTGGTGGAGTGGAGTGGGGGGTTGGCTGGTTGTGGGCTCTTAGTAGATACGAAAAAGTCAACAAAGTACCTGGAACATGGTAAGGTGTTTAGGAAGCGTGAGTTTCCTTTCCCCATCTCTTGAGGCCTGGAGTGGACTGAGATATTTCTCTCAAAAACCCTTTCTCTCCACAGACACAGAGAACAGACTGGTGGACATAATGGAGGGAAGGAGAGGGTGGGACGAATAGAGAGAATAACGTTGAAACATATACATTACCATATGTAAAATAGATAGCCAGTGGGAATTTGCTGTATGACACAGGGAGCTGAATCTGGTGCTCTGTGACAATCTAGAGGGGTGGGATGGGATGGGAAGTGGGAGGGAGGTTCAAGAGGGAGGGGCATATGTATATACCTATGACTGATTCACGTTAATGTATGGCAGAAACCATCACAACATTGTAAAGCAATTATCTTCCAGTTAAGAAAGGAAACAAAAAAGAAAACCCTTCTCATTGCCCCAGATTTTGTCACAGCCATTGACATGGATATTGCATGTCCATTCCTGCATTTTTACCCTTGTCCCCATTGGTGGGTGAGGCATCTGAAACACAGAAAGGTGATACTTGCTAAATGGTACATGGTTAGTGACAGGCAGATGTGGCATTCAAACTAGCTCTCTTGTCCTCTTGTTGAAGACTCTTCTAGCTCAGTGTATCTGAGTGGTTAGAAGAATGAACTGCCTGGATTAAAATCTGAGTTTTGTTAGCTGTGTAGTGCTGCACAAGTTTCTTAACCTCTCTATGACCAATGACATCATCTCTACAATGGGATGATAGCACATACCTGATAGTTGTGAAGACTATTTAATATGTAAAACCTAGTGCCTGGCATATAGCACATGCTTGGTAAATATTAGCTGTTATTAAGATGGTTATTTTTTGGAGTACAAAGGTATGACTTTCAGAAACTCCTGTGGGAAGTTTATTCTCTTCAGCTATTCTACCATCTGCAGCTCCTTCCTTTTCTACCCCACCCAAGAAAGGTGCCTGGTGCTCTCTGGGCCTGTCTGTGGACACTCTGGGGTAGTGGAGAAAGTCTTGGCTGGCCTGGCTTCTAGTTACTCTGTTTCTCTTGAGGGCCACTAGCGTTCCTTCTCTGGGCCTTATAGTGTGCTTGGATTACAAATGAGGACAAGAGGCTTGCCTGCTTCAGAATATATTCCCCATGTGGCTTCGGGCAAGTCAGCCTTCTTTCTGAACTTTACTTTTCTGTCAAGTGGGCATTTGGGAGGAATTAGAGCTCACATTTTTAGGGCTGTATGTGAGGGCAAGTGGGGCTCTGGCAGTGAGAATGCACTTTAGCAAATGATTGAGGTCCCAGAAGTTGAGAAGAAGGAGTGGTTAATAATTAGAGTTTCCTAGTTGCCCTAGTGTTGAATCTTGAAGAGTGATTAGCAATTAGAGGCCCAGGGAAGGAGATGGGGCAAAGTTTAGAAGAGGTGCGAGGGCAGTATGGGCCCAGGGCAATGTGCACATTTGTGGTCTGCAGTAGAGGCGAGCTCCAGACAAGGCACCAGTGAAATAGGGAGAGAGGCCTGGTCCTGGGGAGGGAATCCCAGTAGCTACCATTTATAGAGCAGTGTCTCAGGCCAGTGCGTTTCAGGCACCCATTGCTGTGATTCACAGCAGCCCTGTGTTACAGGGCTTGTGGCATTCTGCTTTTCAGATGAGGAAACTGAGGCTTCATGACTGGCAGGCAAGTATCCTAGTGGAAAACCCACACCTTTAATCCTTTGTTATATGGCCTCCCAGCAGGAATAAAAGAGCCTTTCTTCTTTACTCCCCTGGGCAGTGTCCACATATTCTTTCCACTGAGGCCTGACTGGGGGGCTGGTAGCAGAAAGGAGCCAGGGCCCTGACAGTGGTATTGATTGTGTTAAAGGCTTGGCCACTGGAGAATCGGATGAGCTGTTGGGTGACATGGACCCGCTCGAAATGGAGATCAAGTGGCTCCATTCTCCGATGGTGAAAATAGCAGATGCCATGGAAAATAAAACCACCGTGTATAAGGTACCTGTCTCTTTCTTCATGGCAACCCTCTCCTCTACCCAAGGGCTCTGGGAAATGGTCAGTCCCTTCCACCTGGCTCCCACGAGGTCCACCTATAATAGTGGGGAGGTACAGGTCATTCATTCACTCCCTGTGGGCACCCTGGCTGTAGGCAGGGTATATCCTTTGCAAACCAATGGTAGATCCAAGGAGGAGATATGCTCTCAGGCAGCTTTCCCAGCCCAGCTTTAGCCCTAGAGAACAGGATCCCCATCTATCTACCCAGCTGTTCAAGTTACAAACCTGGACATCCCTGACTTGTCCTTCCCACTAACTGGTATCTTGGATCCTATACACAGTCACCAAGTGTGTCTTCTCTCTCCTAAATCTTAATAGATGCTCTCGGTGTCTTTCTGGCCTACCATTTCTGTAACCCTAGCCTAATCTTTCAGTTGTCTTTGACCTGGACATATGTCTCATATGGCAGCTCCCAAAGGTCACTTGCCCTTTCATGGGTCCCCAGCACCTACTGGATCAAGTTGATATGCTGTGCTGTGATCTCTGAAGGCTTTTTCAGCCTCTTCATCTGCCAGTCCCCCCTGTCTCTGCCCTTCGAGAGGTCACAGTTTAGTGGTTTAAGCCATAGATATCTACAGTTATGAGAGACACACAGGGATTCAGGGCAGAGGATGGGAAAGCATGGATCTAAGGGCCCTAACCTATACTACTTGTGAGCCAGGGAAGTCTTCCCTCGGGGCTCTGATACTTCTGCCACATCTTGAAATTTGAGGAGTTCTCTGGGCAGGAGGGGCAGCAGCCCTTGGGCAGGGGCTCAGCCTGTGCATGTGCCAAGACCTGAAAGGGTAAGAGCATGGTATTTTGCAGAAATCACTAGTGGTCTGAGGTGGCTGGAGTCAGGGTAGAGGCAGGGAAAGGTGAATCAGTGTCAGATCCCTGAAGGCCTCGAGTTTGACTTTAAACCATGCTGCTAAGTCACTTCAGTCGTGTCCGACTCTGTGTGACCCCATAGATGGCAGCCCACCAGGCTTCCCCGTCCCTGGGATTCTCCAGGCAAGAACACTGGAGTGGGTTGCCATTTCCTTCTCCAATGCATGAAAGTGAAAAGTGAAAGTGAAGTCGTTCAGTCAGGTCTGACTCTTAGCGACCCCATGGACTGCAGCCTACCAGGCTCCTCCATCCATGGGATTTTCCAGGCAAGAGTACTGGAGTGGGGTGCCATTGCCTTCTCCATTTAAACCATGGGTAATAGGTAAACACTGAAAGTTGGCTATTTTACGTGGGAGGAGGAAAGGCAAAGGGTTTTAAATTTTTTCCCATTTTGTTTATTTAAGATATTTTGACTAGGTACATGGTAAAAAACTGAAAAGGTAGGAAATTCCCTGGCAGTCCAGTGGTTAGGACTCTGCTTTCACTGCCAAGGTCTGGATTCAATCCCTGGGGAACTAAGATCCCACAAGCCGTGCAGGGTGCCCTACTGCCAAAAAAAGGTAAAGGGTATACAATAAAAGTAAATCTCTCCTGCTTCTCTATTCCAGCCACCCTGCCCTCTCCTTGGAGGCAATCACTATTAGACTTGAGTGTCCTTTCAGAGCTATTGCATCTTCACACACATACACATAAAAGCAGATAATGGATCTATTTTAATCCAAATAGTCATGCTGTTTGTATTGTTCTGCACATTCTTTATTTCACTTACAAATTCATAGTGTAGATTGTTCCATATGATTACTTAACTGCCCTTCATTTTTGATGGCTACATAATATCTGGAAGGGTTCCTTAAGCAGGGAAGTGACATGGCCAAGTTTATATAATAGAACTATCACTCCAGTGACTGCAGTAAGAATCAAGTTGGAAAGAAAGGAGCCAAAGTAGAGGTAGGGAGTCTTTGAAGGAAATTCTTGCCTGTGCTCTGTAAGAGATAAGACCTGCCTTAGGGCAGTGGTAGGAATTATGCCCATTCCCGTTTTCATATAGTTTCAAAACTCCCCCTAGTGCTTATAGGAAAATCAGTTTAAAGTTGTAAGTTTAAGGCCATCTCCTAGTATTTCTTACTGAGCCCACAGGCACCCAGAACATAGCATTTTTCCTCACAGACCAGCAGTAGTTCCCTACTCTGTATTACAAGTTCCAGGCTCAGGTTCAGGGCCATGAGTAGGGCCACTCCATTGTCCAACTCTGGGAGATACCATTAGGTATGCTGTGTTATGAATGGTGCCCACCCCCTGCAACCCCAGAGTTGTAGGGTTTACAGCATTGCTTTTCCCCCGCTGTAGTGTAGTAGGTAGTCATACATACAGAATTCTGATTGCTTGGGTTCTGATTTATTCCACTGCTTACTAGCTGTGTGACCGTAATTACCTTGTTTGTCAAAGACATTGTTGCCAGCATTAAATGAGTTAATACGTACGTGTGTGTGAGTACATGTATACATATTCATATGTATGTATATGACACACATACATGTATGTGCTTAGAAAGGTACCTGGCACATAGTGAGCTTTGTCAATATTATGTTTTACTGACCCTGTGTACCTTCTACTCCAGCCCAGTAGATACCCTTTCGGGTGCCCAGGTATGCTCTGTGCTTTCCAGTGTTCAGTCAGGAATGACCCTTCCATCAGCAGTGTGTTGACCACCACCATGCCCTCAGCTTCTGTCACCTAGGCTGCATATCTTTGGTGGGCACTTACTGTATTCTAACTTGTGGTGTGGTTGAGTTTTTTCCACTTTAGCCTGGTTGCTTCCCAAAGATGGGTGTTCATGCAAATCATTTCTCCAGTATTTCCCCATACAGAACTGGGCACAAGATACACGTTGCAATATATTTGTTAAATTGAGTAAGACCTTAAAAGGTCATTTGAACAAAGAATCATTGTAATATCAATTGTCATTGACAAGTAGTTCTACTTTTTCATTTTATTCTTGTAAAAACCAGGCAGCTACCCACTGCCCACCCTTATTTGACAGATGAGCAAATTGTGGCTGAAAGAATAACTAAGCACCTGCCAACCTGTGGTAGAGCCAGACTTGAAGCTTAGTTCTGTGTAACTCCAGACTCCTGTTCTTAATGCAAGCCTGTCCCTGCCTCCTTTGCAGAAGTCTTTGGAGTTATTTTGGGGGCTCAGACCTCACTGTTGTCCTCACTTTCCCCAGATTGGAGATCTTACTGGGTATTGCACCAATCCAAACCGTCATCAGATGGGATGGGCTAAGCGCAATGTGGACCTTCACCCTAGGAACAATAGCATGGTGGATGTTTGCCCAGTGGACCGCCGCCCAGTGCTACAGAGGATCATGGAGACAGACCCCCTGCAGCAGGGCCAGGCTCTGGCATCTGCCCTGAAGAAGAAGAAGAAGATCCAGAAGCGTGCAGGTGGGAGGACCTGACCACCCTCCTGTGTTCCACCTGAGGCCTTAATTAAGGGCTCCTAAATGAGCATCTCCATGTGTCCAACCCTCTGCCAGGATTAGGGGGCAGGGATGGGTTAGGAGGATCACCTGCTAGCAGAGTGGTCCTCAAACTTCAGTAGCTTATTTTAGAATTGCCTTGGAGGTTTATTAAAACACAGGATTCTGTTTAACACCCCCAGAGTTTCTAGTTGAGTAGATTGGCCGTTGGCAGGGGCTGAGAATTTGTGTTTCTAACTGGTTCCTAGTCAGTGCTGATGTTGCTCCTCTGGGGGCCACACTTGGAGAACCACTGGCCTAGTCTTATGTATCAAATGCCACCATTTATTTATCATTTCTTTCTATGTGTTAAGAAGCTTTCAGGCTACATACATATGTTTACTTTATCTATAGATAAAACACTCAAAATCCAAAGCGTACAAAAGGATATACATTAAAGTCTCCTCCAGTCCCCTAGTTCCAGGCTTCCCCCCAGAGGCAACCAGTTAATTTCTTGTATGTCATTCCTGGGGTAGGTATACAGGCAAATATCTATATATTCCTTGTTCTCTTTTTTAGACAAATGTTAGTCTCCTGTACATATAATTTGCCACATCACTTTTCCACTCAACATATATTACAGATATTTCCCCATCAATTTACCAAAGAAGTCCTTTTATTTTAATGGTGGTCCATTGTGTGGCCGGTCCACTTAGGTCTTCATGCTATACTAATTTTCACTAACTCATTGCAAAAGTCTTATTCTCATTCGGTAAGTGAGGAAACTGGGTCCCAGATACTCCAGGTATTTGGGCCAAAACGTGAACCTAGGATTGATTGATCCCATAAGCCCTGTTCTTTGAACTAGACTATGTTCATAACCATTTGCTCTTGGCCTGATTCTACACTGAGTCCTGGGAATACAGAGATTAATTGCTCTTTAACTGCTGGTCTTATTGGAGTGAGGAGGAAATAAGAAAACAGACATTGGGAACACAAAGTGATCACTATGAAGACATAGAAAACAAAATGAGGGAACTTAACCCAGCCTGAAGGTTGTGGTGGGATAGAGGTGATCAGAGAAGGCTTCCTGAAGGAGGTTATGTCTGAGGAAAATCCCTAGGAATAATAGGGTGTGGCTGAAGGCTGGAGGTGAGCATTCAGGTTCAAAGCCCTTACTGCCATCCTGCCGGTTTGCTGTAAGAGCTTTGGGGGTCTTACAAAGCACTGCTGATGGCAGAGTGCTAAGTTCAACACAGTAAAAGAAAAGAGCTCTTTTGATACTAGGAAGAGATAAATATTCTTGAAGCTCAGTAGTGTGACTCTGAGATATAAGCTATTTTGGGGTGATCATTTCACAGGTAGACAAATGGGTCTTTGTGTGAGATTCAGTAGTGGTCTGCCAGTAGCCCACCAGTTGTTTTGTTTAGTGTTGACGGTGGGCGGTTAGGGAGCCAGTTTGGGAGTTTGGTGTGGACAAAGATAAATGTGGCCTAGTTCCTGCAAACCTCCTGTTGGCAAGCCAACCACCAAATGACTTCCTGTTTTTCTCCATCTGCAGACAAACTTGCCAGCAAGCTGTCTGATTCCATGATGTCCGCTCTTGACCTCTCTGGCAATGCTGATGACAGTGCTGGTGACTGATCCACTGATCTCACCTCCCTCTCCAACTCCAGTTCCAATGGAAATAACAGATGAAATGGTTTGCTTCTCCCTGAAGCACCTGCATATTAAAAGAACCCCTCACCTACTTCCCTTCATTCTCCAGGAAAAAAAAAAAAGGTCCCAAGTGTCTCAAGCTGACAAACCTAATACCTTTATTTAATCCCTACTCTGTTTACAAGAGAAATAAAAAAAAAAAAATCAGAAGATCCCTTATGCCAACAATTTATCCCCCACCTTATAGGCTGGACTGGTTGGAGGGCCTACCCCTCACAAAACCCTCTTGGAGACTGCAACTAGAGGCTAGGCTGCTGTATATCTGGGGATTCCTTGTGTGTGTGTGTGTGTGTGTGTGTGTGTGTGTGTGTGTGTGTGATGATTTCTCTACCAGTCCACAACAGAGCTTAGCAGTAAGACATCCCTGCTATGGGCTGCAGGCCACACATCTTCCTCCCACCCAAGTCCACAGATCCTTGCTGTGGCAGTGGGAGTAAAGGGAACAGTAATGAGCCTTCTGATACTCTGGAAGGATCTAGGGATACGATAGAGGAAAGAAGACAACACACAAGCCTGGCTGGTTTGAGGTGTGGTAAGCACTGTTTGTTCACACAGGGAAAATAAGGCACCTGTTGGTAGGTGCTTGTTATGGGGCATTTCTGGGCAGACTGAGTTGGAATCCCTTGAACTGATTGATGTACTCTGGCTGGGCCCCATCCTTGTGTCACCATGTCTCACCCAGTACCAGCACTTGATTCAAAAGAGTTTTGGTGTCATTTATTCATAGGCTGCATCCTCAAGAGCCACCAACTCCTTTCCCAGTGTTTTCTAAACATTATACCCCTTAAAACTGTTAGCTGCCTCTTCTGGAGGAGTCTGCCCTATCAGACAAAGGCCCAGGCAGTGTCAACATTCCTCATTAAGGAACTTGGGTAAATGATGGCAACAGAAACACAAATCTTACTTTACCAGAGCTTGTTTGAGTCATGCTTAGGACCTCAGTTCCCAGCAGTCTACCAGAGACTGGACACATTTGAAGGGAATGGGTCTTAGACTGCAGTCTGCCCCAAACTTCCACATCCTCATCTTTGGAACCACATTCACAGCTTAGCCTTGCTTCTTGCTGTCACCCTCTAATTTACCTATTCAAATCCTAAGACTAGAACCATGTAATGGACTGATGAGCTCTTGGCTGCAGGATTGGCAGGGAAGTGCAGACCACTCCTGCATTCTGGGACAGCCAGAGGAGAGAATTACATACTGCTTGAGCACTATACCCTGATACCTCCCTTAACATTCAATGCAATTCTTCCGGTAAGAGGTTAGTCTCTCCACATGAAAGATAGTAGGCTCAAAGTTGTCAGGAAGTAGGCAAGACAACATACATGTATATTGGAACCTAGGTGTTATCAAAACTATGCCAGGCCCTTTACTCTGCACTGTACTGCCTCCTTAACATTGATTAAGTACCTATGGTGTGCCAGCCTCTGTTAATCAAAATTTTAAATGCATTCTCTTTTTTGGCTTTAAAAATAGAGTCTTGCTAAAATTCTGCTCCACATATCCTTTAATGGGGGCCAACTTCACACTACCTTAGCAAACTCCTGAAAGATAATAGTGCCTCAGTGAAAAATTGGGTACTAGGACAGCTAAGGCCATTTAATAACCATATGACAATTCATAATTTAACTTCATAAATCTTTTCTAGTGCTCCTGAGAGATAAAGTACTAGGAATAGGTATCTTGATAAGGAAGAAACAGCAAGGAAACAAAATTTGGTCCAAGTCAAAGAGAAGAACTAAGGTACTCATGTCAGGATAAGAATTTGGGATTCCAGATTTTCTACAGCATATCACAATTGATCCCTGGTTAAGATTCCACATGTCACAAGAGCAACTAAGCCTGTGTACCACAACCACTGAGACTGTGCTCTGCAACTACTGAAGCCCACATGCCTAGAGCCTGAGAACCCACTGCAATGAAGAATACACCTCACTGGCCACAACTAGAGAAAGCATGAGCAAAGCAATGAAGACCCAGTGCAGCCAATGATCCCTGGTTAAGGTTCTGCGTGTCACAAGAGCAACTAAGCCTGTGTACCACAACCACTGAGACTGTGTTCTGCAACTACTGAAGCCCACATGCCTAGAGCCTGATGTGGGCTTCAGTAGTTGCAGAACACAGTCTCAGTGGTTGTGGTACACAGGCTTAGTTGCTCTTGTGACATGTGGAATCTTAACCAGGGATCAAACCCATGTTCCCTGAATTGCTAGGCAGATTTCTAGCCACTGTACTACCAGGGAGATCCCCACAGCTTTTTAAAAATGTTTCTCGAGTCTTTTCCCTCTTGCCTTAATAGTATAATTTATATACGATAAAGTTTACCCTTTATAGTGTAAGTTCTGTGAGTTTGCACAAATATATACAGTAGTGAACTACCATCACTATCAAGATATGTGATAGTTTGCATCACCTCCAAACTCTCGGAGCCCTTTGTAGTCAACCCCTACCCCCACCCTCAAATCCACTGATCTTTTTTTTTCTGCTCCTATGGTTTTGCCTTAATATGAATGTCATGTAAAAAGAATCATACAGCATGCAGGCTTATTTTATGCCATTGCCACAGTGTTTGTGTGCTCAGTCGTGTTCAATTGTTTTTGACTCTGTGGACTGTAGCTTGCCAGACTCCTCTCTTCATGGGATTATCCAGGCAAGAATACTGGAGTGGGTGGCCATTTCCTTCTCCAGGGGATATTCCCGACCCAGGGATTAAACCCATGTCTTCTGCATCTCCTGCATTGGTAGGCAGAATCTTTACCTTTAAGTCACCTGGGAAGCTCTTTTATGCTTTATGTTTTAAACTTTTTGTTAAAAATTTTACATAGAATAACTAATGTCTGGTGTACAGTTCAATAAGCGTTGAGAAATGCATAGAGTTGTGTAACCAACACAGTTAAGGTACAGAACTGTTCCATTACCCTTTGCCCTCCCCTGTCAAATTCATACTGGCTACTTTATAGTAAAAACTTCCCTACTTCTGACTCATGGCAACCCTGATTTGTTCTTTCTCCTTATAGTTTTATCTTTTGGAGAATGTCATATAAATGAAATTATACAATATGGAGCCTTTGGATACAGGATTCTTTCACTAAGCATAATACATTTGAGATTCATCTACATCGTTGGGTTTAATAGTCCCTTACCTGAGTTATACTCCATTGCATGAATGTACCATCATTAGCTTATCCATTCCCCAGTTGAAGGGACATTGGGTTGATCCCAGGTTTGATCAGTTACAAATAAAACTGGAGAACAATTATACCAAAGAAATTCTTACACTGTTGTGAAAGTTCTAGGCCCCACAACAGACTTTCCAACCTAGGGATCCCAGCAAAGGGACTAAGAATTCCCAAGGAATCTAACTTTGAAGGTCAGCAGGATTTGATTACAGAACTTCCACAGGACTAGGGAAACAGAGATTCTTGGAGGGCACAAACAAACCTTTGCACACACCAGGACCCATGGGAAAGGAGCAGTGATGCTACAAGAGACTGAGTAAGACTTGTCTGTGAGTGTTTGGGAGTCTCCAGCAGAGGCATGGGTCAACAGTGGCCTGCTGCTGGTCAGGAGCACTGACAGCAGCAGTCCTGGGAGGCACAGAGTGCTAGCATAAGTCCCTTTGGAGGAGGTTACCATTACCCCTACCATGGTTTGCCATCAAGGCCAAACTACAGGGAGGGAACACAGTCCCACCCATCAGCATAAAGTTGGATTAAAGATTTAATGAACATGGCCTTGCCCACCAAAGCAAGACCCAGTTTTCTCCACAGCCAGTCTCTCCCATCAGGAAGCTTGCACAAGCCTCTTATCCTAATCTATCAGACAGAATGAAAACCACAATCACAGAAAACTAACAAAAATGACCATATGGATAACAGCTTTGTTTAACTTAATAAATTATGAGCAAATGCTATGTAGGGCCACCCAAGACAGATGGGTCATGGTGGAAAGTTCTGACAAGACATTGTCTACTGAAGAAGGGAATGGCAAACCACTTTAGTATTCTTGCCTTGAGAACCCTATGAACAGGATGAAAAGGCAAAAAGATATGACACTGAAAGATGAATCCCCTCCAGGTTGGTAGGTGTCCAATATGCTACGAGAGAAGAGCAGAGAAATAGCTCCAGAAGGAAGGAAGAGGCTGAGCCAATCAGAAATGACGCCCAGTTGTGGATGTGTCTGGTGGTGAAAGTAAAGTCTGATGCTATAAAGAACAATATTGCATAGGAACCTGGAATGTTAGGTCCATTACTCAAGGTAAATTCAAAGTGGTCAAACGGGAGATGGCAAGAGTGAACATCGACATTTTAGGAATCAGTGAACTAAAATGGACTGGAATGGGTGAATTTAATTCAGATGACCATATACCTACTACTGTGGGCAAGAATTCTTTAGAAGAAATGGAGTAACCCTTATAGTCAACAAGAGTCTGAACTGCAGTACTTAGATGCAATCTCAAAAACAACAGAATTACTTCGATTCGTTACCAAGGCAAACTATTCAAAATCACAGCAGTCCAAGTCTATGCCCCAACCATTAACGCTGAAGAAACCAAACAGTTCTATGCAGACCTCTAGAAGGTCTACAAGACCTTCTAGAACTAACACCAAAAAAAGATGTCTTTCTCATCAGTGTTGTTTTTCAGTTGCTCAGTCATGTCCAACTCTTTGTGACCCAATGGACTGCAGCACGCCAGACCTCCCTGTCCTTCACCATCTCCTAGAGTTTGCTCAAACTCATGTCCGCTGAGTTGATGATGCCATCCAACCATCTCGTCCTCTGCCGTCCCCTTCTCCTCTGCCTTCAACCTTTCCCAGCATCAGGGTGTTTTCTAATAAGTCAACTCTGCATCAGGTGGCCAAATTATTGGAGCTTCAGCTTCAGCATCAGTTCTTCCAATGAATATTCAGAATTCCTTTCCTTTAGGATTGATTGGTTTGATCTCCTTGCTGTCAAAGGAACTCTCAAGAGTCTTCTCCAGCATCACAGATTGAAAGCATCAACTCATTGGCCCTCAGCCTTCCTTATGGTCCAACTCTCACATCCATATATGACTACTTGAAGAACCATAGCTTTGACTTTATGGACCTTTGTCAGCAAAGTAATGCCTGCTTATTTATTTATTTATTTACCAACTTTTTGGCTGTACCGGATCTTAGTTGGGGCATGCAAACTCTTAGTTGTGGCATGTGAGATCTAGTTCCCTGACCAGGGATCAAACCCAGGCCCCCTGCATTGGGAGCTTGGAGTCTCAGCCACTGGACCACCAGGGAAGTCCCCTCTCCCAGCAGTCTTGATTCAAGCTTGTGCTTCATCCAACCCAGCCTTTTATGTGATGTACTCTGCATATAAGTTAAATAAACAAGGTGACAATATACAGCTTGGTCATACTCCTTTCCCAATTTTGATCCAGTCAGTTGTTCCATGTCCAGTTCTAACTGTTGCTTCTTGACCTGCACACACATTTTTCAGGAGGCATGTAAGGGGGTCTGGTATCCCTATCTCTTTAAGAATTTTCCACAGTTTGTTGTGATCCACACAGTCAAAGGCTTTAGCATAGTCAATGAAGCAGAAGTAGATGTTTTTTGGAATTCCCTTGCTTTTTCCAGGATCTGACAAATGTTGGCAATTTGATCTCTGGTTCCCTGCCTTTTCTAAATCCAGCTTGTACATCTGGAAGATCTTGGTTCACATAATATTGAAGCCCAGCTTCAAAGATTTTGAGCATTGCCTTGCTAGCATGTGAAATGAGTGTGACTGTGCAGTAATTGGAGCAACCTTTGGCATTGTCTTTATTTGGGTTTGGAATGAAAATTGACCATTGCCAGTCCTGTGGCTACTGCTGATTTTTCCAAATTTGCTGGCATATTAAGTGCAGCACTTTAACAGCATCATATTTTAGGATTTGAAATAGCTCAGCTGGAATCCTATAACTTCCAGTAGTTTTGTTTGTAGTGGTGCTTCCTAAGGCCCACTTGACTTCGCATTCCAGGATGTCTGGCTCTAGGTGAGTGATCACACCATCATGGTTATCTAGGTCATTAAGACCTTTTTTCTATAGTTCTTCTGTGTATTCTTACTATCTCTTCTTAATATCTTCTGCTTCTGTTAGGTTCTTAACATTTCTGTCCTTTATTGTGCCCATCTTTGCACTAAATGTTCCCTTGGTATCTCTAGTTTTCTTGAAGAGATCTCTAGTCTTTCCCATTCTATTATTTTGATCTATTTCTTTGCCTTATTCACTTAGAAAGGCTTTCTTATCTCTCTCTCCTTGTTATTCTTTGAAACTCTAAATTCAGATGCGAATATCTTGGAATGTTCTATGTAGATTACTTTGCCTTCTGCAAATTTTAACAGTTTAATTTCTACATTTTCAACATATATGATTTTTATTTTGTTTTCCCATTGTACTAGTGAGAATTTCTAGTATAGTATTTAATTGAAGTGATGAAAGTGAAATTCTTGCCGTGTTCCATATCTCAGGAGAAAACATTGTCTTTCACCATTTTGTGTAATATTAGTTGTAGTTTCTTTTTTAGATGCTGTTGGTCAAATCAAAAAAATTTCTATCATTATTATCCTGAGTATTTTTTTAAATTTATTTTTTTAATTTGGCCCATGCTGGATCTTCATTGCGGTGTGGGCTTTTCTCTAGTTGTGGTGAGTGGTGGCTACTCTCTAGTTGAGGTCTAGGGCTTCTCATTGCAGAAGCTTCTCTTGTTACAGAGCACAGGCTCTAGGATGTGTGGGCTTCAGTAGTTGTGGCACATGGGCTCAATAGTTAAAATTCCTGGGCTCTAGAGCACAGGCTCAATAGTTTTGGTATACAGGTTTAGTTACTTCCTGGCATCTTCCCAGATGAGGGATTGAACCTGTGGTTCTTGCATTGACAGGCGGATTCTGTAACTCTGAGCCACCAAGGAAGCCTGAGCATTATTATTATTATTTTTTTATATATATCATCAATGGATGTTGAAATTTTGTCAAATGCTTTTCTGTATCAGTTGATATAATTATATGTTATTTCTTTTTCAGTCTGTTGATGTGATGAATTATATTGGTTGATTACAAATGTGGAACCATTCATGTTAACACTGCTTTAGCTTTGTCCCTCAAATTTTCATATGATTTATTTTCATTTCCATCCAATTGAATCCAATTCAATGTATTAAATTTTTTTTTAAATTATTGAGATACAGTACCATATCTTCTTTATTCATTCATCTGTTGATGGACACTTAGGTTGCTTTACTATCTTGGGTATTGCAAATAATGTGGCAGTAAACATTGAAGTGCACATATCTTTTCGAATTAGTGTCTTCATTTTCATTGGATAAATACTCTGAAGTGGAGTTGCTGAATCTTATGACAATTATATTTTTAAATTTGGGGGAACTTCCATACTGTTTTCCATATTGGCTGCACCAATTTGCATCCCCACCAACAATGCTGGAGTGTTCACTTTTCTCCACATCCTCACCAACATTTGTGTTTTGTAGTCTTTTTTGATAATAATCATTCTGACAGATGTAAGGTGATATCTCCTTGTGGTTTTGATTTGCATTTCCCTGATGATTAGTGATGTTTTTGTGCCAGTAACATACTGTTTTGATTAGTGTAGCTTTTCAGTATAGTATGATATCAGGATGTGTGATACTTCCCGCTTCTTTCTCAAACTGTTTTAAGTACTCAAGCTTGTATGTATTTCTGTGATGCCATAGAAAATTTAGGATACTTTGTTCCAGTTTAGTGAAATATGCTATTGGTACTTCAATAAGGATTGCATCAGATCTTTAGATCATCTTGAGTAATATGGTCATTTTCACAATATTAATTCTTCCAATCCATGAACATGTATATTTTTCCATCTGTTTGTCACCTTCAATTTCTTTCATCAATTTATTCATTTTCCAAGTATGACTCTTTTACCTTCTTGATTAGGTTCATTCCCAGGTAATTTAATTCTGTTTGATGCAACTTGTAAATAGAATTGTTTTATTAATTTCCAGAAAAACATCTATTTCTGCTTTATTGACTATGCCAAAGCCTTTGACTGTGTGGATCACAACAAACTGGAAAATTCTTAAAGAGATGGGAATTCCATACCACATGACCTGCCTCCTAAGAAATCTGAATGCGGGTCAGGAAGCAACAGTTAGAACTGGACATGGAACAACAGATTGGTTCCAAATTGGGAAAGGAGTACGTCAAGTCTGTATATTGTCATCTTGCTTATTTAACTTATGTGCAGAGTACATCATGAGAAATGCTGGGCTGGATGAAACACAAACTGGAATCAAGATTGCTGGGAGAACTATCAATAACCTCAGATATGCAGACGACACCACCCTTATGGCAGAAAGTGAAGAAAAACCAAAGAGCCTCTTGATGAGAGTGAAAAAGGAAAGTGGAAAAAGTTGGCTTAAAACTCAACATTCAGAAAACTAAGATCATGGCATCTGGTCCCATCACTTCATGGCAAATAGATGGGGAAACAATGGAAACAGTGACAGACTTTATTTTTGGGGGCTCCAAAAATCACTGCAGATGGTGACTGCAGTGATGAAATTAAAAGACACTTACTCCTTGGAAGAAAAGTTATGACCAACCTAGACAGCATATTAAAAAGCAGAGACATTACTTTGCCAACAAAGGTCTGTCTAGTCAAAGGTATGGTTTTTCCAGCAGTCATGTATGGATATGAGAGTTGGACTATAAAGAAAGCTGAGTGCCAAAGAATTGATGCTTTTGAACTGTGGTGTTGAAGAAGACCCTTGAGAGTCCCTTGCACAGCCAGGAGATCCAACCAGTCAATCCTAAAGGAAATCAGTCCTGAATATTCATTGGAAGGACTGATGCTGAAGCTGAAACTCCAATACTTTGGCCCCCTGATGTGAAGAACTGACTCACGGGAAAAGACCCTGATGCTGGGAAAGATTTAAGGCAGAAGGAGAAGGGGACAACAGAGGATGAGATGGTTGGATGGCATCACCGACTCAATAGACATAAGTTTGAGTAAACTCTGGGAGTTGATGATGGACAGGGAGGCCTGGTGTGCTGCAGTCAATGTGGTTGCAAAGGTTCGGACATGACTGAGCAACTGAACTGAACTGAACTTTCAAATAATATATTATTAGTGTATACAAAGGCAACTGATTTTTAAAATTAATTTACTTTTAGTTAAAGGATTGCTTCACAATAGTATGCTGGTTTCTGTCATACACCAACATGAATCAGCCAAAGGTACACATATATCCCCTCCCTTTTGAACCTTGCTCCCACCTCCCCGGAGAAGGAAATGGCAACCCACTCCAGTGTTCTTGCCTGGAGAATCCCAGGGACAGGGAAGCCTGGTGGGCTGCCATCTATGGGGTCGCACAGAGTTGGACATGACTGAAGTGACTTAGCAGCAGCAGCCCACCTCCCACCCCATGTCACCCTTCTAGGTTGTCAGAGAGGCCTGGTTTGAGTTCCCTGAATCATATAGCAAATTCCCACTGGCTATCTATTTTGCTATCTATATGATAGTGTATATGGTTCCATACCACTCTCTCCATTTGTCCCACACTCTCCTTCCCCAACTTGTGTCCACAAGTTGTTTCTTTATGTCTGCCTTTCCATTGGTTCCCTGCACATAGGTTCATCACTACCATCTTTCTAGATTCCATATATGTATACATGAATATACAGTACTTGTTTTTCTCTTTCTGAATTACTTCACTCTGTATAATATGCTCTAGGTTCATCCACCTCATTAGAACTGAATGAAATGCATTCCTTTTTATGGCTGAGTACTATTCCATTGTCAGAGAAGGCGATGGCACCCCACTCCAGTACTCTTGCCTGGAAAATCCCATGGATGGAGGAGCCTGGTAGGCTGCAGTCCATGGGGTCGCTGAGGGTCAGACACGACTGAGCAACTTCACTTTCACTTTTCACTTTCATGCATTGGAGAAGGACATGGCAACCCACTCCCGTGTCCTTGCCTGGAGAATCCCAGGGATGGGGGAGCCTGGTGGGCTGCCGTCTTTGGGGTCGCACAGAGTCAGACACGACTGAAGTGACTTAGCAGCAGCAGCAGCAGCAGCAGTATTCCATTGTTTATTCCATTCCATGTACCACAACTTCTTTTTCCATTCATCTGTCAGTGGACATCTAGGGTGCTTCCGTGATATAGCTATTGCAAATAGTGCTGCAATGAGCATTGGGGTACATTGGCCATTCTCAATTTTGGTTTCCTTGGGGTGTATGCCTAGGAGTGGGATTTCTGGGTCATATATGGTGGTTTTATTCCTAGTTTTTAAAGGAATCTCCATACTGTCTTCCATAGTGGCTGTATCAATTTATATTCCCACCAATAGTGCAAGAGCATTCATTCCCTTTTCTCCACACCCTCTCCAGCATTTATTGTTTGTAGAGTTTTTGATGAGGGCCATTCTGACCAGTGTGAGGTGATATCTCATTGTAGTTTTGATTTGCATTTCTCTAATAATGGGAAATCTTGAGAAATCTGTATGCAGGTCAAGAAGCAACAGTTAGAACTGGACACGGAACAACAGACTGGTTCCAAATAGAAAAAGGAGTACATCAAGGCTGTATATTATCACCCTGCTTGTTTAACTTATATGCAGAGTACATCATGAGAAATGCTGGACTGGAAGAAACACAAGCTGGAATCAAGATTGCCAGGAGAAATATCAATAACCTCAGATATGCAGATGACACCACCCTTATGGCAGAAAGTGAAGAGGAACTAAAAAGCGTCTTGATGAAAGTGAAAGTGGAGAGTGAAAAAGTTGGCTTAAAGCTCAACATTCAGAAAACGAAGATCATGGCATCCGATCCCATCACTTCATGGGAAATAGATGGGGAAACAGTGGAAACAGTGTCAGACTTTATTTTTGGGGCTCCAAAATCACTGCAGATGGTGACTGCAGCCATGAAATTAAAAGACGCTTTCTCCTTGGAAGGAAAGTTATGACCAACCTAGATAGCATATTCAAAAGCAGACATTACTTGGCCAACAAAGGTCTGTCTAGTCAAGGCTATGGTTTTTCCTGTGGTCATGTATGGATGTGAGAGTTGGACTGTGAAGAATGCTGAGCGCTGAAGAATTGATGCTTTTGAACTGTGGTGTTGGAGAAGACTCTTGAGGGTCCCTTGGACTGCAAAGAGATGCAACCAGTCCATTCTGAAGGAGATCAGCTCTGGGATTTCTTTGGAAGGAATGATGCTAAAGCTGAAACTCCAGTACTTTGGCCACCTCATGTGAAGAGTTGACTCATTGGAAAAAACTCTGATGCTGGGAGGGATTGGGGGCAGGAGTAGAAGGGGACGACAGAGGATGAGATGGCTGGATGGCATCACTGACTCCATGGACGTGAGTCTGAGTGAACTCCGGGAGTTGATGATGGACAGGGAGGCCTGGCGTGGTGCGATTCATGGGGTCGCAAAGAGTCGGACACGACTGAGCGACTGAACTGAACTGAACTGAATAATGAGAAATGTTGAGCATATTTTCATGTGTTTATTAGCCATTTGCATGTCTTCTTTGGAGAAATGTCTGTTTAGGTCTTCTACCCACTTTTGATTGTTGTTCAGTTGCTCACTTGTGTCCAAATCTTTGCAATCCTATGGACTGTAGCCTGCCAGGCTCCACTGTCCATGGGATTTCTCCAGTAAGAATACTGGAGTGGGTTGCCATTTCCTTCTTCAGGGCCTCTTTCCAACCCAGGGATTCAACCTGCATCTCTTTAATCTTCTGAGTTGGCTGGTGGGTTCTTTACCAGCTGAGCCACTGGGGAAGCCCCATATATGCAATAATGTATTAATTAATGCATTATGACGTGTTAATATACAATATTTATTTCTCTTTTTCTGACTTATTTTACTCTGTATAATAGGCTTTAGGTTCATTCACTTTATTAGCAATGACTCAAAAAGGTTCCTTTTAATGGCTGAGTAATTGTCCATTGTATATATACACTATAGCTTCTTTATCCATTCATCTGTTGATGGACATCTAGGTTGCTTCCATGTCCTAGCTATTGTAAATAGTGCTGAATTGAACATTGGGGTGGATGTGTGCATGCTAGGTCACTTCAGTCATGTCTAACACTTTGAGACCCAAAGAGTGTGGCCCACCATGTTCTGCTGTCCCAGGGATTCTCCAGGCAAGAATACTGGAGTGGGTTGCCATGCACTAGGGGATCTTCCTGACCTAGGGATCAAACCCAGGTGTTCTGCAGCTTCTGCATTGCAGGTGGATTCTTTACCACTAAGTCACCAGGGAAGCCTGAACACTGGAGTACATCTATCTTTTTCTATTTTTAAAAAATAACTGATTTATTTTTTATTGAAAGATAATTCCTTTACAGAATTTTGCTGTTTTCTGTCAAACCTCAACATGAATCAACCACAGGTATACATATATCCCTTCCCTTTTGAACCTCCCTCCCATCTCCCTCCCCATCCCACTCCTCTAGGTTGATACAGAGCCCCTGTTTGAGTTTCCTGAGCCATACAGCAAATTCCTCTTGGCTATCTATTTTATATATGGTAGTTTAAGTTTCCATACATCACACCTTCTCCTCCTCTCTCCCCATGTCCATATGTCTATTCTCTATATCTTTTTCTCCATTGTTGTCATGTAAATAAATTCTTCAGTACCATTTTTCTAGATTCTGAATATGGTATTTATCTTTCCCTTTCTGACTCACTTCACTCTGTATAATAGGTTCTAGGTTCATCTACCTCATTAGAACTGACTCAAATGTGTTCCTTTTTATGGCTGAGTAATATTCCATTGAGTAATACCATGATTTCTTTATCCATTCATCTGTCGATGGAAATCTAGGTTGCTTCCATGTTCTAGCTATTGTAAATAGTGCTGCAATGAACAATGGGATGCATATGTCTCTTTCGATTTTGGTTTCCTCAGGGTATATGCCTAGGAGTGGGATTGCTGGGCCATATGGTGGTTTTATTCCTAGTTTTTAAAAGAATCTACATAGTGTCTTCCATAGTAGCTGTATCAATTTCCATTCCCACCAACAGTGCAAGAGTGTTTCCTTTCCTTCGCACCCTCTCCAGCATTTATTGTTTGCAGACTTTTTGATGAGGGTCGTTCTGACCAGTGTGAGGTGATAACTCATTGTAGTTTTGATTTGCATTTCTCTAATAATGAGCAATGTTGAGCATCTTTTCATGTGTTAGCCAACTATATGTCTTCTTTGGAGAAATGTCTGCTGAGGTCTTTTTCCCACTTTTTGATTGGCTTGTTTGTTTTTCTGGTATTGAGTTGTATGAGCTGCTTGTATACAATGGAATTTAATCCTTTGTTATTTTCTACTTTGTAGCAAATTAATCATTTGCTATTATTTTCTCCCATTTTGAGGTTTGTCTTTTTACCTTGCTTATGGTTTCCTTTGCTGTGCAAAAGATTTAGGTTTAATCAAGTCTCACTTATATACTTTTGTTTTTATTTCCATTACTCTAGGAGGTGAGTCAGAGTATCTTGCTTTGACTTATGTCATTGAGTGTTCTGCCTATGTTTTCCTCTAAGAGTTTTATATTTTCTGGTCTTACATTTAGGTCTTTAATCCATTTTGAGTTTCTCTTTGTGTATGGTGTTAGGAAGTGTTCTAATTACATTCTTTTATATGTAGCTATCCAATTTTCCCAGCACCATTTATTGAAGAGGCTGTTTTTGCCCCATTGTATATTCTTGCCTCCTTTGTCAAAAATAAGGTACCCATAGGTGCCTGGGTTTATTTCTGGGCTCTCTATCTTGTTCCATGGGTCTGTATTTCTGCTTTTGTGCCAGTACCATACTGTCTTGATGACTGTAGCTTTGTAGTATAATCTGAAGTCATGAAGGTTGATTCTTCCAGCTGCATTCTTCTTTCTCAAGACTCCTTTGGCTATTCAGGGTCTTTTGTGTTTCCTTATGAACTGTGAAATTTTTTGTTCTAGTTCTATGAAAAATGCCATTGGTAATTCGATAGGGATTGCAATGAATCTGTAGATTGCATTTGGTAGTATAGTCATTTTCACAATATTGATTCTTCCTACCCAGGAACATGGAATATCTCTCCATCTGTTTATGTCATCTTTTATTTCTTTCATTAGTGTCTTATACTTTTCTGTGTACAATACTTTTGTCTCCTTAGGTAAGTTTGTTCCTAAATATTTAATTCTTTTTGTTACAATGGTGCATGGGATTGATTCCTTAATTTCTCTTTCTGATTTTTCCTTGTTAGTATGTAGAAATGCAAGTGATTTCTGTGTCTTGATTTTGTATCCTGCAGCTTTTCTAAATTCACTGATTAGCTCTAGTTATTTTCTGATACTATTTTTAGGGTTTTCTATGTACAGTATCATGTCATCCACAAGCGGTGGCAGCTTTATTTCTTCTTTTCCAATCTGGCTTCCTTTTATTTCTTTTTCTTCTCTAATTGCTGTAGCTAGGACTTCCAGAACTATGTTGAATGATAGTGGTGAAAGTGGACACCCTTGTCTTGTTCCTGATCTTAGGGGGAATGCTTTCAGTTTTCACCACTGAGAATAATGTTTGCTGTAGGCTTATCATATATTGCCTTTACTATGTTGAGGTAGGTTCCTTCTATGCCCATTTAATAAGGGTTTTAACCATAAATGGGTGCTGAATTTTGTCAAAGGATTTTCCTGCATCTATTGAGATGATTATATGGTTTTTATCTTTCAATTTGTTAATATGGTGTGTCACATTGATTGATTTTCATATATTGAGGAATCTTTGCATCCCTGGAATAAACCAAACTTGATCATGTTTTTGATGTGTTGCTGAATTCTGTTTGCTAAAATTTTGTTGAGGATTTTTGCACCTATGTTCATCAGTGATATTGGCCTGTAGTTTTCTTTTTTTGTGTTGTCTCTGTCTGGTTTTGGTATCAGGTGATGGTGGCCTTGTAGAATGAGTTTGAAACTGTTCCTTCCTCTGGAATTTTTAGAGTTTTAGAAGAATAGGCATTAGCTTTTCCTTAAATGTTTGATAGAATTCTCCTGGGCTTTTGTTTTTTTTGGGGGGATTTTTGATCTCAGCTTTAGTGTCAGTGCTTGTACTTGGGTTGATCATAATTTCTATTTCTTCCTGGTTCAGTTTTGAAAGATTTAATTTTTCTAAGAATCTGTCCATTTCTTCCAGGTTATCCATTTTATTGCCATATAGTTGTTCATAATGGTCTCTTATAATCCTTTGTTTATCTGCATTGTCTGGCGTAACCTCCCTTTTTCATTTCTAATTTTGTTGATTTGATTCTTCTCTTTTTTTCTTGATGAGTCTGGGTAAAGGTTTGTGAATTTTGTTTATCTTCTCAAAGAACCAGCTTTTATTTGTATTAATCGTTACTATTATTTTTTCATTTATTTCTGCTTGAATTTTATGATTTCTTTCCTTCTTCTAATTTTGGGGTGTTTTTGTTCTTTTTCCAGTTGTTTTAGATGTAAAGATAGTTTGTCTATTCGATGTTTTTCTTGTTTCTTAAAGTACGATTGTATTGCTATAAACTTCCCTCTTAGAACTGCTTTTGCTGCATCCCATAGGTTTTGAGTTGTTGTGTTTTCATTGTCATTTGTGTCTAGAAATTTTTTTATTTCCCTTTTGATTTCTTCAGGAACCTGTTGATTATTTAGAAGCGTGTTGTTTAATCTCCATGTCCTTGTGTTTCTTACACTTTTTTCCTTGTAATTGATATTTATTCTCATAGTTTGTGGTTGGAGAAGATGCTTGATACAGTTTCAATTTTCTTAAATTTACTGAGATTTGATTTGTAACCCAAGATGTGGTCTATCCTGGAGAATGTTCCATGTACACTTGAGAAGGTGTATTCTTCTGCATTTGGATGCAATGTCCTGAAGATATTAATGAGATCCATCTCATCTAATAATAATTTAAAACGTGTGTTTTCTTATTTATTTTCTATTTTGATGATGTGTCCATTGATGTGAGTGGGGTTTTACATTCTCCTATTATTATTGTGTTACTGTCAATTTCTCCTTTTATGTCTGTTAGTGTTTGTCTTATGTATTGAGGTGCTCCTATGTTGGATATTTACACTTGTTATGTCTTCCTCTTGGACTGATCCCTTGATCATTATCTAGTATCCTTCCTTATCTCTTGTAATCTTTATTTTAAGGTCTATTTTGTCTGATATGAGGATTGCTATTACAGATCTGTTTTGCTTCCCACTTGCATGTAATATATTTTTCCTTCCTCTCACTTTCAGTCTACATGTGTCTTTAGGTCTGAAGTGGGTTTCTTGTAGGTAGCATATATATGGGTCTTGTTTTTGTATCCATTCAGCCAGTCTGTGTGTTTTGGTTGCAGCATTTAATCCATTTACATTTAAAGTAATTATTGATATATATGTTCCTATTGTATTTTCTTGATTGTTTGGGGTTGATCTTGTAGATCTTTTCCATCTCTTGTATTTCTTGACTATATAAGTCCCTTTAACATTTGTTGTAAAGCTGGTTTGGTGGTAATGAATTCTCTTAACTTTTGCTTGTTTGAAAAGCTTTTTATTTCTCGATTAATTTTGAATGAGATTCTTGCTGAGTACAGTAATCTTGGTTTTAGAATTTTCCGTTTCAATATTTTAAATATATCCTACCATTCCCTTCTGGCCTGCAGAGTTTCTGCTGAAAGGTCAGCTGTTAAGCATATGGGGTTTCTCTTGTATATTACTTGCTGCTTTTAATATGCTTTCTTTGTGTTTAGTCTTTGTTAGTTTAATCAGTAGTGTCTTTGCATGTTTCACCTTGGGTTTATCCTGTATGAGACTCTTTGCACCTCTTGGACTTCATTGACTATTCCCTTTTCTATGTTGGGGAAATTTTCAACTATAATTTCTTCAAAAATTTTCTCATACCCTTTGTTTTTATCTTCTTCTTCTGGGACCCCTATAATTCGAATGTTGGTGCATTTTATATGGTCCTAGAGGTCTCTGAGACTGTCCTCAGCTCTTCTCAGTCTTTCTACTTTATTGTGCTCTTCAGAAGTTATTTCCACCACTTAATCTTCCAGCTCACTGATTTGTTCTTTCTCTGCAGATATTCTGATATTGATTCCTTCTAGAGTGTTTTTAATTTCAGCCTTTGTGTTCTTTGTCTCTGTATGTTTATTCTTTAACTCTTCTAGGTCTTTGTTAATTGATTCTTGCATTTTTTTCCATTCTGTTTTCAAGGTTTTTGATCATCCTTACTATCATTATTCTGAATTCTTTTTCAGGGAGTTTGCCTATTTCCTCTTCATTTATTATACTTCTGTGTTTCTAGTTTGTTCCTTTATTTATGCAGTATTTCTCTGCCTTTTCATTTTTTAAGTTATTCTGTCAGGGTCATCCCAGTGCACCAGCCCTGAGCGCCCTGTCTCATGCATCGAACTTGGGCTGGCGATCTGTTTGACATATGAAAATATACATGTTTCAATGTTATTTTCTCAAATCATCCCACCTTCGCCTTCTCCCACAGAGTCCAAAAGACTGTTCTATACATCTGTGTCTCTTTTGATGTCTCGCATATAGGGTCATCATTACCATCTTTCTAAATTCCATATATATGTGTTAATGTACTGTATTGGTGCTTTTCTTTCTGACTTACTTCGCTCTGTATGATAGGCTCCAGTTTCATCCACCTCATTAGAACTGATTCAAATGCATTCTTTTTAATAGCTGAGTAATATTCCATTGTGTATATGTACCACAGCTTTATTATCCATTCGTCTGCTGATGGACATTGAGGTTGCTTCCATGTCTTGCCTATTATAAACAGTGCTGCGATGAACATTGCAAAACATTGTCTCTTTAAATTCTGGTTTCCTCGGTGTGTATGCCCAGCAGTGGGATTGCTGGGTCATATGGCAGTTCTATTTCCAGTTTTTAAAGGAATCTCAACACTTTTCTCCATAGTGGCTGTACTAGTTTGCATTCCCACCAACAGTGTAAGAGGGTTCCCTTTTCTCCACACCCTCTCCAGCATGTATTGTTTGTAGACTTTTTGATAGCAGCCATTCTGACCGGTGTGAGATGGTACCTCATTGTGGTTTTGATTTGCATTTCTCTGATAATGATTGATGTTGAGCATCTTTTCAAGTGTTTGTTAGCCATCTGTATGTCTTCTTTGGAGAAATGTCTGTTTAGTTCTTTGGCCCATTTTTTGCTTGGGTCGTTTATTTTTCTGGAATTGAGCTGCAGGAGCTGCTTGTATATTTTTGAGATTAATTCTTTGTTGGTTGCTTCGTTTGCTATTATTTTCTCCCATTCTGAAGGCTGTCTTTTCACCTTGCTTATAGTTTCCTTCATTGTGCTAAAGCTTTTAAGATTAACTAGGTCCTATTTGTTTATTTTTGCTTTTATTTCCATTACTCTGGGAGGTGAGTCATAGAGGATCCTGCTGTGATTTATCTCAGAGTGTGTTTTGCCTATATTTTCCTCTAGGAATTTTACAGTTTCTGGTCTTATGTTTAGATCTTTAATCCATTTTGAGTTTATTTTTGTGTATGGTGTTAGAAAGTGTTCTAGTTTCATTCTTTTACAAGTGGTTTACCAGTTTTCCCAGTGTGCTGAGTTTTTTGTTTGTTTGTTTGTTTTTCCTCTGATAGGCAAGGCTGAGTGAGGTGGTAATCCTGTCTGCTGATACTTGGGTTTGTATTTTTGTTTTGTTTGTTATTTAGATGAAGCATCCTGCACAGGGTGCACAGGGTGGTTGGGTGATGCAGGGTCTTGTATTCAAGTGGTTTCCTTTGTGTGAGTTGTCAATATTTGATACTCCCTAGGGTTAGTTCTCTGGTAGTCTAGGGTCTTGGAGTCAGTGCTCCTCCTCCAAAAGCTCATGGCTTGATCTCTGGTTGGGAATGAAGATTCCACAAGTGGTTTGTTATGGCATTAAGTGAGATTAAACAAATATCCAAAAACAAGAAACCAAAGGTGAACCCCAGACAAATCACAGTTACAAAATCAGGCAAATAATAATTAAAATAATGGAATATACACATATACATATACACCCTTGAATAAAGTGAAAACAATCCAACAAAAACAAAGTACAGTCGATTGACCCAGTGAACAAAGGAAATCAAAAATTATATTTACTAGTTACAAACAAAAATAACTTAAGCACAAACTGGAAAACAAAACTGAAGCAAGGCCCCAAGTGGGGAATAAAGCAATTAAAAGAAAACTAACAAACATGTTGAGAGGATAGGAAAGAAAGAATAGATATGCAAGGTTAAATAGAGGTAGATGAAGAAGATTTATATACATTAAAGATTTACTGCAAGAGGAAAAGATCAGTAGGAAAAGCAAACAGAGGAATAAATGTAGAAAAAAATATAAAAGGTTAAAAAAACTAAAAATATAAAAAAGAAAAGGAAAAAAAAGGAAGAAGAAAGAAAAAAGGGAAAAAGGAAAACTCCACAGAACTGCAAAAGCCCAGTGTAGAGGCAGAGGTTTATAACAACAATAGAAAGTGTGACTGAATATACACATATACATATCCACCCATAATCAAAATCAAAACAGTTCGACAAATATAAAGTACAATAGATTGACCTGGAGAACAAAGGATATCAAAATTTATATCTACTGGAACAAAAGTAATTAAAGCACAAACTGGAAAATGAAACTAAAGCAAGGTGCCAATTGGGGAATAAAGCAATGAAAATAAAACTAACAAATATGTTGAGAGGAAAGGAGAGAAAGAAAAGAAAGGAAGAATAGATATGCAAAGTTAAATAGACATAGATAAAGAAGATTTATATACATTAAAGATTAACGGAAAGGGGAAAAGAACAGTAGGAAAAGCAAAAAAAGGAATAAATGTAGAAAAAATAATAACAGGTTTAAAAAATTAGAATTAAAAAAAGAGAAAAGCATAAAAAAGGGGAAAACTCCACAGAACTGCAAAAGCCCAATAGAATGGCAGAGGTTTATGGCAACAATAAAAAATGTGACTGAGGGGAAAAAAAGGCTCAAAAGCTTAATTGGATTTCTTACTGCCAATAAAATCGACAACTACAATTGGGGTCGGTGGTGGGGGCGGGGGGGGGGGGGGAGGATAAAAAAGGGGAAAAAATCCGAAAGAACCTACTGCTGCTGCTGCTGCTAAGTCACTTCAGTCATGTCCGACTCTGTGTGACCCCATAGATGGCAGCCCACCAGACTTCCCCATCCCTGGGATTCTCCAGGCAAGAACACTGGAGTGGGTTGCCATTTCTTTCTCCAGTGCATAAAAGTGAAAAGTGAAAGTGAAATTGCTCAGTCATGTCTGACTCTTAGCGACACCATGGACTGTGGCCTACCTGGCTCCTCCATCCATGGGATTTGCCAGGCAAGAGTACTGGAATGGGGTGCCATCACCTTCTCCAAAAGAACCTACAGAGCAAGTCAAAAAATAAGTATAATAAATGTTTTTATTGAGTCACTGCTCTCAGAGTCCTTTCCCTCACTGGGAGTCATAGTCCACCTTACTTCCCTAGGATGCCCTCCAACACTGTGCTCATCTCTGGACCTGCTGTGGGGGCAGCTCAGATTCTAATCTGGTCCCACTCTGTGTTCTTGCCTTCAATGTTCACAGCTATCAGAGCTAGTGTGATTTCTTTTGTGGGAGCTCTCAATGGCCTTTTATATATTCCATCATCACAGAGTCTGCTTAGTTGATCATGTGGATTTAATCTGCAGCTTGTACAACTGGTGGGAAGGTTTTGGATCTTCTTCCTTAGCCACACTGCCACTGGGTTTCAATTGTAGTTTTATTTCCACCTCCACATGTGGGCCATCCACTGGGGTTTAGTTCCTGAGACTGCCCTGGAGGGCTTGGGTTTGCCCTTGTGAGGGCCAGGTGTAGAGGTGGTACAGATGCTTGGGTCGCAGGGGTTCTGGAGGCACCAGGTACTCAGGGAGGTTGGCAGCTAGGGCCCTTCTAGTGCTCTAGAAGGGCATGGCAACCAGTATTGGCCAATAGGCTCCAGCATTCTTGCCTGGAGAACCCCTCTCTGACAGAGAAGCCTGGCAGGCCACAGTCTACAGGGTCGCAAAGAGTTGTACACAACTGAAGCGACCCTGCATGCATAGACGCAAGACTTTTTCTTTTGCCTGTGGCAGCTCTGCCCCAGTGAGGGCTGAGTGTGAAGGTGGCACAGCTGCTTGGTTTGCGGGAACCCTGGTGGCGCCAAGTGTGCAGGGACACGGACTGCCTCGGCTGCATGAGTTATGGCCCTATCAGAGTCTTTTTTGAGCCTCTTGTAGCTGGCGATTAGAAGACCTCTTTGGCCAGTCTTTCTCCAAAGCTCCGCCTGTTCAGGCACTTAAAGGACTCCCTTGTCTGGAATCCTTCTCTGTTGTTTGGTGCCTCACGCACATAGAGGGACCCCCCTGGCTGGGATCCTACTCTGTAGATCTGCACGTCAGACACTTAAAGGAGCACCCTGAGTGGGATTCTACTCTGTAGTTCAGTGCATCAGGTGTTTGATGGGTCAGCCTCTCTATTGTTCAGCTGCTGATGCTGGCACCTGGGAAGAGAGAGGCTATGATGATGGCTTCACCCCCTAAGCGTGACTCAGCAGTATCATCTTGCTTCCATGGCTCCCCGGCTTTCCTCCCCAGGCATTTCCCACCAAGATCTCTTCCTTCACATCCTCTCAATCCGACTCTCTGCAGTCAACAGCAGCCCTCACCCTGGGACTGCTCCAAAATCCCTAAACTCCAGCTCCCAGCCTCTGCACCTTCCAGGAGACCAGTGTTCCTGTCCACGGTATGTATGGCTTTGGCAAGGACTGTCTGATTCTCATTCCATTTAGGCTGCCACAGACCAGCTGTTTCACTCTCAGCCTTAAGTGTTTCTCCTGTGACTCAACTGCCCCGCTGTGGGGATCAGACCCCTGATTCAATTCCCCCACCTGCTGAGGGCAGGTTCAGTCCTACTAACACTCTTGTTTTTCCCCCTAGTTCCTTCATCCTACCGAATTTTGCTTGGTTCTATATATTCTTTTCTGGTGGTCAGGTACTCCTGTCTCCTCTCAGCTGGTGTTCTGCATGCACTTCTGTGTCTCAAGGTGTATTCCTGATGTATCCATGCAGAGAGATGTACTCCATGTCCACCTATTGCTCCACCATCTTGTTCTCCTCCATATTTCTTTTTCAATTATAGTTTTCTCATGGTATATGTCCAGTATTGGGATTGTTTGGTCATATAATAGTTTTATTCCTAGTTTCATAAGTAACCTCCATACTGTCTTCCATAGTGGCTGTATCAATTTACATTCCCTCCAACAGTGCAAGAGAGTTCCCTTTCCTCCACACCCTCTCAAGCATTTATTGTTTGTAGATTTTTTGATGATGGCCATTCTGACCTGTGTGAAGAGATATCTCATTGTAGTTTTGAGTGGCATTTCTCTAATAACGAGCAATGTTGAGCATCTTTTCATGTGTTTATTAGCCATCTATATGTCTTCTTTGGAGAAATGTCTGCTTAGGTCTTTACTAAATTCACTGATTAGCTGTCTATCATATGACCAAATAATCCCACTACTGGACATATGCACTGTGAAAATTATAATTGGAAAAGATATATGTACTCCAGTGTTTTGACTTCCCTGGTGACTCAGCGGTAAAGAAGGAGTGGCTACCCACTCCAGTATTCTGGCCTGGAAAAATCCATGGGGTCACAAAGAGTCAGACATGACTGAGTGACTTTCACTTTCACTACAAACAGTGATAGCTTTATTTCTTCTTTTTCAATCTGGATTCCTTTTATTTCTTTTTCTTCTCTGATTGCCACAGTTTGGACTCCCAAAACTATGTTGAATGATAATGGCAAGAGTGGGCACCCTTGTCTTGTTCTTTGTCTTAGAGGAAATGCTTTCAGGTTTTCACCATTGTGAATGATGTTTGTTGTGGGTTTATCGTATATGGCCTTTATTATGTTGAGGTAGGTTCCTCTTATGTTCATTTTTTGAAGAGTTTTTTTTTTTTTAATCATAACTGGGTGCTGAATTTTGTCTAAGCTTTTTCTACATCCATTGAGATTATCATATGGTTTTCATTTTTCAATTTGTTAATATGGTGTATCACATTGATTGATTTGAGTATATTGAAGAATCCTTGTATTCTTGGGATAAACTCAACTCAATTATGATGTATAATCTTTTATATTTGCTAAAGTTTTGTTGAGGATTTTTACATCTATGTTCATCACTGATATTGTCCTTTAAGTTTCTTTTTTTGTGATATCTTTATATGGGTTTTGTATCAGGGTGATGGTGGCCTAGTAGAATGTGTTTGGAATTATTCCTTCCTCTGCAATTTTTGGAAAGAGTTTCAGAAGGATAGGCATTAGCTCTTCTCTAAATGTTTGATAGAATTCACCTGTGAAACCATCTGGCCCTGGGCTTTTGTTTTTTGTGATATTTTTGATCATGGTTTTGATTTCAGTGCTTGTGACTAGCTTGTTCATAATTTCTATTTCTTCCTGGTTCCTCTTGGAAGGTTGAACTTTTCTAAGAATCTTTCCATTTCTTCCAGGTTGTCCATTTTATTGGTATATAGTTGCTCATAGTATTCTCTTAGGATCCTATGTAATTCTGCATTATATGTTGTAACCTCTTCTTTTTCATTTCTAGTTTTGTTGATTTGATTATGTTACTTTTTTTATTCTTAATGAGTCTTGCTAATGGTTTGTTAATTTTGTTTCTCTTTTCTGAGAACCAGGTTTTTGTTTTATTAATATTTACTATTGTTTCCTTCATTTCTTTTTCATTTATTTCTGCTCTCATCTTCATGATTTCTTTCCTTCCATTAACCTTGGATTATTTTGTTCATCTTTTTTCTGTTGTTTTAGGTGTAAAGTTAGGTTGTCTATTCAATGTTTTTCTTGTTTGGTGAGATAGGATTGTATTGCTATAAACTTTACTGTTAGAACTGCTTTTACTGCATCCCATAGATTTTGGCTTGCCATTTTTTCATTGTCAGTTGCTTCTAGGAATTTTTTGATTTCTCTTTTTATTTCATAAATAACCTGTTTGCTATTTAGAAATGTATTGCTTAATCTCCATTTATTTGTTTTTTTTTTTCTTTTACAGTTTTTTCCCTTGTAACTGATATCTAGTCTCATAGTGTTGTTATCAGAAAAGATGCTTGATATGATTTCAATTTTCTTAAATTTACTGAGGCTTGATATACGTGATCCAAGATATAGTCTTTCCTGGAAAATGTTCCTTGTGCACTTGAAAAATGTATATTCTTCTGCGTTTGCATTGAATGTCCTTAAGATGTGAATTAGGTCCATCTGGTCTAATGTGTCATTTAAGGCTTGTATTTCCTTTTTTTTCTCTTTTGATTATCTGTCCATTGGTGTAAGTGGGGTGTTAAAGTCCCTTATTATTATTATTTTACTGTCAATTTCCCTTTTTATGTCTGTTAGTGTTTGCCTTATGAATTGAGGTACTCTGGTGCATAAATATTTACAATTGTTATGTCTTCTTGGATTGATCCCTTGATTGTTATGTAGTGTCCTTCCTTATAACTTATTATTTATTTTAAGGTCTATTTTGTCTCATATAAGAACTGCTGCTCCAGCTTTCTTTTGACTTCCATTTGCAAGGAATAAATTTTTCTGTCCTTTCACTTTCAATCTATATGTGTATCTAGGTCTGAAGTGGGTCTCCTGTAGACAGCATATATATGGGTCTTGTTTTTGTATCCATTCAGCTAGTCTTGTCTTTTGGTTGGAGCATTTAATCCACTTACATTTAAAGCAGTTATTGATATATATGTTCCTACTGGCATTTTCTTAATTGTTTTTGATTCGTTTTTGTAGGTCTTTTCCTTCTCTTGTGGTTCTTGTCTATAGAAGTCCCTTTAACATGTGTTGTAAAGTTGGTTTGGTGGTGCTAAATGGTTTTAACTTTTGCTTGTCTATAAAGCTTTTGATTTCTCCATAAATTTTGAGTGAAATTCTTACAGGGTAGAGTAATCTTTGTTGTAGATTTTTCCCTGTCAGTACTTTAAATATATCCTGCCATTCCCTTTTGGCCTGCAGAGTTTCTGCTGAAAGATCAGCTGTTAACTGTGTGGAGTTTCCCTGGTATGTTACTTGTTGCTTTTCCCTTGCTTTTTAAATATTCTTTCCTTGTGTTTAATCTTTGTTAATTTGATTAGTATATGTCTCAGCATGTTTCTCCTTGGGTTTATCCTGTATGGGACCCTCTGCACTTCTTGGACTCGATTGGCTTTCCTTTCCCATGTTAGGGAAGTTTTTGACTATAATCTTTTCAAAATATTTCTCAGACATTTTCTTTTTCCCTTCTTCTGGGACCCCTATTATTTGAATTTTGGTGCATTTAATATTGGCTTAGAGGTCCCTGAGACTGTCTCCAATTTGTTTCATTCTTTTTCCTTTATTCTGCTCTTCAGGAGTTTTTCCACCATTGAATCATCCAGCTCAGTATCCATTCTTGTGCCTCAGTTACTCTACTATTTATTCCTTCTAGAGTATTTTTAATTTCAGTAATTGTGTTTTTTGTCTCTGTTTTTTTCTTTATTTCTTCCTGGTCATTGTTAAATGTGTTAATTAATTCCTGCTTTTTCTCCATTCTATTTTTGAGGTTTTGGATCATCTTTACTATCATTACTTTGAATTCTGTTTCAGGTAGTTTGCCTATTTCCTCTTAGTTTATTTGGTCTTGTGAATTTTTACCTTGTTCTTTAATTTGCCTTATATTTCTCCATCTCTTCATTTTTTTTTCTAACTTACTGTCTTGTAGGCCTCCTTTTCCCAGGCTCTACGGTCCAATTACTTCTTCCTTTGGGTTTCTGCCCTCAGTGGGTAAGGTTTGTCCAGTGGCTTTTGTAGGCTTTATGTTGGGAGGGATTTGTGCCTCCATTCTGGTGGGAGGAGAAATTTTTTCCTCCTCAGATCCACAGGGCTGTGTGAGGTGATATGTTTTGGGATGTCTGTGGGTAGCTTGTCTGCTGATGATTGGGTTTGTGTTTCTGTCTTTCTTTTTTCAGTGAGGTGTCCTGCAATGGGTGCTGCTGGCATTTGGGTGATGCCATGTCTTGTATACAGGTGGAGGTCTTTGTGGTAGTTCTCACTAATTAATACTCCATGCAGTTAGGAGTTCTCTGGCAGTCTAGAGTCCTGGACTCAACGCAACCAGTCCAAAGGCTCAGACCCAATCTCTGGCCAGGGGACAGAGGTTTCACAAGCCATTTGTTATGGCATTAAAGGGGATTAAAACAAACACAGAAAAACAAAAAACAAATGAACCCCAGACAAATGGTAAATACAAAATCAGACAAACAATAACAAAAACAAAGGAACACACATACATAAACATACACACACACACAAACAAGACCAAAACAGTCCAAATAAAGAAAGTACAAGAATGTAACAGACAAAGAAGACCAAAAATGATATTGACCAATTAAAAACAAAACTAACTAAAACACAAATTAAAACAAAACCAAAGCAGAGTGTCAACGTGGGAATAAATGAAGGAAAACAAAGCAAACTAACAAACATGATGAAATAAAGAAATAAAAGGAAAAAAAGAAAAAATATAATATGAAAGATTAACAGAAGTATATAAAAAAGATTTATATATGTTAAAGAATAACTATAGCAGGGAAAGAGCAATAAGACAAACAAACAAACAAAAACCAAAAATAAAACCCAGAGAAGTAAAAAAAACAAACAAAAAAAACCAAACCAAAACCAAGCCACAAACATCCAATTGTGAGGTAGAAATATATAAAGGAAATAAAAAGTGTGATTTTAAAAAAGTTCTCAAAAGCTTGAATAGAGTTAAGATAATAATAATCAACAATAATAATAAAATCAACAACCACAGCAACATAGGAAAAAAAGAGAAAGAAAAAAATGCATAACTAACTGCAGAACAAATTAAAATATAAGAATAATAAAAATGTTTTTCTCAGGTCTCAGCTGTCACTGTCCTTTCACTCACTATGAAGCAGGGAACTCCCACCTCCCTAGGAAGCTCTTCAATACTGGGCTGGTCTCTGGTCTTGCTGTGGGGATAGCTCAGACTTTAATCTGGCCCTATTCTTGTGTGTTCTTGCCTCCAGTGTCCACAGGCAACTGTTTTCTGTATATTAATTTTGTATCCTACAACTTTATTGAATGTTTTTATTAGTTCTAATAATATTTTCATGGTGTCTTTAGGATTCTCCATATGTAGTATCATTTCATCTGCAAAGAATGACAATTCTACTTTTTCATTTTCAATTTGATTCCATTTATTTCCTTTCCTTGTCTGACTGGTGTGGTTAGGACTTCCAATCTTATGTTGAATAAAAGTGAAGAAAGGGGGCATCTTTGTCTCATTTCTGACCTTAGAGGAAATACGTTCAGTGTTTAACCACTGAGTATGATGTTAGATGTGGGCTTGTCTTCCATGACCTTTATAATGCTGTGACATGTTCCCTCTATATTCATTGTGTTGAGAGTTTTTTGTTTTTTTTTTAATCATAAACATATGTCAACTTTTGTCAAATGTCTTTTCTAACTCTTTTGATCTGATCATATGATTTTTATCATTTTGTTAATATTTGTTTCATTTGTGGATGTTGAACCATCCTTGAATCTCTGGAAAAATTCCACTTGACTGTTGTGTATGATTCTTTTATTGTGTTGTTGAAATTGGTTTGCCAGCATCTGTTGGATAATTGAAAAATGAGAGAGTTTCAGAAAGACATCTATTTCTGCTTCATTTACTATGCCAAAGCCTTTGACTGTGTGGATCACAATAAAACTGTGGATAATTCTGAAAGAGATGGGAATACCAGACCACCTGACCTGCCTCTTGAGAAATCTGGATGCAGGTCAGGAAGCAACAGTTAGAACTTGGACACGGAACAACAGACTGGTTCCAAATCAGGAAAGGAGTATGTCAAGGCTGTATATTGTCACCCTGCTTATTTAACTTACATGCAGAGTACATCATGAGAAATGCTGGGCTGGATGAAGCACAAGCTGGAATCAAGATTGCTGGGAGAACTATCAGTAACCTCAGATATGCAGATGACACCACCCTTATGGCAGAAAGTGAAGAGAAACTGCCGGGGTCCAGCCCCGGTGGATCCAGGGAATTCGAAGCGGGGACGGCGTCGGCGAGGATCAGGAAACAATTGCTTAATTAAACGTTAATTAAGGATATAAAGAGTAATAGAATGAGGATAGCTCAGTGAGGAAATTCAGTGGAGAAAAGAGGCTGAATAATTCAGCCAGAAGGTAAGAGAAAGAACGACATGGTGAGACCAAGTTTCGGTGAACAAGGCCCGCACTTTATTTTCCAAAGTAGTTTTTATACCTTAAGTTATGCATAGAGGATAATGGGGGAAGGGGTAGAGTCAAGCAGTAAGCCAGGCTTTCTTCCTGCAAATTTATCATATGCAAAAGTTTAGGTGATTTGCATCATCTTCTGGCCCGGAGGCCTTTTTCTCTAAAGGTGATTATTCTAAAGTCAGGTGCCAGCCTCCAAAAAGCATTAGATAAAGTTGCATTCCTACAGAGCAAAGGTGTGGTGGGCTATAACAAGAAAAAGAATTAACTCAAGGGTCCCAGGTTACAAACATTAAAGCTACTACTTACACCAATTATATTAATCAATACACTGCCAGGGACACAGCAGGTAAGGGATATGGAGACTTAGCAGCAAATATTGGCCCAACAAGTGAAAATCCCTTCACCAATACAATTTCTAATCAATCTTTTAACTACTCAAAGGAATCTGTATTTAGACAGTTTAGAACATCTCATGCCTCTCACAGTTGGGAGGCTCTGAACAATCACATGTGGCCGGAAAAACCTATTCAGGCAGGCTAGAGGACTTCCAAGGGAGTTTGTAGGTTGAAACACTGTCACACCCAGGAATTATTAACTGGAGCTGTAAGCTAACTCTTTTTCAGAGAGGTAGTGGGGGACAGCCCCCCGTAAAGTCAGAGGTGTAGGTGAAAGCACAAAGCAGAAAGTAGGCAGACTCTGGTTTGGGGGGTAGATTGCTCGAGAATTTCCAGGGAGACTCCTGAGGCTTGATCCCGCCTTTGCATATGCCAAGCCTCCTTCCTCATGACCTTTGCCAGGGGCGGAGCTCGCTCCCCGCAAGAAACTAAAGAGCCTCTTGATGAAAGTGAAAGAGGAGAGTGAAAAAGTTGGCTTAAAACTCAACGTTCAAAAAACTAAGATCATGGCATCTGGTCCCATCACTTAATGGCAAATAGATGGGGAAACAATGGAAACAGTGTCAGACTTTGTTTTTTTGGGGCTCCAAAATCACTCCAGATGGTGACTGAGCCATGAAATTAAAAGACACTCACTCCTTGGAAGAAAAGTTACGACCAACCTAGACAGCATATTCGGAGAAGGCGATGGCACCCCACTCCAATACTCTTGCCTGGAAAATCCCATGGACGGAGGAGCCTGGTAGGCTGCCATCCGTCTATGGGGTCGCACAGAGTCAGACACGACCCAAGCGACTTAGCAGCAGCAGCTGCTGCAGCAGACAGCATATTAAAAAGCAGAGACATTACTTTGTGAACAAAGGTCCATCTAGTCTAAGCTATGGTTTTTCCAGTAGTCATACATGGATGTAAGAGATGGAGTATAAAGAAAGCTGAATGCCGAAGAATTGGTGCTTTTGAATTGTGGTGTTGGAGAAGACCCTTGAGAGCCCCTTGAACAGTAAGGAGCTCCAGCCAGTTAATCCTAAAGGAAATCAGTCCTGAATATTCATTGGAAGGGCTGATGATGAAGTTCCAATACTTTGGTCCCCTGATGTGACTTTACCCTGACTCATGGGTAAAGACCCTCATGCTGGGAAAGATTGAATGTGGGAGGAGAAGTGGATGACAGAGGATGAGATGGTTGGATGGCATCACCGACTCAATGGACATGAGATTGAGTAAACTCCAGGAGTTGGTGATGGACAGGGAAGCCTGGTGTGCTGCAGTCCATGGGGTCACAAAGAGTTGGACATGAATGACTGACCAAACTGAACTTGGCATTGGCAAATTCATTGGCAAATATTTTGTTGAGGATGTTTTATTCTATGCAAATCAGGAATGTTTCATGTAACTATTTTTTCTTTGTGTCCTTGACTAATTTTGAGATTAGTTAATGCTGGTTTCATAAAATGTATTTATATGTATGCTCTTCCCCCAATCTTCTATATTTTGTAAGAATTTGAGAAGTATTTATTCTTGAAATGTTTGATAGGATTCACAATTGAAACCATCTTATCCTGGGCTTTTATTTATTTATTAAAAATATTTATTAATTTATTTGGCTGCACCTAGTCTTAGTTGTTACACGTGGGACCTTTGATTTTCATTGGAGCATGTGGGTTCTTTAGTTGTAGCATCTCAACTCTTAATACAGTATGTAGGATCTATTCCCCTGACCATAGATCAAACCTGGCCTCCTGCTTTGTGTGTGAGAAGGCTTAGCCACTGGATGACCAGGGATGTTTCCTCTGGGCTTTTATTTTTTTGGAGGTTTTTGATCACTGGTTTGATCTTTCTGCTAGTGGCTGGTCTATTTAAATTTTTTGTTTCTTCCTCATTTAGTCTTGGTAGGCCATATATTTCTATCAGTTTCTTATAAGTTGTCCAATTTTGTGGTAGACTCTTATTATGCTTTGTATTTCTGTGGTATCAATTGTAACATCTCTATAATTTCTGATTTTATTTATATGAGACTTGATTTTTTTTCTTGGTTAGTGCAGCTGAAGTTTTGTCAACTTTGTTTATCTTTTCAAGGAAACAAATCTCAATTTTACTGATTTTTTTCTATTGTCCTTTTGGTCTCTATTTCACTTATTTTCACTCTGACATTTTGTTATTTCCTTCCTTCTACTGACTTTGGGCTTCATTTTTTTCTTTCAATTTTTCTAGTTCCTTAAAATGTAAATTTGGGCTTCCCTCGTGGCTCAGATGACAAGGAATCCACCTGCAGTGTGGGATATCTGGGTTTGATCTCTGGGTTGGAAAGATCCCCTGGAGGAGGGCATGGCAACCCACTCCAGTATTCTTGCCTGGAGAATCCCATGGACAGAGGAGCCTGGCGGTCTACAGTCCATGGGGTTGTGAAGAGTTGGACATGACTGAGCGACTAAACACAGCACACAAGCACAGCAAACTGTAAAGTTATGTTGTTTATTTGAGCTTTTTATTGTTTTATGATGTAGGCATTTATCTCTATGAACTTCCCTCTAATAACTCTTTTTGCTGTAGCTCATATGCTTTGGTAAGTTGTATTTCCATTTTCATTGACTCAAGGTTGTTTTTTTTTTTTTTTTTTTTAATTTCTCTATTGATTTTTCTTTGACCCATTAGCTTTGCAGTAACATGTTTCAGATCAGGTCAGATCAGTCACTCAGTCGTGTCCGACTCTTTGCGACCCCATGAATCGCAGCACGCCAAGCCTCCCTGTCCATCACCAACTCTAGGAGTTCACTCAGACTCAAGTCCATCAAGTCAGTGATGCCGTCCAGCCATCTCATCCTCTGTCGTCCCCTTCTCCTCCTGCCCCCAATCCCTCCCAGCATCAGAGTCTTTTCCAATAAGTCAACTCTTCGCATGAGGTGGCCAAAGTACTGGAGTTTCAGCTTTAGCATCATTCCTTCCAAAGAAATCCCAGAGCTGATCTCCTTCAGAATGGACTGGTTGGATCTCCTTGCAGTCCAAGGGACTCTCAAGAGTCTTCTCCAACACCACAGTTCAAAAGCATCAATTCTTCAGGGCTCAGCCTTCTTCACAGTCCAACTCTCACATCCATACATGACCACAGGAAAAACCATAGCTTTGACTAGACGAAACTTTGTTGGCAAAGTAATATCTCTGCTTTCCAATATGCTATCTAGGTTGGTCATAACTTTTCTTCCAAGGAGTAAGTGTCTTTTAATTTCATGGCTGTAGTCACCATCTGCAGTGATTTTGGAGCCCAGAAAAATAAAGTCTGACACTGTTTCCACTGTTTCCCCATCTATTTCCCATGAAGTGATGGGACCAGATGCCATGATCTTCGTTTTCTGAATGTTGAGCTTTAAGCCAACTTTTTCACTCTCCACTTTCACTTTCATCAAGAGGCTTTGAGTTCCTCTTCACTTTCTGCCATAAGGGTGGTGTCATCTGCATATCTGAGGCTATTGATATTTCTCCCGACAATCTTGATTCCAGCTTGTGCTTCTTCCAGTCCAGCGTTTCTCATGATGTATTCTGCATATAAGTTAAATAAACAGGGTGACAATATACAGACTTGATGTACTCCTTTTCCTATTTGGAAGCAGTCTGTTGTTCCATGTCCAGTTCTAACTGTTGCTTCCTGACCTGCATACAAATTTCTCAAGAGGCAGGTCAGGTGGTCTGGTATTCCCATCTCTTTCAGAATTTTCCACAGTTTATTGTGATCCACACAGTCAAAGGCTTTGCCATAGTCAATAAAGCAGAAATAGATGTTTTTCTGGAACTCTCTTGCTTTTTCCATGATCCAGTGGATGTTGGCAATTTGATCTCTGGTTCCTCTGCCTTTTCTAAAACCAGCTTGAACATCAGGAAGTTCACGGTTCACATATTGCTGAAGCCTGGCTTGGAGAATTTTGAATATTACTTTACTAGCCTGTGAGATGAGTGCAATTCTGCGGTAGTTTGAGCATTCTTTGGCTTTGCCTTTCTTTGGAATTGGGATGAAAACTGACCTTTCCAGTCCTGTGGCCACTGCTGAGTTTTCCAAATTTGCTGGCTTATTGGGTGCAGCACTTTCACAGCATCATCTTTCAGGATTTGGAATAGCTCAACTGGAATTCTATCACCTCCACTAGCTTTGTTTGTAGTGATGCTTTCTAAGGCCCACTTGACTTCACATTCCAGTATGTGTGGCTCTAGGTCAGTGATCACACCATCGTGATTATATGGGTCGTGAAGATCTTTTTTGTACAGTTCTTCTGTGTATTTTTGCCACCTCTTCTTAATATCTTCTGCTTCTGTTAGGTCCATACCATTTCTGTCCTTTATCGAGCCCATCTTTGCACGACATATTCCTTTGGTATCTCTGATTTTCTTGAAGAGATCTCTAGTCTTTCCCGTTCTGTTGTTTCCCTCTATTTCTTTGCATTGATTGCTGAAGAAGGCTTTCTTACCTCTTCTTGCTATTCTTTGGAACTCTGCATTCAGATGTTTATATCTTTCCTTTTCTCCTTTGCTTTTCACTTCTCTTGTTTTCACAGCTATTTGTAAGTCCTCCCCAGACAGCCATTTTGCTTTTTTGCATTTCTTTTCCATGAGGATGGTCTTGATCCCTGTCTCCTGTACAATGTCATGAACCTCATTCCATAGTTCATCAGGCACTCTATCTATCAGATCTAGGCCCTTAAATCTATTTCTCACTTTCACTGTATAATCATAAGAGATTTGATTTAGGTCATACCTGAATGGTCTAGTGGTTTTCCCTACTTTCTTCAATTTAAGTCTGAATTTGGCAATAAAGAGTTCATGATCTGAGGCACAGTCAGCTCCTGGTCTTATTTTTGCTGACTGTATAGAGCTTCTCCATCTTTGGCTGCAAAGAATATAATCAATCTGATTTTGGTGTTGACCATCTGGTGATGTCCATGTATAGAGTCTTCTCTTGTGTTGTTGGAAGAGGGTGTTTGTTATGACCAGTGCATGTTCTTGGCAAAACTCTATTAGTCTTTGCCCTGCTTCCTTCTGTATTCCAAGGCCAAATTTGCCTGTTACTCCAGGTGTTTCTTGACTTCCTACTTTTGCATTCCAGTCCCCTATAATGAAAAGGACATCTTTTTTGGGTGTTAGTTCTGAAAGATCTTGTAGGTCTTCATAGAACCGTTCAACTTCAGCTTCTTCAGTGTTACTAGTTGGGGCATAGACTTGGATTACTGTGATATTGAATGGTTTGCCTTGGAAACGAACAGAGATCATTCTGTCATTTTTGAGATTGCATCCAAGTACTGCATTTCGAACTCTTTTGTTGACCATGATGGCTACTCCATTTCTTCTGAGGGATTCCTGCCTGCAGTAGTATATATAATGGCCATCTGAGTTAAATTCACCCATTCCAGTCCATTTCAGTTCGCTGATTCCTAGAATGTCGACGTTCACTCTTGCCATCTCTTGTTTGACCATTTCCAATTTGCCTTGATTCATGGACCTGACATTCCAGGTTCCTATGCAATATTGTTCTTTACAGCATGGGACCTTGCTTCTATCAGCAGTCACATCCACAGCTGGGTATTCTTTTTGCTTTGGCTCCATCCCTTCATTCTTTCTGGAGTTATTTCTCCACTGATCTCCAGTAGCATATTGGGCCCCTACTGACTTGGGATGTTTCTCTTTCAGTATCCTATCATTTTGCCTTTTCATACTGTTCATGGGATTCTCAAGGCAAGAATACTGAAGTGGTTTGCATTCCCTTCTCCAGTGGACCACATTCTGTCAGATCTCTCCACCATGACCCGCCCATCTTGGGTTGCCCCATGGGCATGGCTTAGTTTCATTGAGTTAGACAAGGCTGTGGTCCTAGTGTGATTAGATTGACTAGTTTTCTGTGAGTATGATTTCAGTGTGTTTGCCCTCTGATGCCCTCTCACAACACCTACTGTCTTACTTGGGTTTCTCTTACCTTGGGCGTGCGGTATCTCTTCATGGCTGTTCCAGCTAAGCGCAGCCATTGCTCCTTACCTTGGACGAGGGGTATCTCCTCACCGCCGCCCTTCCTGACTTTCAACGTGGGATAGTTCCTCAAGGCCCTCCTGCGCCCGCGCAGCCAGGGCTCCCTGGATGTGGGGTTGGTCCTCCCGGCCACTGCCCCTGGCCTCGGGATGGGGGTGTGGGGTAGCTCCTCCCGCCCTCCACTTATTTGTGCATTTTCCAGTTTTTTTCTTTTAAATGATTTATAATTTATAATGATTTATAATTTGGACTACTATAGTCCAAAAAGATGATTGATACGACTTCAACTTTCTTAATTTAAAGACCTGTTTTGTGCCCTAACATATGATATAACCTGGAGAATAGTCCACGTGTGCTTGAGAAGAATGCGTCTTCTGTTTCTTTTGGATGGAATGTTGTGTATACATTTGTTAAGTTCATCTGGTCTAACTGTCATTTAACGTCAAGGTTTCTTTAATGATTTTTTTCTGTCTGGATGATTCATCCATTAATAAAAGTGGGATATTAAAATCCCCTACTGTTATATATTGTTTTTTGTTCTCTCTTTAGGTTGATCAGTATTTTTTATATATAGGTTCTCCTATGTTGGGTACATAAGTATCTAAAGTTATCATAGGCATACCTTGGAAATACTGTGAGCTTGGGTTCAGACCACTTCAATAAAATAGATATTGCAATAAAGTGAGTCACATGAACTTTTTGGTTTTCCAGTGTGTATAAATGGTGTGTTTACCCTACACTATAGCACTATAGTCTGTTGTGTGCAACAGCATTATAGCTAGGAAAAATAATGCATTTTAAAAATTTGCTAAAAATACTGACCATTATCTGACATTGCAAGTTTGCCACAAATCTTTGATTTGTAAAAAATACAGTATCTGCAAAACACAATAAAGCAAAAGGCAATAAAATGAGCTATGACTGTGTATCCTGTTGGATTGACTCCTTTAACATTATCTAATGACCTAATTTGTCTCTTCTTGTACTGCAAGGAGATTAAACCAGTCAATCTTAAAGGAAGTCAACCACGAATATTCATTGGAAAGACTGTTGCTGATGTTGAAGCTCCAATACTTTGGCTACCTGATGTGAAGAGCTGACTTACTGGAAAAGACTCGATGCTGGGAAAGACTGAAGGCAGGAGGAGAAGAGGGAGACCGAAGATGAGATGGTTGGATAGCATTACTGAATCAAAGGACATGAACTTGAGCAAACTCTCGGATATAGTGGAGGACAGAGTAGCCTGGAATGCTACAGTCTATGAGGTCACAAAGAGTCAGACACGACTTAGTGACTGAACAACAACAACAATTTCTCTCTTATTGCAGTCTTTGTTGTAAAGTCTACTTTGTTTGATATAAATATAGCTATTCCAGCTTTCTTTTGGTTTCCATTTAAATGGAACTCCTTTTTAAGTCCTTTAACTTTCATTTCTGTATGTGTCCTTACATCTGAAGTAAGTCTGTTGTAGGCAATATGTGTATGGGTCTTGTTTTTTAACCCATTTAGCCACTCCATGTTTTTTGATTGGATAATTTAGTACATTTACATTTAAGATAAATTTTGAGAGGTATGCACTTTTTGCCATTTTGTTAATATTTTTCTGGTTGTTTTTGCAGTTCTTCTCTGTTCTTCTCTATTTCTCTTTTCCTTGTGGTTTAGTGGGTTTTCTTTAATGTTGTATTTAGATTTCTTTCTTTTATCTTTTGTGTACATATTACAGGTTTTTGGTTACTATGAGGTTCATATATCACAATCTGTATATAAAGCAGATTAATTCAAGTTAATATTGCTTAAATTTAAATGCAGTCTAAAAGCACTATATTTTAACTTATTCTTAATATTTATTCTAATATTCTTAATACTTATTTTTATTACTTTTGACATCTTATTTTACCTCTTTTTATTTTGGGTATCCTTCAATTACTTATTGTACTTTTAGCTGATTTTACTACTTTTGTGTTTCAACCTTCATGCTAGCTTCATAAGTGGCTTCATTATATATTGTTTTTTACCAATAAGAGTTTTCTTTCATATGTTTTCTTATTTCTATTTTAACTCATATTCTGCTTAAATAAGTCCCTTTATCATTTCTTATAAGGCTGCTTAGTGATGACGAACTCCTTTAGTTTGCTTGTCTAGTAAACAATTTCTCCTGTAATTCTGAATGATAACCTTGTAGGATAGAGTAGTTTTGGTGTAAATTTTGTCCTTTGAGCACTTTGAATATATCATGCCACTTCCTTCTGGCCTGCAAAGTTTCTGCTGAACATTCACTATAATCTTAACATATATGTAGCTGATTGTTTTATGTTTGTTGCTTTAAAAGTTCTCTTTTATCTTCAACTTTTGACATTTTAATTGTAATATGTCTTGGTGTGGATTTCTTTGGGTTCATTTTGATTGGGAGTCACCATATTTGGATGTCTGTTTCTTTCCTTAGGATAGGGAAGTTTTCAGCCATTATTTCTTCAAATAAGTTTTTTTAAAAATTTTATTTATTTTAATTGGAGGCTAATTACTTTACAATATTGTAGTGGTTTTTGCCATACATTGACATGAATCAGCCATGGGTGTACATGTGTTCCCAATCTTGAACCCCCTTCCCACCTCCCTCCCCATCCCATCCCTCTGGGTCATCCCAGTGCACCAGCTCAGAGCACCCTGTCTCATGCATTGAACCTGGACTGGCGATCTGTTTCACATATGATAATATCGATGTTTCAATGCTATTCTCTCAAATCATCCCACCCTCGCCTTCTCCCACAGAGTCCAATAGACTGTTCTATACATCAGTGTCTCTTTTGCTATCTTGCATATAAGGTCATCATTACCATCTTTCTAAATTCCATATATATGCATTAATATACTGTATTGGTGTTTTTCTTTCTGACTTACTTCGCTCTGTATGATAGGCTCCAGTTTCATCCACCTCATTAGAACTTATTCAAATGTATTCTTTTTAATGGCTTAGTAATACTCCATTGTGTATATGTACCACAGCTTTCTTATCTATTCGTTTGCTGATGGACATAGAGGTTGTTTCCATGTCCTGGCTATTATAAACAGTGCTGTGATGAACATTGGGGTACACGTGTCTCTTTCAATTCTTGTTTCCTCGGTGTGTATGCCCAGCAGTGGGATTCCTGGGTCATATGGCAGTTCTATTTCCAGTTTTTTAAGGAATCTCCACACTGTTCTCCATAGTGGCTGTACTAGTTTGCATTCCCACCAACAGTGTAAAAGGGTTCCCTTTTCTCCACATCCTCTCCAACATTTATTGCTTGTAGACTTTTGGATTGCAGCCATTCTGAGTGGCGTGAAATGGTACCTCATTGTGGTTTTGATTTGCATTTCTCTGATAATGATTGATGTTGAGCATCTTTTCAAGTGTTTGTTAGCCATCTGTATGTCTTCTTTGGAGAAATGTCTGTTTAGTTCTTTGGCCCAATTTTTGCTTGGGTCGTTTATTTTTCTGGAATTGAGCTGCAGGAGTTGCTTGTATGTTTTTAAGATTGATTCTTTGTCAGTTGCTTCATTTGCCATTATTTTATCCCATTCTGAAGGCTGTCTTTTCACTTTGCTTATAGTTTCCTGCGGGGAGCGAGCTCCGCCCCTGGCAAAGGTCATGAGGAAGGAGGCTTGGCATATGCAAAGGGGAGATCAAGCCTCAGGAGTCTCCCTGGAAATTCTCGAGCAATCTACCCCCCAAACCAGAGTCTGCCTACTTTCTGCTTTGTGCTTTCACCTACACCTCTGACTTTATGGGGGGCTGTCCCCCACTACCTCTCTCTGAAAAAAGAGTTAGCTTACAGCTCCAGTTAATAATTCCTGGGTGTGACAGTGTTTCAACCTACAAACTCCTTTGGAAGTCCTCTAGCCTGCCTGAATAGGTTTTTTTCCGGCAACATGTGATTGTTCAGAGCCTCCCAACTGTGAGAGGCAGGAGATGTTCTAAACTGTCTAAACATAGATTCCTTTGAGTAGTTAAAAGATTGATTAGAAATTGTATTGGTGAAGGGTTTTTCACTTGTTGGGCCAATGTTTGCTGCTAAGTCTCCATATCCCTTACCTACTTTGTCCTTGGCGGTGTATTGATTGATATAATGGGTGTATAGAAATGTAAGCAGTTGCCTCAATGTTTGTAATCTTGGACCCTTGAGTTAATTCTTTTCTTGATTGAGCCCACCTCACCTTTGCCCTATAGGAATGCAACTTTCTCCAATGCTTTTTGGAGGCTGGCGCCTGACTTTAGAATAATCACCTTTAGAGAAAAATAAGTTTCTTAAAATGTTAACAGACTTCCTGGCCAGAAGATGGTGTAAATCACCTAAACTTTTGCATATGAGATGTTTGAAAGCCTGGCTTCGATAAGGATCAGGAACTGCTGTCTTTGCATGACTCTACCCCTTCCCCCATTATCCTCTATGCACAACTTAAGGTATAAAACTACTTTGGAAAATAAAGTATGCCCTTTTGTTTACTGGAATTTGGTCTCCCCATGTCGTTCTTTCTTTCACCTTCTAGCTGAACTTTTCCTCTGAGGCAGGGAAGCTCGTCAAGCCTACTAATTTTGCCTGGGCTTCTAAGATCTGACCGGGGAGGCCTTAGTGTCTCCTCTCCTTCAGGAGAACGGGAGGACGCCTGCGGCCTTCGTAGGTGACGTAAATTCCCTGCTTTGGAATTTTATTCAGCCTCTTTTCTTCACTGAATTTCTTCGCTGAGCTATCCTTATTTCACCACTCTTTATATCCTTAATAAACGTTTAATTAAGCAATTGTTTCCTGATCCTCGCCAATGCCCTCCCTGCTTCAAATTCCCTGGATCAGCCGGGGCTGGTCCCTGGCAGTTTCCTTCATTGTGCAAAAGCTTTTAAGCTTAATTAGGTCCCATTTGTTTATTTTGCTTTTATTTCCATTACACTGGGAGGTAGGTGGGTCATAGAGGATCCTGCTGTGATTTATCTCAGAGAGTGTTTTGCCTATAGTTTCCTCTAGGAGTTTTATAGTTTCTGGTCTTATGTTTAGATCTTTAATCCATTTTGAGTTTATTTTTGTGTATGGTGTTAGAAAATGTTCTAGTTTCATTCTTTTACAAGTGGTTGACCAGTTTTCCCAGCACTGCTTGTTAAAGAGATTGTCTTTTCTCCATTATATATTTTTGCCTCCTTTTTCAAAGATAAGGTGTCCATAGGTGGTGTCTTTGGGCTTTCTATTTTGTTCCATTGATCTATGTTTCTGTCTTTGTGCCAGTACCATACTGTCTTTTTTTTTTTTTTTTAGTTTTTTATTATTTTTTTAAATTTTATTTTATTTTTAAACTTTACAATATTGTATTAGTTTTGCCAAATATCGAAATGAATCCGCCACAGGTATACCCGCGTTCCCCATCCTGAACCCTCCTCCCTCCTCCCTCCCCTACCCTCCCTCTGGGTCGTCCCAGTGCACCAGCCCCAAGCATCCAGTACTGTGCATCGAACCTGGACTGGCGACTCGTTTCATACATGATATTATACATGTTTCAATGCTATTCTCCCAAATCTCCCCACCCTCTCCCTCTCCCACAGAGTCCATAAGACTGATCTATACATCAGTGTCTCTTTTGCTGTCTCGTACACAGAGTATAGCCTGAAGTCAGGCAGGTTGATTCCTCCAGTTCCATTCTTCTTTCTCAAGATTGCTTTGGCTATTCGAGGTTTTTTGTATTTCCATACAAATTGTGAAATTATTTGTTCTAGTTCTGTGAAAAATACCTTTGGTAGCTTGATAGGGATTGCTTTGAATGTATAGATTGCTTTGGGTAGTATACTCATGTTCACTATATTGATTCCTCTAATCCATAAACATGGTATATTTCTCCATCTATTTTTGTCCTCTTTGAATTATTTCATTAGTGTTTTATAGTTTTCTCTATATAGGTCTTTTGTTTCTTTTCCTTTTTTTTTTTAATAGAAATTTATTTATTTTAATTGGAGGTTAATTTGCCATACATCAACATAAATCTGCCATGGGTATACACATGTTCCCCTTAGGTAGATATATTCCTAAGTATTTTATTCTTTTCATTGCAATGGTGATTGGAATTGTTTCCTTAATTTCTCTTTCTATTTTCTCATTATTAGTGTATAGGAACGCAAGGGATTTCTTTATATTAATTTTATATCCTGCAAATTTACTATATTCATTGATTAGCTCCAGTAATTTTCTAGTGGAACCTTTAGGGTTTTCTATGTAGAGGATCATGTCATCTGCAAACAGTGAGAGTTTTACTTCTTCTTTTCCAATCTGGATTCCTTATATTTCTTTTTCTTTTCTGATTGCTGTGGCCAAAACTTCCAAAACTATGTTGAAGAGTAGTGGTGAGAGTGGGCACCCTTGTCTTGTTCCTAACTTTAGGGGGAATGCTTTAAATTTTTCAATATTGAGGATAATGTTTGCTGTGGTTTTGTCATATATAGCTTTTATTATGTTGAGGTATGTTCCCTCTAGTCCTGCTTTCTGGAGGGTTATTATCATAAATGGATGTTGAATATTGTGAAAGGCTTTCTCTGCATCTATTGAGATAATCATATGGTTTTTATTTTTCAATTTGTTAATATGGTGTATTATATTGATTAATTTGCAGATATTAAAGAATCCTTGCATCCCTGGGATAAAGCCCACTTGGTCATAATGTATGATCTTTTTAACATGTTGTTGGATTCTGTTTTGCTAGAATTTTGTTAAGGATTTTTGCATCTATGTTCATCAGTGATATTCACCTGTAGTTTTTCTTTTTTGTGGCATCTTTGTCAGGTTTTGGTATTAGGGTGAATGTGGCCTCATAAAATGTGTTTGGAAGTTTCAGTTCAGTCACTCAGTCGTGTCCGACTCTTTGTGACCCCATGAATTGCAGCACACCAGGCCTCCCTGTCCATCACCACCTCCCGGAATTCACCCAGACTCATGTCCATCGAGTCGGTGATGCCATCCAGCGATCTTATCCTCTGTCGTCCCTTTCTCCTCCTGCCCCCAATTCCTCCCAGCATCAGAGTCTTTTCCAATGAGTCAACTCTTTGCATGAGGTGGCCAAAGTATTGGAGTTTCAGCTTTAGCATCAGTCCTTCCAAAGAACACCCAGGACTGATCTTTAGAATGGACTGGTTGGATCTCCTTGCAGTCCAAGGGACCCTCAAGAGTCTTCTCCAACACCACAGTTCAAAAGTATCAATTCTTTGGCGCTCAGCTTTCTTCACAGTCCAACTTTCACATGCATACATGGCCGCTGGAAAAACCATAGCCTTGACTAGACAGACCGTTGTTGGCAAAGTAATGTCTCTGCTTTTGAATATGCTATCTAGGTTGGTCATAACTTTCTTTCCAAGGAGTAAGCGTCTTTTAATTTCATGGCTGCAGTCACCATCTGCAATGATTTTGGAGTCCCCCAAAATAAAGTCTGACACTGTTTCCACTGTTTCCCCATCTATTTCCCATGAAGTGATGGGACCAGATGCCATGATCTTAGTTTTCTGAATGTTGAGCTTTAAGCCAACTTTTCCACGCTCCTCTTTCACATTCATCAAGAGGCCTTTTAGTTCCTCTTCACTTTCTGCCATAAGGGTGGTGTCATCTGCATATCTGAGGTTATTGATATTTCTCCCGGCAATCTTGATTCCAGCTTGTGCTTCTTCCCACCCAGGATTTCTCATGATGTACTCTGCATATAAGTTAAATAAGCAGGGTGACAATATACAGCCTTGACGTACTCCTTTTCCTATTTGGAAGCAGTCTGTTGTTCCATGTCCAGTTCTAACTGTTGCTTCCTGACCTGCACATAGGTTTCTCAAGAGGCAAGTCAGGTGGTCTGGTATTCCCATCTCTTTCAGAATTTTCCACAGTTTTATTGTGATCCACACAGTCAAAGGCTTTGGCATAGTCAATAAAGCAGAGGTAGTTGTTTTTCTGGAACTCTCTTGCTTTTTGATGATCCAGCAGAGGTTGGCATTTTGATCTCTGGTTCCTCTGCCTTTTCTAAAACCAGCTTGAGCATCTGGAAGTTCACGGTTCACATATTGCTGAAGCCTGGCTTGGAGAATTTTGAGCTTTGCTTTACTAGCGTGTGAGATGAGTGCAATTGTGTGGTAGTTTGAGCATTCTTTGGCATTGCCTTTCTTTGGGATTGGAAGTTTACCTTCCTCTAAAAATTTCTGGAAGAGTTTGTGTAAGATAGGTGTTAGCTCTTTAAATTTTTGGTAGAATTAAGCTGTGAAGCCGTCTGGTCCTGGGCTTTTGTTTGCTGGAAGATTTCTGATTATAGGTTCAATTTCTGTGCTTGTGATGCGTCTGTTTAGATTTTCTATTTCTTCCTGGTTCAGTTTTGGAAAGTTATACTTTTCTAAGAATTTGTCCAGGTCTTCCAAGTTGTCCATTTTATTGGCATATAGCTGCTGATAGTAGTCTCTTATGATCCTTTGTATTTATGTGTTTTCTGTTGTGATTTCTCTATTTTCATTTCTAATTTTGTTGATTTGATTCTTCTCCCTTTGTTTCTTGGTGAGTCTAGCTAATGGTTTGTCAATTTTAGGAAGAGAAAAGCGGGAATAAAAAGGAGAGAGACAGATCTAGGTAGTAATCAGTTCCCTAAATGTTCTCCACAGCCTGGAACACACACGGAGATTCACAGAGTTGGGTAGAGAAGAGAAGGGGGAGGGAGGAGATAGAGGTGACCTGGGGGAGAAAAAGGAGAGTCAAAAGGGGGAGAAAGTAATCAAGCCAGTAATCACACTCCTAAGTAAAAATGGGTAGTGAAGATTGGATTCTTAAAGGTACAAAATTGATAACAAATACCAGAAAGCAAAGATTAAAAACCTAGAGTAGTGGTTAGACTCTCAAAAATTCAATGTTAAAAAAATAAAACAAAATCACAAAAATTATAAAAATATATATCATGTTTGTTTTAAAAATAGGGTCTTTTTTTGCAAGGTAATGCTGCTGCTGCTGCTAAGTCACTTCCGTCGTGTCTGACTCTGTGCGACCCCATAGACGGCAGCCCACCAGGCTTCCCCGTCCCTGGGATTCTCCAGGCAAGAACACTGGAGTGGGTTGCCATTTCCTTCTCCAGTGCATGACAGTGAAAAGTGAAAGTGAAGTCGCTCAGTCATGTCTGACTCTTAGCGACCCCATGGACTGCAGCCTACCAGGCTCCTCCATCCATGGGATTTTCCAGGCAAGAGTACTGGAGTGGGTTTCCATTGCCTTCTCTGTTGCAAGGTAATAGTACGTTATAAAATGAAAATTAAAGGACTTAATAGAGGACTTTAAAATATATTTTTTTAAAATTTAAAACAATAATAGTAATAAAAATATATCTAGGAATTTCACTGGAGCTTTTGCGGGCAGTGTCGGGTCAGTTCAGTTTCAGATAATTCCTTGTTCCAGCTTATACTTCTCAAGATCTATAGGCCCCTTCCAATGTAGTCAGTGTTAACTCCATGGTTTTAATCTGTTGCACCTGTCAGTTCCAAAGCAGTTCCCTCTGTTTATTTTGGCTTCTTCTTTTTGCAGGTCTCGTCAGTGTCTAATTTCCACCCTGACACAATGGGGCGAAGGTGGTCAGTTATTTAGGCTCACTTGTTCAGTCGTGCTATGGGGAGGGAGGAACACTGCAAACAAATATCACTGGCGTGTGTGGGGAGTGCTCACAGCATCTTGGGTACACTGGGTTTGCCCCCTGTCAAGGCGTGTGTACTTTCCTAGTCTACACGGCTCTGGCTCCAGGTTCCTCTGCGGGGGAATTGTCTTAAGTGGGCCCTCGGTTGCATGCACTTCCCAGGTCTAAGCCACTCAGGTTCAGGTTCTTGGGTAATACACAAATGTACAGATTCGGTTGGGCCTGCGTTTTGTGCCCTTCCCAGGTCTGAGCAGTTCAGGTGACCAGGTGCTTGGCAAGCACACTCTTCCCAGCTGGGGGTGTGTGTCTTATCACCTCCCCAGTCCCAGCCGCTGGGTTTCCTGGATGCCAGCAGGTGCACCATCTCAGGTGTGCCGTGTGTCTCTTCTGGGGAGCTGATCTCTCGCTGCAACCCTCCTGGCAGATGTCAACCGTCCAGAATCATAGGAAGTCTTGGTTAGCAACTGGAAGCCTGCTCGCAGTTTGGTAGGGGATGCCATCTCTGGGGCCGAGTTTGCCCCTTTCCGGCTCTGGCTGGCTGCCTGCCTGCCTTCCTGCCTCCAGCAGGGGATGGGCTGGTCCTCAGCTGGCCAGCTCTCCTCTGGTATTCGCTCAGTCCTTTGCTCTGTGAGCGGGCCCAGCAGTTCCTTCTCTCTCTCTCTCTCCCCCCCCCCCCCACCACCCCGCCCCGGCTATCCCACAGTTTGGGTTGCTATCTCAGGTTAGCTCCCTCAGATTGCCCTCAGGGCATTCAGGCCCGGTCCTTCCCCTAAGCAATGCAGCCTGCTCCTCCCTGTTCAGCCCCCACTTGCTGGTGGAGGATGCGAGCATCTGGGCTACTTCTCTGCTGGGAATTGCTGTTAGGCATGTAATCTGTGGGTTTTATTCATTTATTTATTTTTCCTCCAGGTTATGTTGCCCTCTGAGATTCCAAAACTCCCCACAAACCTACCGGTGAGAGGGTTTCCTGGTGTTTGGAAACTTTTCCTCTTTTAAGACTCCCTTCCTGGGATGGGTCTCCACCCCTACCTCTTTTGTCTCTCTTTTTATCATTTATATTTTGTCCAACCTCCTTTCGAAGACAATGGGCTGCCTTTCTGGGTGCCCGATGTCCTCTGCCAGCATTCAGAAGTTGTTTTGTGGAATTTGCTCAGCATCCAAATGTTATTTTGATGAACTTGTGGGGGAGAAAGTGGTCTCCTCATCCTATTCCCCAACATCTTAGGACTGCCCCCCTTCAGAGAAGTTTTCTTCCCCTTTCTCTCTTTCTTTTCCTTCTGGGATCCCTATAATGCAAATGTTAGTATGTCTAATGTTGCCCAGAGTTCCCTTAATCTATCCTTATTTCAAAGAATTCTGTTTTGCTTTTGCTGTTATTTTTGGGTGATTTCTACTGCCCTGTCTTCCGAATCATTGATTTGTTCTTCTTTATTATCTAACCTGTTGTTGATAACCTCTAGTGTATTTTCACTTCAGTTATATATATGTATTTTAAACCTCTGATTGGTTTTTTTATTTTATAAACATTTGTGAAGCTCTCACTGTGTTCATCCTTTCTTCTCCAAGTTAAATGAGAATCTTTATGATCATTAGTTTGAATTCTTTATACATTATATTACTTATCACAACATTGTGTGTGCATGTGTGTTAAGTCACTTTAGTTGTGTCAGACTCTTTGTGACCCTATGGTCTTTAGAACCCCAGGCTCCTCTTTCCACGGGATTCTCCAGGCAAGAATACTGGAGTGGGTACTGGTGAGTTCAAAAGGGTGGAGTAGAATGATGTGTACTCATCTCTGCCTGCAAGATCCCCAAAATTGCAACTAACTTTTGAACAACCATTGACAGTGAGAGGGTAACAGGCAGGAAGGCCAGGGGTCTCCAAATGGAGGAAATAGCCTGCAAGTGTCAGACATTTTTATCTCTCTTAAGCGGCAGGAGGAAACAAACTAGCAATATTTTTTCCTTCTCTATACAAATTTAAAGGGAGGTTTCTCTTAAAATACTGTGTTGCCATAATGACACCTGGTTTCGCCTGAAGTTAGCTATTCTCTAGCCTAGAGATAACCAATGCCTTTTTCTTATGGAAATGTTTGTCTTAAGCTATGCTAATGTACTATGCCTTTACCCCAAACTCTGTCTCCAAGTTGGTTTCGCCTCTTGGCCCAGAACCTACTTGACAAACCAGTATGAATATTGTTCCCCTAATCTATGTAAATGAAACTATTTGTATGGTGGTCTGCCCTTCTTCAAGATTCAAGTTAATCATTTTATGGCCCAGGATAAACCATTTGGTGCCAAGATTATCCCAAAATGCATCTTATGGGTGAGGGGTCTAGTGCCATTCTAAATTTTAAGACATTCCTTTCTTTCATTAACAGACTGCTAGTGACTATATAACATCCAGCTGAAGACTAGCAGGCGGGTACTCTTTCTGCCCCCTTCTGATGCCTATGTCAGAAGCTTTCTCTATCTCCTTTATACTTTAATAAAACTTTATTACACAAAAGCTCTGAGCGATCGATCAAGCCTTGTCTCTGGCCCCGGATTGAATTCTTCTCCTCTGGGGGCCAAGAATCCTGGTGTATTCACGTGATTCAACAACAACCTTTCAACAGGAGGACAGTGGAACCCACCAAAAGAGATAGCCCTCATCCAAAGACAAAGAAGAAGCCACAATGAAATGGTAGGAGGGGCGCAATCATGATAAAGTCAAATCCCATACCTGCCAGGAGGGTGACCCACAGACTGGAGAACAATATTACCAAAGAAGTTCTGCCACTGTTGTGATGGTTCTCAGCCCCATGTCAGGCTTCCCAGCCTGGCATCCCACAGAGGGACAGGGAATCCCTAGGGAATCTGACTTTGAAGGCCAAGGAGATTTGATTACAGGATTTCCACAGGAGTGGAAGAAGCAGATTTCACTCTTGGAGAGCACATCAGGAGATGGCAAGAGTGAACGATGACATTTTAAGAATCAGCGAACTAAAATGGACTGGAATGGGTGAATTTTACTCAGATGACCATTATATCTACTACTGTGGCAAGAATTCCTTAGAAGAAACAGAGTAGCCCTCATAGTGAACAAAAGAGTCTGAAATACAGTACTTGGATGCAATCTCAAAAACTACAGAATGATCTCTGTTCATTTCCAAGGCAAACCGTTCAATATCATGGTAATCCAAGTCTATACCCCAACCAGTAATGCTGAAGAAGCTGAAGTTGAATGGTTCTATTAAGACCTATAAGACCTTCTAGAACTAATACCCCCCAAAGATCTTCTTTTCATTGTAGGGGACTGGAATGCGAAAGGAAGAAGTGAAGAAATACCTGGAGTAACAGGCAAATTTGGCCTTGGAGTACAGAATGAAGCAGGGCAAAGACTAATAGAGTTTTGCCAAAAGAACACACTGGTCATAGCAAACACCCTCTTCCAACAACACAAGAGAAAACTCTACACATGGACATCACCAGATGGTCAATACCAAAATCATATTGATTATATTTTTTTCAGTCAAGGGTGGAGAAGCTCTTTACAGTCAGCAAAAAGAAGACCAGGAGCTGACTGTTGCTCAGAACATGAAGTCCATATTGTCAGACTTAAATTGAAGAAAGTAGGGAAAACCACTAGACCATTCTGGTATGACCTAAATCAAATCCCTTACAATTATACAACGGAAGTGACAAATAGATGCAAGAGATTAGATCTGATAGACAAAGTGTCTGAAGAATTATGGATGGAGGTCCATGACATTGTACAGGAGGCAGGGATCAAGACCATCCCCAAGAAAAAGAAATGCAAAAGGCAAAATGGTTGTCTGACGAGGCCTTACAAATAGTTGTGAAAAGAGAAGTGAAAGGCAGAGGAGAAAAAGAAAGATATACCCATTGGAATGCAGAGTTCCAAAGAATAGCAAGGAGAGATAAGGAAGCCTTCCTCAGTGATCAGTGCAAAGAAATAGAGGAAAACAATAGAATGGGAAAGACTAGAGATCACTTCAAGAAACTTAGAGATGCCAAGGGAAATTTTCATGCAAAAATGAGGACAATAAAGGACAGAAATATCATGGACCTAACAGAAACAGAAGATATTAAGAAGTGGCAAGAATACACAGAAGAACTATATAAAAAAGATCTTCATGACCCAGATAACCAGGATGGTGTGTTCACTCACCTAGAGCCAGACATCCTGGAATGCAAAGTCAAGTGGGCCTTAGGAAGCATCACTACGAGCAAAGCTGGTGAAGGTGATGGAATTCCAGTTTAGCTATTTCAAATCCTAAAAGATGATGCTGCAAAAGTGCTGCACTCAATATGCCAGCAAATTTGGAAAGCTTAGCAGAGGACTGGAAAAGGTCAATTTTCATTCCAATCCCAAAGAAAGGCAATGCCAAAGAATGCTCAAACTACCGCCCAGTTGCACTTATCTCACACGCTAGTAAAGTAATGCTCAAAATGCTCCAAGCCAGGCTTCAACAGTACGTGAAAGGTGAACTTCCAGATGTTCAAGATGGATTTAGAAAAGGCAGAGAAACCAGAGGTCAAATTGCCAACATCTTTTAGATCATTGAAAAAGCAACAGAGTTCTAGAAAAACATCTATTTCTGCTTTATTGACTATGCCAAAGCCTTTGACTGTGTGGATCACAACAAGCTGTGGGAAATTCTGAAAGAGACGGGAATTCCAGACCACTTGACCTGCCTCCTGAGAAATCTGGATGCAGGTCAGGAAGCAACAGTTAGAACTGGACATGGAACAACAGACTGGTTCCAAATTGGGAAAGAAGTACGTCAAGTCTGTGTATTGTCACCTTGCTTATTTAACTTATACTCTGCACCATGATGCAGAGTACATCATGAAAAATGCTGGGCTGGATGAAGCACAAGCTGGAAACAAAATAGCTGGGAGAACTATCAATAACCTCAGATATGCAGATGACACCACCCTTATGGCAGAAAGCAAAGAAGAGCTAAAGAGCCTCTTGATGAAAGTGAAAGAGGAGAGTGAAAAAGCTGGCTTAAAACTCAATGTTCAAAAAACTAAGATCATGGCATCCGGTCCTGTCACTTCATGGCAAATAGATGGGGAAACAACAGAAACAGTGACAGAGTATTTTCTTGGGCTCCAAAATCACTGCAGATGCTGACTGCAGACATGAAATTAAAAGACACTTGCTCCTTGGAAGAAAGGCTATGACCAACCTAGACAGCATATTAAAAAGCAGAGACATTACTTTGTTGACAAAGGTCTGTCTAATCAAAGCCATGGTTTTTCCAGTAGTCATGTATGGATGTGAGAGTTGGACTATAAAGCAAGCTGCAGACTGAAGAATTGGAGCTTTTGAACTGTGGTGTTGGAGAAGACTCTTGAGAGTCCCTTGGGCTGCATGGAGATCAAACCAGTCCATCCTAAAGGAAATCAGTGCTGAATGTTCATTTTCAGGACTGATGCTGAAGCTGAATCTCCAATACTTTGGCAACTGATAGGAAGAATTGACTCAGTGGAAAACACCCTGATGCTGAGAAAGATTGAAGGCAGGAGGAGAAGGGGACAACAGAGAATGAGATGGTTGGATGGCATCACCAACTCTATGTGCATGAGTTTGAGCAAGCTCCAGCAGTTGGTGATGAATAGGGAGGCCTGGCATGTTGCAGTCAATGGGGTTGCAAAGAGTTGGACACGACTGAATGACTAAAGTAAGCATAGAGGTGCTTTCAGTGCGAACAAACGTGTAAGGCTTATACTTGTTCACACATGGGTCCTTGCAAAGTATTTTTTCCTTTAGAGCAAAGGTTCTCGAAGTGTTGTTACTGAATCAGTTAGCATCAGCATTACTCAGAACTTGTTAGAAATGCGAATTTCAGGCCCGATTCCAAACCTACTGAAGCAGAAACTCTGATATTGGGTGCATCTCAACAACCTGCATTTTATCAAGCCCACTAGGTGATTCTGATGCACTGCTCTAGAAGTCTTGGGTGAATAGATGGAAATGGAATTGCTGAGCCAATAGGATACACGCATTCAAAAATTTTAACAGACACTGTTAAAAAAAGATGCCATCACCACAACAACCTAACTTCCACTTTAGAATGCAGGAAGAGGCCTTTCCAATGCCGGCTCCCATGTCATCTCACCTGCCCAGGCTTGACTCTTTTGCATCAGTCTCCTGTGAGCCCCGTCCTGGCTACTACAGATTCAAGGGCATTTGGAGTATCTCCCACGCTTTGAGAAAGTAGGTGGAAGGAGTCAATAAGCCACGGTATCTATCTTGGGAGCGGGTGGGACAAAGGCAGAGTAAGGAGTAGTGAACTGTAGGGTTTGCAGATTTTCTTGGATCCCGCTCTTAGACCCACCAGTTTGCCTGCGCTTCTCTCATACGAGTAGGGTGTTGCCACTTGTTAAAGCTTTGGAAAGGGGAAAAGAGAGAATTTAGGAGCCTGAAGTTTGGCCCCATCTGTGGCAGCGGCCCGTCAATTGGCCAGTGGTGGGAGCTCTTGTGAATGGGTGAGAATGATATCATCTTGCAGATCTTAGTGGAGTGAGGTTTTTGGGGAGGGATGAGCTCAGGTGACAGTAGCAGGGTGGGATAAGCCTGGGTCAGTGCCAAATTGAAGCACCTACTAAGAGATTTAGAGCCCCAGAAGCGGGGAGAGGGAGGAGTCTTGGAGGCACCACCGGCTAGGCTGGGGCTGGACTCCAGAGGGTGTAAGCCACTGCCCTGGAGGAGGTTAGAACCACCCAAAGACAGGTAGTTGGGTGACCACCAGAGGGTGACTGTGCCTGTATACATCTACAAATGGTTCTGCACAGACGGGCCAATATATTTTGAAGCCATTTATTTTTATATCTCTTGCCACTTCTGCCCTAATCCCTGAGAGAAAGAACCGTGGGTGATTCATTGAATACCCAGCACCCAGTGGGAGGCCGTGGAGAAGGAAATGGCAACCCACTCCAGTATTCTTGCCTGGAGAATTTCATGGGCAGAGGAGCCTGGTGGGCTACAGTCCCTGGGGTCACAAAGAGTTGGACAAGACTAAGTGACTAACTCCTAATGGGAGGCCTGGTAACAAAAAAGGCATGTTATTAAGATGTTTGACTGATTGAATGAAAAGGGGGGAAAAAGAGAAAAAGCTCAGAGGTTCATAATTTACATAGGGAAAATTGAGTACTTTTCCCCCTGTAGATGAGACATTTTAAATGTCTACCGGCAGAACCTCAGCCCACACAGCTTTTAAGTTGTCACAATCGAAGTGTACACATAACCCTGTGTCCCAAGTTGCAGCATAGTAATTTTCCCCTGTTGCTATAGAATCTCCACAGCCATAAACCCTCAGTAATGGTTATAGAATATTCCATCAGACAGCTGTGCCATGAATCACTTAACCTTTCCCCTCTTGTTGGATGTTAACACTACTTCTCTGTTTGACCATCAGAAGATATCCTTGTGAGGAATAGTATTGTGCTCAGAGCTTTTCCTGTTTTGGAGTAGGGGTGGGTAGATATTGAGGAGCAGAATTAGTGGGAAAATGGGATGAACTTTTTAGGCTCTTGTTGACCCACTTTCCTGAAATGGATTGTACCCACTGACGCCAGAGGTCAAATCCAAAATCAACCCTAGTGAATTTCAGGTCTTGTCTGTCTCCCTGGTGGTTTAAAATTCTCTGTCCTGAAGCAGTGCTCAAGTTTATTATTAGTTCTGACCTTTGGGACAAGACAAGCACACACTAAGAGTTCAGGGACAACTTTAGCAACTACAACAGCTGACATTGTGAGAGGATGTAGCTCAGTTTTCAAACTTGGGCAACTGGTGTGGATGAGCTTGCCTCAGGGAAACAGGGAATCTGAGAAGAGGAACAGGTTTGGGAGGGGGCAGATGAGATCAGTTTTAAGTATGCTTAGTCGGAGGTGCCTTTGGGACGTCTAAGGGGATGTATCCAGGAGACATACATACATATGGATAAATAAAAATCTTTTCCCTTCCTTGAACTCCCAGAACTCTGTATCTGTGGCTCTCTCATGGCTTAGGCTACCTTTTCTTTTGCACTACCAAGGGAGCTCTTTGAGGCTAGGATAAGGGCCTGATTCATTTGTGTATCCCTCCTCCCAGTGCTTTACACCTATGAGGCTTTCAAAGTCCGTCCTAGATGAAGAAGAAATTTCAATGATTTCTTAATTGGACAATTCCTGCAGTAGGATTTCTGTTCTGGGGGAAAAGTTTGAGAAACTTCAAAGTTCTGGGAAGGCTTCCTGTAAGAGGTAGCATAATGTTACCATTAATAATTGTGACCATTTGTTGAACACCTACTACATGCCAGTTACTTTGCTACACACATGCAACAGAAAAGCCACTTTTTGCCTGCCATCAATATACCCCTACTTCTGGGAGAATTTGTTCTACTTACATCTCCTAAAGTCAGGCCTGTCTATGTACTATATCCTTCCTTCCCTTAAGGTACAGCTGATTGCACCTGGTCCAAGGCCAGCCACACAAGCTGAGAGTTTTATGGCCCAGCTTGAAGTGATGATGTGGGCCAATCAGATTGTATTTTTTAGAATGTGAAACAAGAGATCCAGAGGGGAGTTGCCAGTTAGTTGTTGAGGGGGCAGGTCTAGCAGACCAAGATGCTGGTGGGGGGGGGGTGAACATTATGGATCAAGTTGAGTGTCAGATGCATTTCTGAGTTGAGCAAGGAGTATGGGAGAAGTGTGCAAAGAGAAGCAGATATGTAGTGTAGATGAGTCATGTTAGTAACAAAGCTCTGGAGCAGAGGCCTGGGCTTCCCAGGTGGCTCAGTGGTAAAGAATCCGCCTGCCAAGCAGGAGACACCAATTCAATTCCAGGGTCAGGAAGATCCCCCAGGGAAAGAAATGGCAACCCACTCTAGTATTCTTGCCTGGGAAATCCCATGGACAGAGGAGCCTGGTGGACTATAGTCCATGGGGTCTCAAAGAGTAGGACACAACTGAGTGACTAAACAAGGCCAGAGGACCATGACTCATCCAGAATTTTCCTACAGCTTCAGGTTTAATGAACTCTGTGCTCAACTTCCTGCCCTAGGATTTCTGATCCTTAATCTAGCTTGACTGAGTTTCTCTTCCTTGTGTCCACAAGAGCCCTAACCAAAACATCCCTATACATAGGTTTGTATTTTGGCCCTCTGAGGTGAGTGTATTTTTCCTCACTCTACAAATGAAGAAACAGATTAACTTGACTAGGGTTAACTCAGCCGGGAGGTGATGGATTCTCTTATTCTCTTTTAAAAGTGTTAATGTGTTACTATTATTTTAAAAATTAACACAAACTTGTTATAAAAAAGAAAAACAATCAATACAGACATGATGTATCTGACCCTCAGCCAGCTTTTCCAACTCTCCTGTACATTTACTGGCCTCTTTCTGGAACACATCAAAGTTGTTATTGTCTTTGGGCCTTTGCACTGAGTCATCTTTCTACTTGGAATGATTTTTTATTTTTATTTTTGTTTTTTTTTGGTGGCTGGCTCCTCTTATCATTTAGGTCTTAGTTCAATTGTCACTTCCTCAGAGAAGCCCTGCCAAGCCATGCAATGTGAGATAACCCACCCAACCCTTTCTGCCCACTTCTATCCATCATATCACCCCATTTTTTTCTGCATAGATCTTAATGTGTTGAAATTGTGTCTGAAATTGTGCTGTTCATTTATGTAATTTTTTTTTTATCATCTGCCTCTCCTTCAACACAGAGCAGAGGCCTCATTTGTAGTGCCATGGCTGCCACATAGTAGAAGTTCAGTCAGTATTTGCTGAATGAGTGAATGAACATATAAACTAAAAAAGAAACCTTTATGCAACCCTCTTCTTTCCCAATACCAATTCCCAGAGACAGTAACTCAATTTGTTCTACATCTTCCCAGACATTTTCTGTGCATATTCAAACATTTGCCTCTCTTATGTAAAAAATAAATGTGCATATATTTTTTCTTTCACAGCAATGAAAGTTCTGAAACCTGCTTTTCCACATTACAATTTGTCATTAACACATTTCCATGTCAGTACTTAATTACTTCAATAAAAAAGCCCAAATAAACTGTATTACATTGTATGGATGTATCAGAATTTATTTAACTAGGCCCCTGTTTTTAAAACAAATTTTATTTTATGTTGTGTGGCATTGGCAGTCTGAGGTGCATTTGACTAAAGCAATCCCAGCTTCAAGCCTGAGTGCTCACATGGAGCTAATTCACCTAATTCACCTAATAAGGTGAATCCAGCTGGCCAGAGGTTCTTATTATTTTTTTAATTATTAGATTATACTTGATTAACATGTTGTGTTAGTTTCAGGTATACAGCAAAGTGATTCAGTAATATATATATATACACACACATATATCTATTCTTTTTCTCTTTTCCCATTTAGGTTGTTACAATATTGAGCAGAGTTCCCTGTGCCAGTAGGTCCTTGCTGGTTTTTCATTTTATTTATATTTTTAACTTTTTATTTTATATTGGAGTATAGCTGATCAACAGTGTTGTGATAGTTTCAGGTGAACAGCAAAGAGACACAGCCATACATGTATCCACTCTCCCCCAAACTCCCCTCCCATTCAGACTGCCACATAACACTGAGAAGAGTTCCCCATGTTATACAGTAGGCCCTTGTTGGGTATTCAATTTAAATATATCAGTGTATACATGTCAGTCCCAAACTCCCTAACTATCCCTACTCTGCCTCACCCCCAGTTACCATAAATTCCTTCTCTAAGTCTGAGTCTGTTTCTGTTTTGTAAATTAGTTCCTTTGTATCATCTGTTTTATATTCTGCATATAAGCAATATTATATGATATTTCTCTTTCTCTGACTTACTTCACTCAGTATGACATTACTTCATTGTTTTTAATGGCTGAGTTATATTCCATTGTACATAGGTACCACATTTTCTTTATCCATTCCTCTGTTGATTGACATTTAGGTTGTTTCCATATCCTGGCTATTGTAAATAGTGCTGCAGTGAACACTGGGATGCATGTGTCTTTTCGAATTATGTTTTTTTCTGGGTATATGCCCAGTAGTGGGATTGCTTGGTTACATGGTAGGAACCTTTTAATTTTTTAAGGAACCTCCATACTCTTCTCCATAGCGGCTCTATCAATTTCTATTCCCACTAACAGTGTAAGAAGGTTCCTTTTCTACACACCTTCTTCAGTTTTTACTATGTATAGGTTTTTTTAAGATGGCCATTCTGACTGGTGTGAGGTGGTACCTCATTGTAGTTTTGATTTGCATTTCCCTAATAATGAGTAATGTTGAGCATCTTTTCATATTTGTTGCCCATCTGCATGTATTCTTTGGAGAAATGTCTATTTAGGTCTTGTGCCCATGTCTTGATTTTTTTTTTTTTTTACATTGAGCTGCTTGTATATTTTGCTTCATTTGCAAATGGGTATTGAATTTTCTTTGCTGTGCAAAACGTTTAAGTTTAATTAAGCCCCATTTTTTATATTTGTTTTTATTTTCATTACCCTAGGAAGTGGATCAAAAAAGATCTTGCTGCTATTTATGTCAAAGAGTTTTCTGCCTATGTTTCCTCTAGAAGTTGTATACTGTTTGGCCTTACATTTAGGTCTTTAATCCATTTTGAGTTTATTTTTGTGTTTGGTGTTAGGTAGGGGATTAGGATGGAGAAGGCAGTGGCACCCCACTTCAGTACTCTTGCCTGGAAAATCCCATGGATGGAGGAGCCTGGTAGGCTACAGTCCATGGGGTCATGAAGAGTCGGACACGACTGAGCGACTTCACTTTCACGCATTGGAGAAGGAAATGGCAACCCACTCCAGTGTTCTTGCCTGGAGAATCCCAGGGAGGGGGGAGTCTGGTGGGCTGCCATCTATGGGGTCGCACAGAGTCAGACACGACTGAAGCAACTTAGCACCAGCAGCAGCAGGGGATTAGGAAAGGTAGTACTACCTTTCCCAGGTGGCGCTAGTGGTAAAGAACCTGCCTGCCAATGCAGGAGACATAAGAGGCTTGGGTTTGATCTCTGGGTCAGGAAGATCCCCTGGAGGAGGAAATGGCAACCCACTCCAGTATTCTTGTCTGGAGAATCCCATGGATAGAGGAGCCTGGTAGGCTACAGTCCATAGGGTTGCAAAGAGTCAGACACAACTGAAGTGACTTAGCATGCATGCATGCAGGGAGTGTTCTAATTTCATTCTTTTACATGTAGCTGTCCAGTTTTTCCAGCACTACTGATTGAAAAGACTGTCTTTTCTCCACTGTGTATTGTTCCCCCCTGTGCTGTAAGTTAGGTAACCATGAGTGTGTGGGTTTATCTCTGGGCTTTCTCTCCTATTCCATTGATCTATATTTCTGTTTTTGTGCCAGTACCATACTGTCTTGATGATTGTAGCTTTGTAGTATAGTTTGAAGTCAGGGAGCTTGATTTCTTCAGCTCCTTTTTTTATTCTCAAGATTGCTTTGGCTATTTGGGTTTTTTTGTGTTTCCATGAAAATTGTAAAATTTTTTGTTCTAGCTTTGTGAAAAATGCCATTGGTAATTTGATAGAGATTGTGTTGAATCTGTAGATTACTTTGGGTAGTATAGTCATTTGAACAATATTGATTCTTCCAATGAAATAATATAATATATCTCTCCATCTGTTAGTGAGGTCTTTGATTTCTTTCACCAGTATCTTATATTTTTCTGTATACAGGTCTTTTGCCTCCTTAGGTAGGCTTATTCCTAGGTATTTTATTTTATTTTATTTTTTTGCTGAAATGGTAAATGAAATTGTTTCCTTAGTTTCTCTTTCTGATCTTTCATTGTTAGGATACAGCAAGAGATTTCTGAGTATTAATTCTGTATTCTGAAACTTTACTAAATCCATTGATTAGATCTAGTAGTTTTCTTGTGGCAACTATAGGATTCTTTATGTACAATATTGAGCTTCCCAGCTGGCACTAGTGGTAAAGAACCCAGCTGCCAATTCAGGTGTTATAAGAAATTTGGTTTTGATCCCTGAGTTGGGAAGATCCCCTGGAGGAGGGCATGGTAACCCACTCCAGTATTCCTGCCTGGAGAATCCCATGGATAGAGGATCCTGGCAGGCTACAGTCCATAGGGCTGCAAAGTATTAAAAAGAATATTGTACATGTACAGTATTATGTCATCGGCAAAGAGTGACAGTTCTTCTTCTCCAATTTGGATTCCTTTTATTTCTTTTCCTTCTCTGATTGCCATGGCCAGGACTTACAAAAGTATGTTGAATAATAGTGGCAAGAGTGGACATGCTTATTTAGTTCCTGATCTTAGAGGATATGCTTTCAGTTTTTCATCATTAAGAATAATGTGTGCTATGAGCTTGTCATATTTTCCCTCTTTGAGATAGTTTCCTTCAATGCCCACTTTATGGAGAGTTTTTTTTTTTTTATCATAAATCAACATTGAAGTTTGTCAAAAGTATTTTCTGTATCTATTGAGATGACCATATGATCATCTTTTATTCATCAGTTTGTTGATGTGATGTATCACACTGATTGATTTGTGTGTATTGAAAAATCCTTGCATCCCTGGGATAAATCACACTTGATCATGGTGTATGATCCTTTTTACAATTCAATTGTTGGACTCAGATCGCTAGTATTTTATCAGATTGCTGGAATTTTTGCATCTATGTTCATCAATGATATTGGCCTGTAATTTTCACTTTTTGTATCAGAGTGATGATGCCCTCATAAAATGAGTTTGGGAGTGTTTCTGCCTCGGAAATTTTTTGTAATAGTTTCAGAAGGATAGGGGTTAACTCTTTTCTAAAGGTTTGATAGAATGAGCCTGTGAAGCCATCTGCTCCTGGACTTTTGTTTGTTCAGAGTTTTTATTATTTGTTTTAATATTTATTTATTTGGGTGTACTAGGTCTTAGTTGTGGCACATGGAATCTTTTATTAAAATTTATTTTTTAATTGAAGGATAATTGCTTTACAAAATTTTGTTGTTTTCTGTCAAACCTCAACATGAATCAGCCACAGGAATACATATATCCCTGCCCTTTTGAACCTCCCTCCCATCTCCCTCCCCATCCCACCCCTCTAGGTTGATACAGAGCCCCTGTTTGAGTTTCCTGAGCCATACAGCAAAATCCGGTTGGCTATTTATTTTACATATGGTAATGTAAGTTTCCATGTTACTCTTTCCATATATCTCACCCTCTCCTCCCCCTCCCCATGTCCATAAGTCTATTCTCTATGTCTGTTTCTCCATTGTTGCCCTATAAATAAATTCTTCAGTCCCATTTTTCTAATTCTGTATATATGTGTTAGAATACCATATTTATCTTTCTCTTTCTGACTCACTTCACTCTCTATAATAGGTTCTAGGTTCATCCACCTCAGTAGAACGGACTCAGATGCATTCCTTTCTATGGCTGAGTAATATTCTACTGTGTATATGTACCACTATTTCTTTATCCATTCATCTGTAAATGGACATCTAGGTTGCTTCCATGTTCTAGCTATTGTAAATAATGCTGCAATGAACAATGGGATACATGTGTCTTTTTCAATTTTGGTTTCCTCAGGGTATATGCCTAGGAGTGGGATTGCTGGGTCATATGGTGGTTTAATTCCTAGTTTTTTAAGGAATCTCCATACTGTCTTCCATAGTGTTCTGCCTATGTTTTTCTCTAAAAGTTTTATATTTCTGGTCTTACATTTAGATCTTTAATCTATTTTGAGTTTATCTTTGTGTATGGTGTTAGGAAGTGTTCCTTTTTTAAAAAATTTAAATAATTATTTTATTTTTTAATCTATGATTTTAGTTGGAGGCTAATTAGTTTACAATATTTTAGTGGTTTTCTAATTACATTCTTTTACATGTAGCTGTTCAGTTTTCCCAGCACCATTTATTGAAGAGGCTGTTTTTGCCCCATTGTATATTCTTGCCTCCTTTGTCAAAAATAAGGTACCCACAGGTGCCTGGGTTTATTTCTGGGCTCTCTATCTTGTTCCATGGGTCTATATTTCTGCTTTTGTGCCAGTGCCATACTGTCTTGATGACTGTAGCTTTGTAGTATAATCTGAAGTCAGGAAGGTTGATTCCTCCAGCTGCATTCTTCTTTCTCAAGACTCCTTTGGCTATTCATGGTCTTTTGTGTTTCCATATGAACTGTGAAATTTTTTGTTCTAGTTCTATGAAAAAAGCCATTGGTAATTCGATAGGGATCGCAATGAATCTGTAGATTGCATTTGGTAGTATAGTCATTTTCACAATATTGATTCTTCCTACCCAGGAACATGGAATATCTCTCCATCTGTTTATGTCGTCTTTTGGTTCTTTCATTAGTGTCTTATAATTTTCTGTGTACAATACTTTTGTCTCCTTAGGTAAGTTTATTCCTAAATATTTAATTCTTTTTGTTGCAGTGGTGAATGGGATTGATTCCTTAATTTCTCTTTCTAATTTTTCCTTGTTAGTATGTAGAAATGCAAGTGATTTCTGTGTCTTAATTTTGTATCCTGCAGCTTTGCTAAATTCACTGATTAGCTCTAGTTATTTTCTGATACTATCTTTAGGACTTTCTGTGTACAGTATCATGTCATCTGCAAATGGTGACAGCTTTACTTCTTCTTTTCCAATCTGGCTTCCTTTTATTTCTTTTTCTTCTCTAATTGCTGTAGCTAGGACTTCCAGAACTATGTTGAATGATAGTGGTGAAAGTGGACACCCTTGTCTTGTTCCTGATCTTAGGGGGAATGCTTTCAGTTTTTACCATTGAGAATAATGTTTGCTGTAGGCTTATCATATATTGCATTTACTATGTTGAGGTGTCACGGTCTTTGTAGACCAGGACCTGGGGACTGGAGTCGATGAGAAGAGGGACACAGGGGACCCAAGTCTTGAGTGAAACAAGGGTGCTTTATTTGCAGAGATGCATGTTTATATATCTTCATACAAGGCAGCTTTAGGCAGCAAAAAAAAAAAAAAAAAACACCTGAGCAAAAACAAAGTCAAGTAAATAACAGTCTTCAAAGGGCCAGAAAGCATTCCATATCCTAAGAGGGGCTTAACTGAATAGATTACATTTAAGTAAGATCACTGAAGGGAGTCACTGAAGGGAGTCACTGAAAGGAATCCAAGCAGGTGCCTTTTCTCATGATCTCAGTCCTGAGAACTGTGTGCAGCTCTGCTCGTTCCTGTTTTCTTGAAACTGGTAACAAATAGAGAATCCTTGAAAAACGGCACACACACACACACACACACACACAATAACATTGGATCCCTTAAAGCTGAATGTCCCCTGACATTGAGGTAGGTTCCTTCTATGCCCATTTCTTGAAGAGTTTTAATCATAAATGGGTGCTGAATTTTGTCAAAGGCTTTTTCTGCATCTATTGAGATTATCATAAGATTTTTATCTTTCAATTTGTTAATATGGTGTGTTACACTGATTTTTTTTTCGTATATTGAAGAATCCTTGCATACCTGGAATAAACCCAGCTTGAACATGTTTTTGATGTGTTGCTGAATTCTGTTTGCTAAAATTTTGTTGAGGAGTTTTGCATCTATGTTAATCAGTGATATTGGCCTGTAGTTTTCTTTTTTTGTGTGTGTTGTGTTTATATGGTTTTGGTATCAGGGTGATGGTGGCCTCATAGAATGAGTTTGGAAGTGTTCCTTCCTCTGGAATTTTTTGGAAGTGTTTAGAAGAATAGGCATTAGCTCTTCTCTAAGTGTTTGATAGAATTCTCCTGTGAAGCCATCTGGTCCTGGGCTTTTGTTTTTTTGGGGAGATTTTTTATCACAGCTTCAATTTCAGTGTTTGTAATTGGGTTGTTCATCATTTATATTTCTTCGTGGTTCAGTCTTGAAAGATTGAACTTTTCTAAGAATCTGTCCATTTCATCCAAGTTAGCAATTTTATTGCCATATAGTTGTTCATAATAGTCTCTTATAATTCTTTGTTTTTCTTCATTGTCTGGTGTAACCTGTCCTTTTTCATTTCTAATTTTGTTGATTTGATTCTTCTCTCTTTTTTTTCTTGATGAGTCTGGCTAAAGGTTTGTCAATTTTGTTTATCTTTTCAAATAAACAGCCTTTAGTTTTTATTAATCTTTACTACTGTTTCCTTCATTTCTTTTTTCATTTATTTCTGCTGAGATATTTAGGGTTTCTTTCCTTCTACTAATTTTGTTTTTATTTGTTGTTCTTTTTCCAGTTGTTTTAGGTATAAACTTAGGTTGTCTATTTGATGATTTTCTTGTTTCTTGAGGTAGGATTTTATTGCTATAAACTTCCCTCTTAGAATGGATTTTGCTGCATTTTGTGTTGTCATATTTTAATTGTCATTTGTTTCTAGAAATTTTTTGATTTCCCTTTTGATTTCTTCAGTAACCTGTTGATTATTTAGAAACGTGCTGTTTAATCTCCATGTGTTTGTGTTTCTTACACATTTTTTCTTGTAATTGACCTCTAGTCTCATAGTGTTGTGGTTGGAGAGGATGCTTGATATGATTTCAATTTTCTTAAATTTACTGAGATTTGATTTGTGACCCAAGATGTCATCTATCTTGGAGAATGTTCCATATGCACTTGAGAAGAAGGTGTATTCTTCTGCATTCTGATGCAATATCCTGAAGATATTAATAAGATCCATCTCATTGAACGTATCATTTAAGATTTGTGTTTCTTTATTAATTTTCTGTTTTAATAGTCTGTCCACTGGTGTGAGTGGGGTGTTAAATTCTCCTACTATTGTTGTGTTACTGTCAATTTCTCCTTTTATGTCTTTTAGTGTTTGTCTTATGTGTTGAGGTGCTCCTATTTTGGGTGCATAGATATTTACACTTGTGTCTTCCTCTTGGATTGATCCCTTGATCATTATGCAGTACCCTTACTTATCTCTTGTAATCTTTTTTATTCTAAGGTCTATTTCATCTGATATGAGGATTGCTACTTCAGCTTTGTTTTGCTTCCCACTTGCATGGAATATATTTTTCCATCCTCTCACTTTCATTCTATATGTGTCTTTAGGTCTGAAGTGGGTTTCTTGTAGACATCATATATATGGGTCTTGTTTTTGTATCCATTCAGCCAGTCTGTGTGTTTTTGTTGAAGCATTTAATCCATTTACATTTAAAGTAATTGTTGATATATATGTTCCTATTGTATTTTTCTTAATTGTTTGGGGTTGATTTTGTAGATCTTTTTTCTTCTGTTGTATTTCTTGGCTATATAAGTCCCTTTAACATTTGTTGTAAAGCTGGTTTGGTGGTAATGAATTCTCTTTTGCTTGTCTGAAAAGCTTTTTATTTCTCCATCAATTTTGAATGAGATTCTTGCTGGGTATAGTAATCTTGGTTTAAATTTTTTCCCTTTGAGTACTTTAACTATATACTGCCATTCCTGTCCGGCCTGCAGAACTTCTGCTGAAAGATCAGCTGTTAAGCACATGGGATTTCCCTTGTATGTTACTTGTTGCTCCTCCCTTGCTGCTTTTAATATTCTTTCTTTGTGTTTAGTCTTTGTTAGGTTGATTAGTATGTGTCTTGGCATGTTTCCCCTCGGGTTTATCCTGTATGGGAATCTTCGCGCTTGGACTTGATTAACTATTTCCATTTCCATTTTGGGGAAAATTTCAAGTATAATCTCTTCAAAAATTTTCTCATACCATTTCTTTTTCTCTTATTCTTCTGGGACCCTTATAATTTGAATGTTGGTGCATTTGATATTGTCCCAGAGGTCTCTGAGACTATTCTCAGTTCTTTTCACTCTTTTTACTTTATTTTGCTCTTCAGAAGTTATTTCCACCATTTTATCTTCCAGCTCATTGATTCATTATTCTGCTTCAGATATTCTGCTACTGGTTCTTTCTAGAGTATTTTTAACTTCAGTAATTGTCTTGTTTGTCTCTGTATGTTTATTCTTTAATTCTTCTAGGTCTTTTTAAATTGATTCTTGTATTTCCTCCATTCTGTTTTCAAGTTTTTTGATCATCTTTATTATGATTATTCTGAATTCTTTTTCAGGTAATTTGCCTATTTCCTCTTCATTTATTTGGACTTCTGTGTTTCTAGTTTGTTCCTTCATTTGTGTAGTATTTGTCTGCCTTTTCATTATTTTTATTTTATTTTTTAACTCTACAATATTGTATTTTGCCATAGATCAACATGAATCTACCACAGGTATACACGTGTTCCCCATCCTGAATCCTCCTCCCTCCTCCCTCCCCGTACCACCCCCTCATTACTTTTTTAAACTTGTGTATGAGGTTTCCTTTTCCCAGGCTTCAAGGTTGAGTTATTTCTTCCTTTTTGTTTCTTCCCTCCTAAGTTTGGTCCAGTGGTTTGTGTAAGCTTCATATAGGGTGAGATTTGTGCTGAATTTGGTTTTTGTTTGTTTGTTTTTCCTCTGATGGGCAAGTCTGAGTGCCAATAAAATCAATAACTACAACAGATTGGGGAGAAAAAAAATGAAAAAAAAATCCAAAAGGATCTACAGAACAAGTCAAAACATAATAATAATAAATGTTTTTCTTGAGTCACTGCTCTCAGAGTCCTTTCCCTCACTGGGAGTCACAGTCCACCTTACCTCCCTAAGATGCCCTCCAACAGTATGCTTGTCTCTGGACTTGCTGTGGGGCAGCTCAGATTCTGATCTGGTCCTACTCCTGTGTGTTCTTGCCCCCAATATCCACAGCTATCAGAACTAGTCTGTTTTCTTTTGTGGGAGCTCTCAATGTCTTTTTATATATTCCATAGACACAGAGGCTGCCTAGTTGATTGTGTGGATTTAATCTGCAGTTTATGCAGCTGGTGGGAAGGTTTTGGGTCTTCTTCTTAGCCACACTGCCCCTGGGTTTCAATTGTGGTTCTATTTCCACCTCTTCATGTGGGTTGTCCACTGGGGTTTACTCCTGAGGCTGTCCTGGAGGACTTGGGTCTGCCCAAGTGAGGGCCAAGTGTGGAGGTGGTGGAGCTGCTTGGGTCACAAGGATTTTAGCAGCATCAGGTACTCAGGGAAGTTGGCAGCTAGGGAAGCAGGAAATATAGTGCTCTAGAAGGGTATGGTAACCAATATTGGCCAATACACTTCAGTATTCTTGCCTGGAGAACCCTCCTGACAGAAAAGCCTGGCAGGCCACAGGCCACAGAGTTGCAAAGAGTTGGACACAACCAAAGCACCCTGTATGCATAGATGCAAGACTTTTTTTTGGCCTGAGGCAGTTCTGCCCCACTTAGGGTTGAGTGTGAAGGTGGGGCAACTGCTTGGCTTGCAGGCACCCTTGTGGCGTCAAGTGTGCAGGGACACAGACTACCTGCACCACAGGAGTTATGGCTCTATCAGAGTCTTCATTCGAGCCTCTTATAGCTGGTGATTAGAAGGCCTCTTTGGCCAGTCTTTCTCCATAGCTCCTCCCATTCAGGCACTTAGAGGGCTCCCTTGCCTGGGGTCCTTCTCTGTTGTTCAGTATGTCAGGCATACAGAGGGTCCTCCCTTGCTAGGGTCCTACTGTGTAGATTGGTGAATGAGGCACTTAAAGAGGCATCCTGGCTGGGGTCATACTCTGTAGATAGGTGCATCAAGCACTTAAAGGGGGACCCTGGGTGGGGTCCTACTCTGTAGTTCAGTGCATCGGACATTTGATGGGCCAACCTCTCTGTTGTTCAGCTGCTGATACTGACGTGTGGGGGGAGAGAGGCTATGGTATTTGCTCCACCTCCTACACATGACTCAGCAGTATCACCTTGATTCCATGGCTACCTGACTTTCCTCCACAGGCATTTCCCACCACAATCTCCTCCCTCACATCCCCTTGATCGGTCTTTCTGCAGTCAACAGCAGCCCTTGCCCTGGGATTGCTCCACAATCCTAAATTCCAGCTCCCAGCTGCTGTGCCTTCTAGGGGACCTGCATTGCTGCCTAGGGTATGTATGGCTATGGCAAGGACTGTCTGATTCTTATTCCATTTAGACTGCCACAGATCAGCTGTTTCACTCTGTCTTAAATGTTTCTCCTCTGACTCAGACGATTGTCCTGATGTGGTGATTGGACCATGCTTCAATTCCCCCACTCACCAAGGGCAGGTCTAGACCTAATAACCCTCCTGTTTTTCCCCCTAGTTCCTTAATCCTACCAAGTTTTGTGTGGTTCTATATATTCTTTTCCAGTGGTCAGGTACTCCTGTCTGCTCTCAGCCAGCATTCTGCACGCACTTCTGTGTCTGAAAGTGTATTCCTGATGTATCCATGGAGAGAGATGTACTCCACCTCCACCTGCTCCTCTGCCATCTTCTGATCAGTCCACATGGAATATTTGATCTTCGTTGTGTCATGCCAGATCTTTTAGTTGGGGCATGTGGGATCTTTATGCTTTTTAGTTGAAGGGTGTGAAGTGAAAGTGAAGTCACTCAGTCGTGTCTGACTCTTTGCGACCCCATGGGCTGTAGCCTACCAGGCTCCTCTGTCCATGGGATTTTCCAGGCAAGAATACTGGAGTGGGTTGCCATTTCCTTCTCCAGTGGGTCTTCCCAACCCAGGGATCAAAGCCGGGTCTCCTGTATTGTAGGCAGACGCTTTACCATCTAAGCCACCAGGGAAGGTAATTGTTTTATAATGTTGTGTTAGTTTCTGCTATATAACACATATAACACCAGGGAAGGTAATTGTTTTATAATGTTGTGTTAGTTTCTGCTATATAACACATATAACACCAGGGAAGGTAATTGCTTTATAATGTGTTAGTTTCTGCTATATAACACATGAATCAGCCATAAGTATATGTATCCCTTCCCTTTTGAGCCTCTCTCCCCACTGTCCCATCCCTCTAGGTCATCACAGAGTACTGTGTTATATACCAGCTTCCACTATCTATTTTACATATGGTAGTGTCAATATGTCAATGCTATTCTCAAATTGTCTCACCTTTTCCTTCCCCTGCTGTGTCCACAAGTCCTTAAGTTTTCTACATCTGTGTCTCTATTACTGCCAAGCAAATAGGTTTATCAGTACCATTTTTCTAGATTTCATATGTATGCATTAATATATAATATTTATTTTTATCTTTCTGGCTTACTTCTCTCTGAATAATGGGCTCTAGATTCATCCAGCTCAGTTAATCTGACTCACATTTGTTTCTTTTTGTGGCTGAGTATTATTTCATTGTATATATGCAGCACAACTTCTTTGGGCTTCCCAGGTGGGGCTAGTGGTAAACAACCTGCCTGCCAATGTAGGAGACATAAAAGACACAGGTTTGATCCCTGTGTCAGGAAGATCCCCTGGAGGAGGAAATGGCAACCTACTGCACTATTCTTGCTTGGAGAATTCCATGGACAGAGGAGCCTGGAGGGCTACAGTCCATGGGGTCACTAAGAGTCAGACATGACTGAGTGACTGAGCACACACATTACAACTTTGTTATCCATTCATCTGTCAATGGATATTTAGGTTGCTTCCCTATCCTGGTTACTGTAAATAGTGCTGCTATGAACATTTGGATACATGTGTCTTTATGTGGGGAGAAGGCAATGGCACCCCACTCCAGTACTCTTGCCTGGAAAATCCCATGGACGGAGGGCCTGGTGGGTTGCAGTCCATCGGGTCGCTAAGAGTTGGACACGACTGGGGGACTTCACTTTCACTTTTCACTTTCATGCATTGGAGAAGGAAATGGCAACCCACTCCAGTGTTCTTGCCTGGAGAATCCCAGGGACGGCGGGGGAGCCTGGTGAGCTTCTGTCTATGGGGTCTCACAGAGTCAGACACGACTGAAGTGACTTAGCAGTCTTTATGTGGAATCTTTAGTGGTGGCATGCAAAATTTTACTTATGGCGTTGTTATTCAATCACTAAGTAGTGTCTGACTCTTTGTGACCCCATGAATTGCAGCATGCCAGGCTTCCCTGTCCTTCACTATCTCCTTGAGTTTGCTCAAACTCATGTCCATTGAGTCGGTGATGCCATCTAACCATCTCGTGCTCTGTCACCTCCTTATCCTTTTGGCCTCAATATTTCCCAGCATCAGGATCTTTTCCAATGAGTCAGCTCTTCACATCAGTGACCAAAGTATTGGAGCTTCAGCTTCAGCATCAGTCCTTCCAATGAATATTCAGAGTTGATTTCCTTTAGGATTGACTGATCTGATCTCCTTGCTGTCTAAGGGACTCTCAGGAGTCTTCTATAGCACCACAGCTCAAAAGCATCAATTCTTTGGTGCTCAGCCTTCTTTATGGTCCAACTCTCACATCTATACACGACTACTGGAAAAGCCATAGCTTTGACTATACGGTCTAGGTTTGTAATAGATTTTCTTGTAAGGAGCAAATGTCTTTTAATTTCGTGGCTGCAGTCACCGTCTGCTTTGATTTTGGAGCCCAAGATATGAAATCTGACACTGTTTCCACATATCCCTCATCTATGTGCCATGAAGTGATAGGACCAGATGCCATGATTTTTGTTCTTTGAATCTTGAGTTTTAAGCTGGCTTTTTCACTCTCTTCTTTCACCTTCATCAAGAGGCTCTTTAGGTCCTCTTAGCTTTCTGCCATTAGAGTAGTATCATCTTCATATCTGAGGTTATTGATATTTCTCCCAGCTATTTGTCTGACTCTTTGAGACCCTTTGGACTGTAGCCTGCCAGGCTCCTCCATCCATAGGGTTTTCCAAGCAAGAATATTGGAATGGGTTTCCATTTCCTTCTCCAGGGGATCTTTCCAACCCAGGGATCGAACCCTGGTCTCCTGCATTGCAGGCAGACCTTTTACCATCTGAGCCACCAGGGAATCCATCTAGTTAAAGCTATGGTTTTTCCAATAGTCATGTACAAATGTGGGAGTTGGACTCTAAAGAAAGCTGAGTGCCAAAGAATTGATGTTTTTGAAATGTGGTGTTGGAGAAGACTCTTGAGAGTCCCTTGGACTGCAAGGAGATCAAACCAGTCAATCCTAAAGGAAGCCAGCCCTGAATATTCATTGGAAGGACTGATTCTGAAGCGGATATTCCAATACTTTGGCCACCTGATGTAAAGAACTGACTTACTGGAAACGACCTTGATTCTGGCAGGAGGAGACCCTGACTGAAGGCAGAAGGAGAAGGGGATGACAGAGGATGTGATGGTTAAATGGCATCACCGACTCAATGGACTTGTGTGTGTGTAAGCTCTGGGAGTTGGTGATGGACAGGGAAGCCTGGCATGCTGCAGTCCATGGGGTCATGAAGAGTTGGACAGGACTGAGAGACTGGACTGAACTGGGCACGTGTTGGCAATTTGATCTCTGGTTCCTCTGCCTTTTCAAAATCCAGCTTATACATCTGCAAGTTCTTGGTTCATGTATTGCTGAAACCTAATTTGAAGAATTTTGAGCATAATCTCGCTACCGTGTGAAATGAGTGCAAGTGTACCGTAATTTGATCATTCTTTCGCAATGGCTTTATTTGGTATTGCAATGAAAACTGACGTTTTCCAGTCCTCTGGCCACTGTTGAGTTTTCCAAATTTGCTGGAATAATGAGTGAAGTACTTCCACAGCATCATCTTTTAGGATTTGAAGTATTTCAGCTGGAATTCTGTCACCTTCACTAGCTTTGTGTGTAGTAATGTTTCCTAATGCCCACTTGCCTTCACACTTCAGGATGTCTGGCCCCGGGTGAGTGATCACACCATCATGGTTGTCTGGGTCATGAAGAGCTTTTTTGTACAGTTCTTCTGTGTATTCCTGTAATCTCTTCTTAATCTGTTTTGCTTCTGTTAGGACCTTGCCGCTTTTGTCCTTTATTGTGCCGATCTTTGCATGAAATATTCCCTTGGTATCTCCAATTTTTTAAAAGAGGTTTCTAATCTTTCCCATTCTGTTATTTTCCTCTTTTTTTTTTTCCCCATTGTTCACTTAAGAAGGCTTTCTTATCTCTGCTTGCTATTCTCTGGAACCCTGCATTCAGTTGTGTATATCTTTCCTTTCTCCTTTGCCTTTCACTTCTCTTCTTTTCTCAGCTATTTGTAAGGCCTCCTTAATCAACCTCTTTGCCTTCTTGCATTTGTTTGGGATCATTTTGGTCACCACCTCATGTACAATGTTACGAACCTCTGTCCATAGTTCTTCAGGCACTCTGTCTACCAGATCTAATCCCTTTAATATATTCATCACCTCCACTGTATAATACTAAGGGATTTGATTTAGGTCATACCTGAATGATTTAGTGGTTTTCCCTACTTTCTTTGATTTGAGCCTGAACTTTGCAATAAGGAGGTAATAACCTGAGCCACAGTCAGCTCCAGCTGACTTCTCCATCTTCAGCTGCAAAGGGCCTCTCCATCTTTGGCTGCAAAGAATATAATCAATCTGATTTCAGTACTGACCATCTGGTGATATCCACGTATACTTTCTGGTCTTTACTTTCACCACCAGATATAACCACAACTAGGCATCGTTTCCACTTTGGCTTATCCTCTTCATTCTTTCTGTAGCTATTTCTATGCTCTTTCCCAGTAGTATATTGGACACCTACCAACCTGGGGGTTCATCTTTCAGTGATACATCTTATTGCCTTTTCATACTGTTCATGGGGTTTTCAAGGCAAGAATATTGAAGTGGTTTGCCATTCCCTTTTCCAGTTGACCACATTTTGCCAGGCCCTAATTGCAGGGACATGCCCTTCAGCTGCTCAGCGTAGCTGGATAACATTCCTAGTGCCCTGGTTGTCCCATGCTGGTCCTCGTTGAGCATGTAAACTTTCACTGGTTTCCGGGTATCAGTCAACTTGTGGCTGGGAGTAGTGGCAAAGACCCTGATGGAGTGACTAGAAGGGGGGTTTGGGTAAGGCTGGAGCTGATGTTGGAGGACACCCCAGAGTGGAGGGAACCCTGGCCTGTCCACTGCTACTGGCCATCCTGAAGCCAATCTACCACTCAGGAGTTGAACTATGGCATGCAAACTCTTAATTGTAGCATGAAAACTCCTAGTTGTTGTGGGATATGGGATCTTGTTCCCTGACCAAGGATCAAACCCAGACCCCCTGCATTGGGAATACAGTCTTCACCACTGGACCACCATGGAAGTCCTTGTTTGGAGTTTTTAAATCACAGTTTCAGTTTCAGAGCTTGTGGTTGTTTTTTTTTTTTTTTTTTTTTCTTTCATATTTTCTATTTCTTCTTGGTTCAGTTTTGGGAGATTGTACTTTTCTAAGAATTTTTCCATTCCTCCCCCCCTCCCCAGGTTGTCCATTTTATTGGCATATAGTTGCTTGTAGTAGTTTCTTACAGTCCTTTCTATTTCTGTGGTGTCAGGTGTAACTTCTCCTTTTTCCTTTCTAATTTTATTGACTTGAGTCCTCTCTTTTTTTTCTGATTAATCTGGCTGAAGTTTTATAAATTTTGTTCATTTTTTCAAAGAACCAGCTTTTAGTTTCATTGACCTTTGCTTTGTTTTCTTTGTCTCTATTTCATTTAGTTCAGCACTGATCTTTATAATTTCTTTCCTTCTACTAACATTAGGTTTTGTTTGTTCTTCTTTCTCTAGTTGCTGATATATGTAAGTTTAGGTTGTTACTTTGACATTTTTCTTGTTTCTTGAGGTAAGATTATATTGCTATAAACTTCCCTCTTAGAACTTTCGCTACATCCCATGGTATTGGATCACTGTGCTTCCATTTTCATTTGTCTCTAGGTATTTTTTTATTTCTTCAGTGATCCATTTGTTGTTTAGTAGCATATTGTTTAGCCTCCATGTGTTTGTATTTTTGTACTTGTTTTCCTTGTGGTTTATTTCTTTTTTTAAAAAAATTTATTTTAATTGGAGGCTAATTAGTTCACAATATTGTATTGGTTTTGCCATACATCAACATGTTGTGGCCAGAAAAGATGCTTGATATGATTTCAATTTTCTTAAATTTACTGAGGCTCATTTTGTGGACCAGCATGTGGTCAATCCTGGAGAATATTCCATGTGCACATGAGAAGATTGTGTATTCTGCTGCTGCTAGATGGAATGCTCTATAAATATCAATTAAATCCATCTAGCCTAAGGTATCATTTAAGGCCAGTGTTTGCTTAATAATTTTCTCTCTGGATGATATGTCCATTGAGGAAAGTGGGATGTTAACTTTTTCTACTTTTATTGTGTTGCTGTTGATTTCTCCCTGTATTACTGTTAGTATTTGCCTTGTGTATTGAGGTATTCCTATGTTGGGTGCATATATATTTACAATTATTATATCTTCTTCTTGCATCATTCCTTGATCATTACTTAGTTCTTCTTTGTCTCATGTAAGAGTCTTTATTTTAAAGTCTATTTTGTCTGATATGCATATTTCTACTCCAGCTTTCTTTTGATTTCCATTTGCGGAGAATATCTTCTGTCCCCTCACTGCAAGGTTGTTGTTGCATCATGCAAAGACACCGAGATTCTTGGCCCCCCGAGGAGAAGAATTCAATCTGGGGCCAGAGACGAGGCTTGATCGCTCAGAGCTTTTGTGCAATAAAGTTTTATTAAAGTATAAAGGAGATAGAGAAAGCTTCTGACATAGGCATCAGAAGGGGGCAGAAAAAGTACCCGCTTGCTAGTGTTAACAATGAAGTTATATAATCCAAAGAATGTCTGGAGGTTGTAAAGACCTCATCAGACCTACTCCCATAATTTACATTTTAAGATAACAGAAGGTTTAATCCAGAGACTGTCCTTAGGCAAGATACATTATTGTTATATAATCCTAAGGAATGTGGAGAAAGAAAAAAGTTTGTCCTTTCTTCCTCCTTGAGAATTCAAATAGTAGTTGGAGGAAGCTGCAGCAGTAGCAGGAGTTTGAGCAACCATTTGTAACTTAAAAGCTTTCAAGCGGCTAGAAACAAATCCAGTTATACAGTTACACATGTAAGGCAACATAGTCACATTAAAACATGTTAAAATCAAAATTAAAAGTCACATTATGTATGTAGTTATAGTGCAAAGTGTTGCACCAGTCCATTTTAGGGTTGGTAGATGTCATCAGATGAAGAAGAGGCATCGCATGTGATTGTTGTCGAAGTTATTCACAGACTTGGAGAAAGTCTTTTCCTTGAAGTGGAGATGTCCACCAAGGGAAGCCTTCTACTGATGAAGAGGGGAGTGCACCACAGACCCAGCAGTTAGACCGATTGTGGAATGCAGCGTAGGAGTGAGCCCAGGACAGGAAGGCATTGTCTTGAGGCTCAAACGGCAGACTCAGGATTTTTGGAGTCAGCAGAAGAAGACTCATATAGATTATCAGGCCCATCCGCTGCCCTTTGCTTAACTCTAGAGCTTGGGTCAGAGCCACAAGCTCCGCTAACTGAGCACTGGTTCCCTGGGGGAGAGATTTTGCTTCCAAAACCTGTTCAGCAGTCACCACGGTATAACCTGCTTTACGCTTTCCATCCCGAACAAAAGAACTGCCATCTGTAAATATTTCCATGTCAGGATTGTCTAATGGGGTATCCTTTAGATCCTCCCGAGCTGCATAGTTTAAAGTTAGGAATTGAGAACAATCGTGATCAGATGTTTCATTTTCCTTCTCAGGAAGGAAAGTGGCAGGATTTAAATTTCCACAAACTTTAAGCTTAGTTACTGGTCCTTCTAACAACAATGACTGATATTTAAGAAGCCTACTGTCTGTCATCCAAATATTAACCTTAGAATTTAAGATTCCACTCACATCATGAGAAGTCAGTACAGTAAGGTTTCATCCATTAATTATTTTTAAAGCTTCAGGTGCTAATAAAGCTGCTGTCCCAATTACTCTTAGGCAGTGGGGCCACCCACGTGAAACTACATCTAATTTTCTGCTTAGATAAGCAATAGGTTGCTGGTGAGGCCCTTGGGGTTGTGTCAAAACTCCCAATGCCACACCTTTTCTTTCAGTGACAAACAAATTAAATTCTGACCCTGTGGGCAAGCCCAGAGATGGAGCTTGCAGGAGAGCAGTCTGAAGACCCTTAAAAGCCTTTTGAGTTTCTGGAGACCAAACCAGTTTGTCGGTTTGGGCCTGCTGAGTTTCAGCTATAAGTTTATATAAAGGCTGGGCAAGTTCCCCGTAACCCGGAATCCAAATGCGACAGTAACCTGTGATTCCCAAAAATCCTCTCAATTGTCTTAAAATCATAGGTAGGGGATGATTTAGTATAGGTTTAATTCTCTCGGGACCTATGGCCCTAGTCCCTTCTGATATGATTAGGCCCAGATATCTAACCGATTGTTGACAAAGCTGAGCCTTTTCTATTGATGCCTTGCAACCGCCGCCTGCCAGGAAGTTTAAGACAGCTCCTGAGGCTCGTGAACAAGCTTCCTCTGTCTCAGCACAGAGCAAAATATCATCTACATATTGTAACACCACCGCTTCACAGCTATTAAAGTGTTGAAGATCCCGTGACAAACTTTGTCCAAATAAGTGAGGACTGTCACAAAATCCCTGGGGCAAAACTGTCCGGGTCAACTGAGAAGCTGGCTGCGTAGGGTCTTCAAAGGCAAATAGAAATTGACTTTCTTCCGCCAAAGGCACTGAATAGAAGACATCCTTTAAATCAATTACTGAGAAATATTTGGCTTGTTCAGAAATTTCAGACAATAGCGTATAAGGATTAGGCACCACGGGGTGTAAAGGAACTACAGCCTCATTTATTATTTGTAAATATTTAACTAGTCTCCATTTACCATTCGATTTCTTTATACCCAAAATAGGAGTGTTGCTAGGACTGTTACAGGAAATTAATAGTCCCTGCTCCTTTAAATTTTCAATGATGGGTTTTAACCCTTCCTTAACCTCAGGTTTCAGTGGATACTGCTTCTTATGTGGGAATACGTGTGGGTCTTTGAGCTTAACAACTACAGGAATAGCATTTTGTGCTCGACCCACAGATTTTCCATTAGCCCATACTCTAGCATTTACATTTTGTTCAACTAAAGGGAGAGAAAGGAAGGGCTCCATATTCATGAAAACAGAGGCATGGACCTTGCTCAGTATATCCCTTCCCAAAAGGGGTGAGGGAGATTCTGGCACGATCAGAAACTCATGTGAAAACAGCACAGAATCCCAGTTGCAAGATAAAGAATAACTGAAATAATACCTTTTGGCTCGTCCAGACAGTCCCATTATGGAAGCGGATCAGGAAGAAAGTGGACCAGGGGCTTCAGTAAGCACAGAATAAGTTGCCCCGGTATCTAAAAGGAAATCGATGGATTGCCCCCCCCACAATTATTAATACCCGGGGTTCCTCAGGTGTAATTAGGACGGGAGCTTGTGTGGGGACCCCCAGGCACCTTCAGTCTTGATTGACTTGCGAGCCCGACCCCGGAGACCTAAGCCTCTGGGGGCAGTCTCTCTTCCAGTGTGGTCCTTTGCAGACGGGACATGGAGCCGGGGCGGCTTAGATGCCTGAGGGCAATCCTGCTTGAGGTGCCCCTCCTTTCCACAGTAATAGCAAGCCCATCCCTTTTCACCTGGGCCCCTCTGGGCATTTTTCTCAAGCTGTTTAAGAACGTTTTTCATAGCCATGGCGAAGGCTTCCGCCTTTTCCTTTGTCTTTTTTTGCCTTTCTTTCTTTTCCTCATATTCCCTACCATAATAGACTGTCTGGGCCAGTTGTAACAGAGTATCTAAAGACTGATTTGGTCCATACGTCCATTTTAATAGCTTACGGTGGATATCTGGAGCTGACTGAGTGAGAAATCTATCCTTTAAGATCACTTTTCCCTCTTCACTTTCGGGTTCAATCTCAGCGAATCTGCAAAGGCCTTCTCTCAGTCTATCTAGGAATTTACCAGGAGCTTCCTTCTCCTCCTGTTCTATGTCTGCCAATTTGCCATAGTTTAATGCCGGGGACCAGCCCCGGCTGATCCAGGGTATTCGAAGCGGGGACGTCGGCGAGGATCAGGATACAATAGCTTCAATTAGATATTAATTAAAGATGTAAAGAGTAATAGAATGAGGATAGCTCAGCAGGAAAATTCAGTGCAGAAAAGAGGCTGAGTAGCTTGGTTTACGCGCGAGACCAATAAAACTTCAAGACAAGAAGCTTGCACCACTTACGTAGGCCGCATGCATCCTTCCATTCTCCCGAAGGAGAGGAGACACTGAGGCCTCCCCGGTCGGATCTTAGAAGCCCAGGCATAATTAGTAAGCATGGTGGGTTCCGTGCTCCAGATGGAGACTCAGCCAGAGTGAGAGAGAGAGCGACATGGGGAGACCAGTATTTCAAGAAACTGATCCCAATTCTTTATTTTCCATGGTCTACTTTTATACATTGAGATGTTATGCAAAAGTCACGGGGGGTCAGCAGTCCTGACTTTTATCAAAGTCAGGCGCTTCATACAAATGTATACAGAAGTCTTAGGGGTGTTACATCATCTTCTGGCCAGGGGACCTGCTGACAATTTATGACCCTCTCCTTGTGACAGCGGTCAGTCAACCAGGACACTTATTTCTCCAGGGGTTATTATTCTTAAAACAGACGCCACCCAAATAAAGTTACATTCCTATAGGGTGAGAGTGTAGTGGGTTTTAGTTAAGGAAAGAATTTACTTAGCCTAAGGTCTAACGTGATTAGTATCAAAGGTTAATACTTATTTCTTCTATATATTCATTAATGTGTGTAAGGGCAGGGGATATGGAGACTTAGCAACAAACATTGGCTCAACAAATGAAAAACCCTTCACCAATACAATTTCTAATCAGCCCATTATACTTATACTAATAGTTTTCTAACTTTTCTAAGGAACCTGTTTTTAGAAGGTTTAAAGCATCTCACGCCTCTCACGTTTGGGAGGCTGTGAGCAATCACATGTGGCGGGACAAGCCTGTCAGGCAGGCCAGAGAACCTTCAGAGGAGTTTGTAGGTTAAAACACTCTTGTCACGCCCAGGAGTTTTTATTAACTCTAAGTTAATTTTTTATTAGCTCTAAGTTAACTCCTTCTCCAAAAGAAGTGGTGGGGGACAGCCCCCCGTAAAGTCAGAGGTGAGAGCACAAAGTAGTAAAGTAGGCAGGCTCTGGTTATGGGGGTAGATGCTCGAGGATTTCCAGGGGGACTCCTGAGGCTTGATCCTGCCTTTGCGTATGTTGAGCCTCCTTCCTCATGACCTTTGCCACGGGCGGAGTACCTCACTCTGGCCCCCAATAGTTTAAAGGCTTAGAACGCGCCTGCCTAAGTCCTTCAAGAATACATCTAACAAAATGACTCTGATCCCATCTTCCTTTAGCTGTGTTGTAGTCCCAGTCTGGTTCTATAGTTGGGCCCGCCTGATTCCCAGTGGGGAGGGCCGCTATCTCGTTCTCCCTCTTCCCTACTGATTCATAACCAAGCCATTCATCTCCATAAGCAACTGCTTTCCCCAAAACTCGAGTCTTTGACTCAGGAGTCAGCGTTTGTCCCAAGATATACATCACATCCTTCCAAGTGAGGTCATAAAGCAGAGTAACACCTTTAAAAGCTCTAATATATTTTTCTGGGTCCTCTAAATAGTCTCCCAGATCCTCCTTGATTCTTTGTATTTCTTGATAAGAGAAAGGCTTATAACTCTCACAGACTGATTATTTCTCCCAGTGGGTGTTTCATAAAGGGGCAACAGCTTGTGTGGCTGTTCCTCAGTCTCTCTGGCTGCTCTGTGCATATGATCCCAGGGATAGATTGGAGAAACCTGTTTTTCCTCTTCTCTTTGTCTCCTGTCCTCCATCTCATCTCTTACTTCGATGGTCTGAGTTTCTACTGAAACCAGAGTAGTCTGAGGTCATACTGAGACAGGAGTTGTTTGGACCTCCATGTGGGCAGTTTGAATCTCAGTTTGGATTTCCAGGTATGGGGGCAAAGTAAGAGGACAGGAGGGAGCTGAAGGTTTCATGCCCAAATCTATACCCTTAGGACATAAGTCTGGCATATTTCGCAGAAAGAAAAAGGGCAACACATATGCTACTTCTACCCATTTCCCTTGTTCCTTACAGACCCGGTCTAATTGTAGAACAGTATTATACTTAAAAGACCCTCCAACTGGCCACCGTTCACCATCCTCCAATGGATACCGTGGCAATGCAGTATCACATAGGAAGACCAGGTGTGTCTTCTTTAAGCCCTGGGGATCAAATCTATCCCAGTTTTTCAGGATACAGTTCAAAGGAGTGAGGCTGGAATTGTTAGCTCCCATCTGTAAGAGAAAAAAAGCGACCAGCGCCATTTTTCTACCGGAGGCGTCCCTCCCTGCTCTAGATGGGGGTGTAGACAGACGTTACACCAAAAGCTTTTCCTTCCTGGTCGGACTTAGTCTGTCCCTTACCAATGCAGGTGCAGTCTGCGTCCCTCCCAGTTCTACCACCGAGATGGGGTGAGGATGTACCAGGGGTAGACCTGATAGCATCCCTACTTGACATCCAGCTTTTCACCCTTAACCTTGCTTGCCTCTGATGTCACCCAGGGTGCAATCAGAGTAACCTTCCGGAATGCCTCCCAAGCTAAGACTACTAGGGGAAACATTCGTCACCTGAGTGCCTGTGCATGACTCTGAGTATTTCCTGACCACAATAAGACAGACACGAACATAAAACTGAGATGTTCTTTCCAGGCAATGCCACACCAGTATAATAGCCTCCTCTGATCCACTAAGAGCTGGCGTTACCAAAGGAAAAAACCCATCTCAGTCCCAATCTGAGTAACCTTTAACCTCAGAGATGCTCTTGGAGCTAGAGCTCCATCTAGCTTCTGAACTTTCGATTCCTAGCGAGGCTAGGCGCTTTCTTGACTACCAATTCAAGTTTTGGACCTAAGCCACAGTATACAATAACAGTATAGATCACAAGTCCCTTGAAAGTCTATGATCCAATAGATTAGGTTAGTACTTCTAATTCCCAAGGATTTATGAAATGGTCAAAGAGACCAAAAAGTTTGACCGAGAAAGGAAGGTTCGGTCCACACGCTTTGCCCATTTCTGGTCGGTTCCCTGTGGAGACATTGGGTGCCTCTTGGCATCGGCAGGTCAGTATAAACCCCCAACAGGTTTCTGCCATAAGCCGTATGAGATCACCGTGAAACCGCAGAGCAGGGCTCCTTACTTGCTTCACGCAGGGCCTGTCATTCATTCACACAAGCACACGGTAGAGTTAGTAAAGCACAGCAGAAAACGTGTTTTCTGAGAACAAAGAACTAAAGCTCCAAGCATCCTTACTTTGTCCTGAATGATCCCGGACGAGCCCCCAAGATGAAAGGTTGTTGTTGAATCATGCGAAGACACCGGGATTCTTGGCCCCCAGAGGAGAAGAATTCAATCTGGGGCCAGAGACGAGGCTTGATCACTCAGAGCTTTTGTGTAATAAAGTTTTATTAAAGTATAAAGGAGATAGAGAAAGCTTCTGACATAGGCATCAGAAGGGGGCAGAAAAAGTACCCGCTTGCTAGTGTTAACAATGAAGTTATATAATCCAAAGAATGTCTGGAGGTTGTAAAGACCTCATCAGACCTACTCCCATAATTTACATTTTAAGATAATAGAAGGTTTAATCCAGAGACTGTCCTTAGGCAAGATACATTATTGTTATATAATCCTAAGGAATGTGGAGAAAGAAAAAAAGTTTGTCCTTTCTTCCTCCTTGAGAATTCCAGACCCCTCTCTCCTTGGGGACCTCTAGACTCCTTATCAACCTGCCTAGGAACTGACTCTCATCACTTTCAGTCTGTATGTGTCCCTAGGTCTGAACTATATCTTTTGTAGACAGTATAGATACAGATCTTGTTTTGTATCCATTCAGCCAGTTTGTATCTTTTGTTTGGAGCACATAATCCATTTACATTTAAAGTAATTATCGACGTGTATGCTCCTATTACCATTTTCTTAATTGTTTTGAATTTGTTTTTATAGTTATCTTTCTTCTCTTTGTTTCTCACCTGGAGTAGTTCCATTAGCATTTGTTGTAAGGCTGGTTTGATGGTGCTGAATTCTCTTAATTTTTGCTTGTGGTAAAGACTCTTGATTTCTCTGTCAAATCTGAATGAGATCCTTTCTGGATAATCTTAACTGTAGGTTTTTCCCTTTCATCACTGTAAATATATATTGTCACTCCCTTCTGGACTGCAGAGTTTCTGCTGAAAAATCAGTTGTTAACATTATGGGGTTCTCTTGAATGTTACCTATTGCTTTTCACTTGCTGCTTTTATTATTTTTTCTTTGAATTTAATTCTTGTTAGTTTGATTTATATGTGTCTTAGCATATTTCTCCTTAGTTTAGCCTACATTGATTGCACTTCTTTTACTTGATTATTTCCTTTCCCATGTTAGGGAGGTTTTCTAACGTAATCTCTTCAAATCTTTTCTTAGACCCTTTCTCTTTCTCTTCTTCTGGGACCCCTATAATTTGAATAATAGTGTGTTTATTGTTGCCCCAGAGGTTTCTGAGGCTGTCCTTATTTCATTTTTTCTTATTCTGCCGCTCAGTAATTATTTCCACTATTCTGTCTTTCAGCTTGGGGTTTCCCTTGTGGCTTGGCGGTAAAGAATCTGCTTGCCAATTCAGGAGATTCCTGTTTGATCCCTGCATTAGAAAGATCCCCTGGAGAAGGAAATGGCAAACTATTCCAGTTTTCTTGCCTGGGGAATCCCATGGACAGAGGGGCCTGATGGGTTACATATAGTCCATGGGGTTGCATAGAGTCAGACATGACTTAGTGACTAAACAACAGCAATAACAACTGTCTTTCAGCTCATTTATTCATTTTTCTGCCTCAGTTATTCTGCTATTTATTCCTTCTAGTGTATTTTTCATTTCAGTTATTGTGTTGTTCATCACTGTTTGTTTGTTCTATAGTTCTTCTAGTTCCTTTAAACATTTATTGTCTTCCCAGAGGGATGGTATGGGGAGGGAGGAGGGAGGAGGGCTCAGGATGGGGAACACATATATACCTGTGGTGGATTCATTTTGATATATGGCAAAACCAATACAATATTGTAAAGTTAAAAAATAAAATAAAATTAAAAAAAAAGAAAAAAAATTTATTGTCTTGATCCATGCCTGCATTCTGTTTCTGAAGTTTTGGATCATCTTTACTATCTTTGCTCTGAATTTTTTTTTCAGGTAGATTACCTATTTCCTTTCTATTCATTTGATTTTGCAGGTTTTTGCCTTGCTGTTTTTGTCTGTAACATATTTCTCTCTTCTCATTTTTGTTGATGGATGCAGCTCTGTTCCTGTCTTGCTGGTAGTTTGGCCTGAGGACTCCAGCATTGGAGCTTGCTGGCAGTTGGTTGGAGCAGGGTCTTGGCCCTGAGATGAGGACAGCTGAGAGAGCTCACATAAATTAATATTTCCTGGAGCCTGAATATCTCTGGTAGTCCAGCAGTTTGGACTCCGCACTCTCACTGCAGCAGCTCAGCCCAACCTCTGGCCTGGCATTGAATACCCAAACATGATGCAGCAAAGAAAACAAAATAAAATGAAACAAAAACAGGCAAACAAAACCCAAGGCAAATAATAAGAACAAAACCAAACATACAAACAAAGAAAGGATAACAAACAGACAAATAAAACCTTAGACAAATAACAAAAACAAATCCAAACAAACGAAATTAAACCAACCACCACTAACAAAAATCCTAGGAAGAAAAAGAACAAGAAGACACCCAAACAAACATGCCCTAAAACCCAAAACCAACAATAAAAGCAAAGCTAACCTGATCAGAAAGCAAGAAAGAAAACAATAAAAAAACAAACAGATTTCCCTGGTGGTCTAGCATTTAAGACTTCACCTTCCAATGCAGGGGATGTGAGTTTGATTCTTAGTCGGGGACCTAAGATTCCATATGCTCATGCCCCAAAAATCAAAATATAAAACAGAAATGACAATGAGAAAAACAAAGATAAAAAAGAATATAGAAACAAAATTAAAAAAAAAAACAAAAACAGAACATCACAAAATATCTAAAGAGGAAACCAACAACTGTAATAAAAACAAAACACAGACAATGAACAAAAAAGAGAAGCATAACAAAGAATAAAAAGTAAAATAATATTAGGAGAATAAAAATATCATAGAAAAATAAAAATGAAATGAAAACAAAACACAATGGCAAAAATGAAAATAACATAAAAATAAAAGGACTGATGCTGAAGTTGAAACTCCAATACTTTGGCCACCTAATGTGAAGAACCAACTCATCGGAAAAGACCCTGATGCTGGGAAAGATTGAAGGTGGGAGGAGAAGGGGATGACAGAGGATGAGATGGTTGAATGGCATCACCGACATGACAGACATTAGTTTGAGTAGGCTCCAGGCATTGGTGATGGACAGGGAAGCCTGGCACGCTGCAGTCCATGGGATCACAAAGAGTCGGCCACGACAGAGTGACTGAACTAAACTGAACTGAAAAATAAGAAATAAAGAATAACCAAAATACAAAAACAAAAAGAAAAAATTCCCTTGGGCCTCTTCTATCAGTGTCCTTTCCCCCACAGCAAGCTACATCCAACCCCTGATGTCATAGGAGGCCCTCCAAGACCTCTAGATAGGCCTCTTTACTCTCTTTGTCAGCCCCACCTCTATAGGTGTTCCGTTCACTACATATGCTCCTGAAGGTGGCCTGGAGTACACGTGCCTGCACAGACCAGCTGGGGTGCAGGCTTCCACAGGCATGTCTTCAGTGGCTGGCACAGCTGGAGAAGGTTTTGGAGGAGAGTGATGCTTGGCCTGTCTGGAACTGTGTGTACAGATGTGGCCCTGTTAGGGGTGGAACATGGGCTGCCAGGACCCGTGTGGCCTGTGGTGGCTTTGATGGGAGTGGGCCTCAGACCCGGGACCCATGCAGCCAGATGAGGCTTTTAAGGAGGCAGGGCTGGCCTATTTATACAGTGGATTATATGTGCTGCTTAATGTCAAATCATTTTTGCACTCAGAATAGATCACATGTTTTTCAGTCTTTCAGTTTGCTACTGGATTTTATATGTTAGTATCTATTATTTTGTATCAATATTGATAAGTGAGATTGGTTTGTGGTTTTCTTACATGTGAAATTTTTTGGGAGCTCCTGCATTTCCCAAACTGTTTCATGAAGTCCCTGACCATTCAGGACTGAGGATACACTAATATTGGAGGAGGACTCCAGTTAGTGCCAACTCCCCCTTCCTTCTTTGCAGCACTGGGTGGTTTCTGAGAGATTCTATATACTCTGGATATCTGTGGGAGCATGCTGTGCTGTGCTTAGTTGCTTAGTTGTGTCTGACTTTTTGTGACCCCATGGACTGTAGCCTGCCAGGCTCCTCTGTCTATGGGGATTCTCCAACAAGAATACTGAAATGGGTTGCCATGCCCTCCTCCAGGGGATCTTTCCAACCCAGGGATCAAACCAGGTCTCCTGTATTGCAGGCAGATTCTTTACCAGCTGAGGTCCCTGGAAAGCCTTATCTGTGGGAATAAGCACTATTAATTGTAAATGTGGAGATATTAGCATAGGATACTTAATCCAGATTGACTATTTATATAAACTGCAGAGTAACTTACTAGGAAATGACAAGTGATGGGGCTATCCTGTGATTTTATGTTTGTCCTTTAAAACATCAATTATATTATTTATAAAAGTATTAATTTATATTAAGTAATTATTATATTATTAAGTCCTGATACTAAAAAACCCTCCACTTTACCATTCTGTATCCCCCACCCTTCCTTCCAAAGTCAACAATTCTAGTTCTAAATCCTTCCCCACATATTATATCCATATTTTTTTATAAATGTGCTTATATTGCTATTTATTTATATAACTATTTAAAAATTAATAAGTGTTTTAAAAGAGCAGTTTGAGGTTTATATAATATAGAGTGAAAAGTATAGAGAGTTCTCATATACCCTCACTCCTCACTCCTGCCCTCCTCCCCTTAGTTTTCCCCATTATTCACATCTTGTATAGGTGTGGTATATTTCCTAGAATTGATGAGCCAATATTGATACATTATTATTAGCTAAAGTCTGTAGACTACATTATAAATTAGGGTTCATTCTTTGTTTTATATATTTTAACCATAACAGTATCATTCAAAATATTTTCACTGCCTCCCAAATCCCATGTGCTCCAACTAGTCATTCCTCCTTCTACTCAAACCCTGCCAACTCCTTGCAACCATTGATCTTTTTACTTTCTCCCTAGTTTCCCCTGTTCCAGAATGTCACATATTTGGAAACATGGGGTATGTAGCCTTTATATACTGGCTTCTTTCACTTAGCAATATGTATTTGTTTCTTCCTATCTTTTTGTAGCTTGAGAGCTCATTTCTTTTTATTGATGAATAGTAACACAGTCTATGGTTGTACCAGCCTTTATCCATTCACCTACTGAAGCACATCTTGATTGCATCCAAGTTTTGGTAATTATGAATAAAGCTGCCACAAATATTTGAGTGCATATTTTCTGCATAGACATAAGTTTTAAGCTCATTTGGGTAAATACCAAGAGACATATTTATTGGGGATGAGTGTCCAGGATGGTGGACTAGAAAGACCCTGATCTCACTTCCTCCTGTGGGCACACCAAAAAGACCCTGATCTCACTTCCTCCTGTGGGCACACCAAAGTTACAACTAGTCAGAGACCAGCTATCAATGAGAACAACATGAAGACTAGCAGGAAAGATCTTCTACAAGTAAAGATATAAAGAAGGAACCACAACAAGATAGATGGGAGGGGCAGAGATGCAATATAGTCAAGACTTATATCCCCCAGTAGGCAGCCCACAAATGGCAGGATAATTCTCCCAAAGGAGTGAGTAGTCTGAGCTCCACAATGCTTTCCCCAGCCCAGGGCTCCTATACAAGGAAGATGAGCCTCTAGAACATTTGAATTTGAAAGCCAGTGGGGCTTACTTTTGGGAGAGTCAGAGGACTGTGGGAAATAGAGACTTCATTCTTAAAGGGCTCACACAAATCCACACTCTCCAAGATCCAGGGCAAAAGCAGTAATTTGAAAGGAACCTGGGTCAGACCCACTTGTCTCATACTGGAAACATAAATGATTGAAGGAGCTATTCTAGGGAGCTCATTCTATCATGTATTTGCAAGTACCATTTTGGAATCCTCCCCTTATCTTATCAGTGCTGAGAGCTGGCCCTGCTCACTAGATAGTCAGTACCAGTTCTGGGATACCCCAGACCAAGCAGCTAGTCAGGCAAGGACACAGCCTTACTCACCAGCAGGCCAGCTACCATTGGATCCCCTTAACCTCCAGCCACTCCAGGGACCAGCCCTGTCCACCAGAGGACTCAGAATCCAACTCCACACACCAGTGGGCTGGCATTAGCTCTGGGACACCTGGGACTTATAGTTAGTTATTGGGACCTGACTCTGTGCACCAGCAGCCTGACATCAGCTCCAGGACCCCTGGGCCCTGCAGCCAGAGAGCCCAGGATCTGGGCCAACCCATGGGTAGGCTGGCACAACCTGAGGACCTGGACTTACCTATGAGAGGGTGAGCATCAATACTTGGTCATCTATGGGCACCAATCCTGCTTATCAGCAGGTAGACACTAACCCAGGGACCACTGTATCTGCTACCACCAGTGCCAAGACCCAGTCCACCCACCAGCAAGGCAGCACCAGCCCCAGAACAATCTGGGCTTTAGCCCCACCAATCAGTAGGCTGACACTGGCTCTGGGACACCCCAAGCCTCACAGCCAGCCATATCAGAAACCAATCCCACCCAACAACAGGTAAACACTGGCTCTGGGATCCTTAGCTCCATAGCCTCATGACCTGGCTCTGCAAACTAGTGGGCCAACACTAGCCCCAGGAACCCTGGGGCATTGCAACCAGTCATCTGTGAAAAAAAAAAAACCATGCCTACCAGCAAGCCATCCCCAGAACCAGGAGTTCCTGGGCCACAGAGCTAGCCATGCCAGAATTTGGTCCTATCCACAAGTGGCCAGCAGCCTCCACACTAGGCAACCAACTGGGCTGGAATAGGGCCAGCCATGCATATCTGCATGCAAACATAGACAGCCTGCCAAAACAGAAAGGCCCACACAGCTTACATAGAGGGTAGCACCAGAGCAAATATCTCTGGTGATGAGGGGGTTGTGTACTGCTGGGTCCAACAGGACATATTTACATATAGCCACTTTTTCAGATTACGGAAATAACTAACCTACTAAATACATAGAAAATTCTCTATAAAAATAGAAGATTAGTCTAAACAAGGTCACAGAGGAATATGTTCCAAACAAAGGAACAAGATAAAATCCCAGAAGAACCAAGTGAAGTAGAGATAAGCAATCTACTGTATAAGAGCTCAAGGTAATGGCCATAAAGACACTCAAAGAAGTCAGGAGAGGAAAAAAGGTACACAGAGAAGTCAGAAGTTTCTATCAAAGACATAGAAAATATAATGAAGAACAAAACAGAGATGAAGAATACAATATAATTGAAATAAAAAATATATTAGAAGGAATCAATAGTAGGTAAACAGGAATACATCAGCAGCTTGAAGACAGGGTATTGGAAATAAGCTGGACAGAAAAACAAAAAAAAACCCCAAATTTTATGCCCACTTAGGAGAACTCTGGGACAGCATTAGGCATACTGACATTCGCATTACAAGGGTCTGAGAAAGAGATGAGAGAGAGAAATGGACAGATAATATATTTGAAGACATAATAGCTGGGAACTTGCCTAACCTGGGAAAGGAAAGAGATATCCAAGTCTAGGGAATCACAGGGTTTCAAACAAGATGAGCCCAAAGAGGACCACACCAAGACATATTGTGAATAAAAAGTAAAGGTTATTGAAATCAGACTTCTGGTTATAAAATAAAGTTACAGGTATGAAATGTACAGTGTGGGGAATATAGTCAATAATTTGTGATATTTTGTATGATGACAGATGGTAACTATGCTTGCTATGGTAACAGGAACTACATAGTATTGTGGGTTAATTATATTTCAAAAACAAGCAAACAAACTGGTATGAAAAGTGATCAGAATTGTGGTTACCAGAGGTGGGAGATGGGGAAGGGGGGATTGGATGAAGGCAGTCAAAAGCTAAAAAATTATAAATAACTTTTATGGATTTAATATACAATATGATAAATATAATTAACACAGCTGTATGTTATATATGAAAATTGTTTAGAGAGTAAACCCTGAGGGTTTTTGACACAAGGAAAAGCTTTTCTTCTATTTTTCAAATTTTGTATCTATATGAGAATATGGATAGTAAATAAACTTATTTGTGATAATCATTTCATGATGTATGTAAGTCAAATCATTGTACTCTATGCCTTAAACTTATACAGCGCTATTGTTTTTGTTCAGTTGCTCAGTCATGCCCAACTCTTCGAGACCCCATGGATTGAAGCATGTCAATCCCTATCCCTATCCCTCACCATCTCCTGGAATCTGCTCAAACTGATGTCCATTGAGTCGGTGATGCCATTTAAACCATCTCATCCTTTGTCATCCCCTTCTCCTTCTGATTTCAATCTTTCTCAGCATCAGGGTTTCCAATGAGTCAGCTCTTCACATCAGGTGGCCAAAGTATCGGAGGTTCAGTTTCAGCATCAGTCCTTCCAATGAATGTTCAGGATTGATTTCTTTTAGGATTGACTGGTTTGATCTCTTTGCAGTGCAAGGGACTCTCAAGAGTCTTCTCCAACATCACAGTTTGTATGTCAATCATATCTTAATAAAACTGGAAACCCCTAAAATAGAAATAAAGAAAAAGCATTAATGTATATTAGAATAAAGCATAAAACAAAAAAGAAACACATTTTCTGGGTTGTATAAAAAGACTATGTTTAATTTTGTAAGAAATTGCTGAACTATCCTCCAAAAAGGTTGTATCATTTTACATTCCTACTGGCATGAATGTGACATTACTGACATCGAATGTGACTTTGTGTCATTTGTATTTTAATTTGTAATTCTCTAATGATAAATGATGGCATGTGATGTTGAGCATCGTTTCATATACTTATTTTCCATTTGTATATCTTCTTTGACATTGTGTCTTCATATAATTATCCAATTTTTAATTGGATTGTTTGTTTCCTTATTATGTTTTAGGGGTTCTTTGTACCTTGGGTACAAGTCCTTTATTAGATATAGATTATGACTATGCCAAAGCCTTTGGCTGTGTGGATCACAATAAACTGTGGAAAATTCTGAAAGAGATGGGAATACCAGACCACCTGACCTGCCTCTTGAGAAACCTATATGCAGGTCAGGAAACAACAGTTAGAACTGGACATGGAACTATAGACTGGTTCCAAATAGGAGAAGGAGTACGTCAAGGCTGTATATTGTCACCCTGCTTATTTAACTTATATGCAGAGTACATCATGAGAAATGCTGGGCTGGAAGAAGTACAAGCTGGAATCAAGATTGCCGGGAGAGATATCAATAACCTCAGATATGCAGATGACACCACCCTTATGGCAGAAAGTGAAGAGGAACTAAAAAGCCTCTTGATGAAAGTGAAAGAGGAGAGTGAAAAAGTTGGCTTAAAGCTCAACATTCAGAAAACTAAGATCATGGCATCCGGTCCCATCACTTCATGGGAAATAGATGGGGGAACAGTGTCAGACTTTATTTTTTTGGGCTCCAAAATCACTGTAGATGGTGATTGCAGCCATGAAATTAAAAGATGCTTACTTCTTGGAGGGAAAGTTGTGACTAACCTAGAGAGCATATTCAAAAGCAGAGACATTACTTTGCCAACAAAGGTCTGTCTAGTTAAGGCTATGGTTTTTCCAGTAATCGTGTATGGATGTAAGAGTTGGACTGTGAAGAAAGCTGAGTGCTGAAGAATTGATGCTTTTGAACTGTGGTGTTAGAGAAGACTCTTGGGAGTCCCTTGGACTGCAAGGAGATGCAACCAGTCCATTCTGAAGGAGATCAGCCCTGGATTTCTTTGGAAGGAATGATGCTAAAGCTGAAACTCCAGTACTTTGGCCACCTCATGCGAAGAGTTGACTCATTGGAAAAGACTCTGATGCTGGGAGGGATTGGGGGCAGGAGGAGAAGGGGACGACAGAGGATGAGATGGCTGGATGGCATCACCGACTCGATGGATGTGAGTCTGAGTGAACCCCAGGAGTTAGTGATGGACAGGGAGGCCTGGCGTGCTGCAATTCATGGGGTTGCAAAGAGTCGGACATGACTGAGCGCCTGAACTGAACTGAACTGATACTTTCTCCTACTCTGTAGCTTTTCTTCTCTTCACAGAGCCTTCCTGGATTAGTTTTGGAAAATTCTGAGTTATTATTACTCCAAATATTTCTATTTCTTTCTCTCTTTCTTCTCCTTCTGGTATTCCCATTATGAATGTATTACATTTCTATAATAGCTCCACAGTTCTTGGATATTTTGTTCTAACTTTTCAATTTTTCTCTTTTTATTTCCATTTTGAAAGTGTCTATTGACATACTGGCTTAAAACTCAGCATTCAGAAAACTAAGATCATGGCATTCAGTCCCATCACTTCATGGCAAATAGATAGGGAAACAATGGAAACAGTGACAGACTTTGTTTTTTTGGGGCTCTAAAATCACTGCAGATGGTGACTGCAGCCATTAAATTAAAAGACGCTTGCTCCTTGGAAGAAAAGCTATGATCAATCTAGACAGCATATTAAAAACCAGAGACATTACTTTGCCAGCAAAGGTCCGTCTAGTCAAAGCTATGGTTTTTACAGTAGTCATGTATGGTTGTGAGAGTTGGACTATAAAGAAAGCTGAGTGCCAAAGAATTGATGCTTTTGGATCGTGGTGTTGGAGAAGACTCTTGAGAGTCCCTTGGGATACATGGAGCTCCACCCAGTCCATCCTAAAGGAAATCATTCCTGAATGTTCATTGGAAGGACTGGAGCTGAAGCTGGAACTCCAATATTTTGGCCACCTGATGCAAAAATCTGACTTATTGGCAAAGACCCTGGCCCTGGGAAAGATTGAAGGCAGGAGGAGAAGGGGACAACAGAGGATGAGATGATTGGCTGGCATCACTGACTTGATGGACACAAGTTTGAGCAAGCTCTGGGTGTTGGTGACGGACAGGGAAGCCTAGCGTGCTACAGTCCATGGGGTGGTGAAGAGTTGGACATGACTGAGTGACTGAACTGAACTGATTGACATACATTCAAGCTCAATGATTCTTTAATCAGCTGTATCCAGTTTATTGATGAGCTCAAAATAGTCATCTTTCATTTTTCTTGCAGTGTTTATAATAGCTACTATTTTTTAGTTAAAAAAATAATTTTTTATTTTGATTGGAGGATAATTATTTTACAATATTGTGGTGGTTTTTGACATCCATCAACATGAATTGGCCATAGGTATACATGTGTCCCCCCATCCTGAACCCCCTCCCACCTCCCTCCCACTCTGTCCATTTAGGTTGTCCAAGAGCACCAGCTTTGGGTGTCCTGCCTCATGAATCAAACTTGCACTGGTCATCTATTTTACATATGGTGATGTATATGTTTCAGTGCTATTCTCTCAAATCATCCCACCCTCTCCTCCCATTTAAATTCTGTTCTTTAAGTCTATGTTTCCTTTGTTGCCCTACATGTAGGATCATCTGTACCATCTTTCCAAATTTCATATATATGCATTAATATACAGTATTTGTCTTGCTCTTTCTGACTTACTTCACTCCATATAATAGGGTCTAGGTTCATCCACTTCATTAGAACTGACTCAAATGTGTTCCTTTTTATAGCTGAGTAATATTCATTGTGTATATGTACCTCAGCATTCTTATCCATTCCTCTGTGGATGGACATCTATGTTGGTTCCATGTCCTAGCCATTGTAAATGGTGCTGCAATGAAAATTGGGGTACATGTGTCTTTTCAATTCTGCTTTTCTTGGGATATGTACCCAGCAGTGGGATTGCTGGCTTGTATGGCAGTTCTATTTCCAGTTTTATAAGGAATCTCCACACTGTTCTCCACAGTGGCTGTACCAGTTTGCATTCCCACCAAAAATGTAAGAGGGTTCCTTTTTTCCACACCCGCTCCATCGTTTATTGTTTGTATAATTTTGATGATGGCCATTTTGACCAGTGTGAGACAATACCTCATTGTGGTTTTGATTTGCATTTCTCTAATAATGAGTGTTGTTGAACATCTAAACTGTATGTCTTCTCTGGAGAAATGTCTGTTTAGGGCTTTTGTCAACTTTTTGATTGGATTGTTCATTTTTCTTTTATTTATTTTTAAAAAAATTTTTTTATTTTTTTAAATTTTTTATTCCTTTATTTCTCATGTGTTCCCCATCCTGAACCCTCCTCCCTCCTCCCTCCCCATACCATCCCTCTGGGTCGTCGCAGTGCACCAGCCCCAAGCATCCAGCATCGTGCATTGAACCTGGACTGGCATTTTTCTGATATTGAGCTGCATGAGCTGCTTGTATATTTTGGATATTAATTCTTTGTCAGTTATTTCGTTTGCTATTATTTTTTTCCCATTCCGAGGGCTGTCTTTTTATCTTCCTTATAGTTTCCTTCGTTATGCAAAAGTTTTAAAGTTTAATTAGGTAGGTCCCATTTGTTTATTGTTATTTCCATTATTGTAGGAGGTGGGTCATAGAGGGGATTGTTTTGATTTATGTTGGAGAGTGTTCTCCCTAATGTTTTTCTCTAAGAGTTTATAGTTTCTGTTCTTACATTTAGGTCTTTAATCCATTTTGAGTTTATTTTTGTGTATGGTGTTAGAAAGTGCTCTAGTTTCATTCTTTTACATGTTGTTCAGTCACTCAGTTGTGTCCGATTCCTTGTGAACCCATGGACTGCAGCACACAAAGCTTCCCTGTCCTTAACCATCTTCTGGAGCTTGCTCAAACTCACATCCATTGAGTTGGCAATGCCATCAAACCATCTCGTCCTCTGTCGTCCCATTCTCCTCCTGCCTTTAATTTTTCCCAGCATCAGGGCCTTTTCTAATGAGTTGGCTCTTCACATTGGTGGCCAAAGTATTGGAGCTCAGTCCTTCCAATGAGTATTCAAGATTGACTGGTTTGATATCCTTGCAGTCCTAGGGACTCTCAAGAGTCTTCTCCAACATTTTGATGAGTTTAAAATCATCAATTCTTTGGTGCTCAACCCTATTTATGGTCCAAATCTCACATCTGTACATGACTACTGGAAAAACCATAGGTTTGTCTAGATGAACCCTTATCGGAAAAGTAATGTCTCTGTTTTTTAATGGGCTTCACTGAGAGCTCAGTAGGTAAAGAATCTACTTGCAAAGCAGGAGACCCTGGTTCAACCTCTGTGTTGGGAAGATCCTCTGGGGAAGAGAAAGGCTACCCACTCCAGTATTCTGGCCTGGAGAGTTCCTTGGACCGTATAGTCCATGGGGTTGCAAAGACTTGCACATGATTTCCTTGCAGTCCAAGGGACTCTCAAGAGTCTTCTCTAACACCACAGTTTAAAAGCATCAATTCTTTGGTGCTTAGCCTTATTTATGGTTCAACTCTCACATCTATACATGACTACTTGGAAAACCAGAGCTTTGACTAGATGGCCCTTTGTTGGAAAAGTAATGTCACTGCTTTTTAATATGGTTTCTAGGTTTGTCATTGCTTTTCTTCTAAGGAGCAAGCGTCTTTTGATTTCATGGCTGTAGTCACAGTCCACAGTGATTTTGCAGCCCAAGGAAATAAAGTTTGTCACTGTTTATTGTTTCCCTATCTATTTGCCATGAAGTGATGGGACCGGATGCCATGTGCTTTGTTTTTTGAATGTTGAGTTTTAAGCCAATTTTTTCACTCTTGTCTTTCACTTTCATCAAGAGGCTCTTTAGTTCCTCTTTGCTCTCTGCCATAAGGGTGGTGTCATCTGAATATTGGAAATTATTGATATTTCACCCTGCAATCTTGATTCCAGCTTGTGCTTTATCCAGCCCAGCATTTTGCATGATGTATTCTGCATATAAGTTAAGTAGGCAGGGTGATAATATGCATACAGCCTTGACATACTCCTTTCCCAGTTTGGAACCAGTCTGTTATTCCATGTCCAGTTCTAACTTTTGCTTCTTGACCTGCATACAGGTTTCTCAGGAGGCAGGTAAAGTGGTCTGGTAGTCCCATCTCTTTCAGAATATTCCACAGTTTATTGTGATCCACACAGTCAAAGGCTTTAGTGTAGTCAGTGAAGCAGAAGTAGATGTAATTCTGGAATTCTCTCTTTTTCTATGATATAACGGATGTTGCAAATCTGATATCTGGTTCCTCTGCCTTTTCTAAACCTAACTTGAACATCTGGAAGTTTTCTGTTCACGTACTGTTGAAGCCTAGCTTGGACAGTTTTGTGCATTACTTTGCTAGCATATGAAATAAGTGCAATTGTATGGTAGTTTGAACATTCTTTGTCATTGCCCATCTTTGGGATTGGAATAAAAACTGATCTTTTTTAATCCTGTGGTTACTGCTGAGTTTTCCAAATTTGCTGGCATATTGACTGCAGTACTTTAACAGCATCATCTTTTAGGATTCTAAATAGCTCAGTTGGAATTCCATCTCCTGCAATAGCTTGGTAGTTTGATAGTGATTGAATTGAATCTATAGATTTCTTTGGGTAGTATACTTATTTTCACTATATTGATTCATCCAACCTAAGAACATGGAACCTGGTATATTTCTCCATCTATTTGTGTCATCTTTGATTTCTTTCATCAGTGTTTTATAGTTTTCTGTATACAGATCTTTTGTTTCTCTAGGTAAATTTATTCCTAAGTATGTTGTTCTTTTTGTTGCAATGATGAATGGCATTGTTTTCTTAATTTCTCTTTCTGATTTTTCACTGTTAGGATATAGGAATGCTAGGGATGTCTGTGTATTAATTTTACATCCTGCAGCATTACTATATTCATTGATTAGGCTCTAGTAATTTTCTGGTGGCATCTTTAGGGTTTTCTATCTAGAAGATCCTGTCATCTGCAAACAGTTAGAGTTTTGCTTCCTTTTTTCTATTCTAGATTCCTTTAATTTCTTTTTCTTCTCTTATTGCCCTGGCTATGACTTCCAAAACTATGGTGAATAGTATTGGTGAGAGTGAGCACCCTTGTCTTGTTTCTGATTTTAGAGGAAATGCTTTCAATTTTTCACCACTGAGAATAATATTTGCTATGGGTTTGTCATATATGGCTTTTATTATGTTGAGGTATATTCCTTATATGCATACTTTATGGAGTTTTCATCATAAATGGGTGCTGAATTTTGTCAAAGTCTTTCTCTGAATCTATTGATATAATCATATGTATTTTATCTTTCAATTTGTTAATACGGTATATCACATTGATCAGTTTGTGAATATTGAATAATCCTTGCATTCCTGATCACTTGATCATGATGTATGATCTTTTTCATATGCTGTTGAACTGTTTGCTAGATTTTTAAAAAGGATTTTTGCATCTATGTTCATCAATTATGCTTGCTTGTATTTTTCTTTTTTTGGTGGCAACTTTGGTTTTGGTATCAGGGTGATGGTTGCCTTGAAGAATGAGTTTGGGAGTTTTCCTTCTTCTGAAATTTTCTTCAAGTTTTTAAGTAGGATATATGTTAGCTGTTCTCTAAATTTTTGGTAGAATTCAACTGTGAAGCTATCTGGTCCTGGGCTTTCGTTTGTTGGAAGATTTTCCATTTCTGTTTCAGTTTCCATGCTTGTCATTGGTCTGTTCAAGTTTTCTATTTCTTTCTGGTTCAATTTTGGAAAGTTACACTTTTCTAAGAATTTGTCGATTTCTTCCAAGTTGTCCATTTTATTGGCATATAGTTGCTCTTGATAGTCTCTTATGATCATTTGTATTTCTGTGTTGTCTGTTGTAATTTCTTCATTTTCATTTCTAAGTTTATTGATTCGAGTCATCTCCCCTTGTTTTCTTGATAAGTCTGGCTAACTGGTGTCTATTTTGTTTATTGTCTCAAAGAATGAGCTTTTTAGTTTTACTGGTCTTTGCTATAGTTTCCTTTATTTCTTTTTCACTTATTTCTGCTCTGATTTTTATGATTTCTTTCCTTCTACTAACTTTGGAGGTTTATTTGTTCTTCCTTTTCTAGTTGTTTTAGGTGTAAGCTTAGCTTGATTATTTGATGTTTCTCTCGTTTCTTGAGGTAGGCTTCTGTCGCTGTGAGTTTCCCTCTTAACACTGTTTTTACTGAATCCCATAGGTTTTCTGTTGTTGTGTTTTCATTACTATTTATTTCCGTGTGTATATTGATTTCCTCTTTGATTTATTCAGGGTTCTGTTGCTTATTTAGGAGTCTGTTATTTAGCCTCCGTATATTTGTGGTTTTTAGTTTTTTTCCCCTGTAGCTTATATCTAATCTTACAGTATTGTGATAAGAAAAATTGCTGGAAAAAATTTCAATTTTTAAAAATTTACCAAGACTTGACTTGTGGTCCAGGGTGTCATCTATCCTGAAGAACATTCCACGTTCACTTGAGAAAAAGTTGAAATCCATTGTTTTTGGGTGAAATGTCTTGTAGATATCAATTAAGTCCAACTACTCCAATGTATCATTTAAAGCTTTTGTTTCTTTGTTAATACTTTGTCTGGCTTATCTGTCCATTGATGTAAATGGGGGTATTAAAGTCCCCCACTATTATTGTGTTACTATCAGTTTCCCCTTTAATAGTTGTTAGCATTTGCATTATGTTTTAAGTTTCTCTTTTTTAGGTGCATAAGAAAAGGTGGCAAGAATACACAGAAGAACTGAACAAAAAGATCTTCACAACCCAAATAATCACTCACACTCACCTAGAGCCAGATATCCGGAATGTGAAGTCAAGTGGGCCTTAGGAAGCATCAGTACAAACAAGGCTAGTGGAGGTGATGAAATTCCAGTTGAGCTATTTCAAATCCTAAAAGATGATGCTGTAAAAGTGCTGCACTCAATATGCCAGCAAATTTGGAAAACTCAGCAGTGGCCACAGGACTGGAAAAGATCAGTTTTCATTCCAATATCTAAGAAAGGCAATGCCAAAGGATGCCCAAACTACTGCACAATTGCACTCATCTCACATGCTATAAAGTAATGCTCAAAATTCTCCAAGCCAGGCTTCAGCAATACATGAACCATGAAATTCCAGAAGTTCAAGCTGGTTTTAGAAAAGGGAGAGGAACCAGAAATCAAATTGCCAACATCCGCTGGATCATAGAAAAAGCAAGAGAGTTCCAGAAAAACATCTATTTCTGCTTTATTGACTATGCCAAAGCCTTTGACTGTGTGGATCACAATAAACTGTGGAAAATTCTTAAAGAGATGGGAATACCAGGCCACCTAATCTGCCTCTTGAGAAACCTATATGCAGGTAAGGAAGCAACAGTTAGAACTGGACATGGAACAACAGACTCGTTCCAAGTAGGAAAAGGAGTATGTCAAGGCTGTATATTGTCACCCTGCTTATTTAACTTATATGCAGAGTACATCATGAGAAACGCTGGGCTGGAGGAAGCACATGCTGCAATCAAGATTGCCAGGAGAAATATCAATAACCTCAGATATGCAGATGACACCACCCTTATGGCAGAAAGTGAAGAACCTCTTGATGAAGGTGAAAGAGGAGAGTGGAAAAGTTGGCTTAAAGCTCAACATTCAGAAAACTAAGATCATGGCCTCTGGTCCCATCACTTCATGGCAAGTAGATGGGGAACCAGTGGAAGCAGTAGCAGACTTTATTTTTGGGGCTCCAAAATCACTGCAGATGGTGACTGCAGCCATGAAATTAAAAGACGCTTACTCCTTGGAAGGAAAGTTATGACCAACCTAGACAGCATATTAAAAAGCAGAGACATTACTTTGTTAACAAAGGTCTATCTAGTCAAGGCTATGGTTTTTCCAGTAGTCATATATGGATGTGAGAGTTGGACTATAAAGAAAGCTGAGTGCTGAAGAATTGATGCTTTTGAAGTGTGGTGTTGGAGCAGACTTTTTTAAAAAAAATATATAAATTTATTTATTTTAATTGAAGGCTATTTACAGTATTGTATTGGTTTTGCCATACATCAACATGAACCCGCCACGGGTATACACTCTTGAGAGTCTTTTGGACTGCGAGGAGATCCAACCAGTCCATCCTAAAGGAGATCAGTCCTCGGTTTTCATTGGAAGGACTGATGTTGAAGCTGAAACTCCAATACTTTGGCCACCTGATGCAAAGAGATGACTCATTTGAAAAGACCCTGATGCTGGGAAAGATTGATGGCAGGAGGAGAAGGGGACGACAGAGGATGAGACGGTTGGATGGCATCACCGACTCAATGGACATGGGTTTGGGTAGACTTCGGCAGTTGGTGATGGGTAAGGAGGCCTGATGTGCTGTGCTTCACGGGGTCACAAAGTGTCGGACATGACTGAGCAAGTGAACTGTACTGAACTGAATATATTTATAATTGTTATCCCTTCTTGGATTCATCCCTTGATCATTATGTATTGCCCTTTGTGTGTTTTAATGGTCTTTATTTTAAAGTCTATTTTATCTGATATGAGTATTGCTACTCTTGCTTTCTTTTGGTCTCCATTTGCATGAAATATCTATTTCCAGGCCTTCACTTCCAGTCTGTATGTATCCCTAAGTTCGAGGTTGATCTTTTGTAAACAGCATATATAGTGATCTCTTTTTTGTATCCATTTGGTCAGTCTTTGTCTTTTGGTTGGATCATTTAACCTATTTTATGTTTAAGGTAATTATTGATAATTATGATCCTGTTACCATTTGCTTTATTGTTTTGGGTTCGTTATTATAAACCTTTTCAATTTTCCTCTTTAGAGAAGATCCTTCAACGTTTGTTGAAGAGCTGGTTTGGTGGTGCTGAATTCTCTTAACTTTTGCTCGTCTGTAAAGCTTTTGATTTATCTTTCAAATCTGAATGAGATCCTTGTTGGGTAGAGTAATCTTGGTTGTAGATTTTCCTCTTTCATCACTTTAAGTATTCCCTCTGGCCTGCAGAGTTTTTGTTGACAGATCAGCTGTTATCCTTATAGGGATCCCCTCATGTTATTTTTTGCTTTTCCCTTGATGCTTTTAATATTTGTTCTTTGTGTTTAATTTTTGTTAGTCTGATTAATATGTGTCTTGGTGTGTTTCTCATTGGGTTTATCCTGTATGGAACCCTCTGGGCTTCTTGGACTTGGGTGGCTAATTCCATCCCCATTTTAGAGATATTCTCAACTATTATCTCCTCAAATATTTCCTCATGCTCTTTCCTTTTGTCTTCTTTTGGGACACCTATAATTTGAATGTTGGGGCACTTAACGTTGTCTTTGAGGCTGTCCTCATTTCTTCTTATTTTTTTTTCCCACTCTGCTTCATTTATTTCCACTATTCTGTCTTCTAGCTCACTTATCCTTTCTTCTATCTTGGTTACTCTATTGTTGGTTCCCTCCAGAGTGTTTTTAATCTCAGTTGTTGCATTGTTAATTACTGATTGACTCTTCTTTATTTCTTCTAGGTCCTTGTTAAACATTTCTTGCATCTTCTCAATTGGTGTCTCTAGTCTATTTATCTGCACCTCCATTTTGTTTTCAAGTTTTGTATCATCATTGCTATCATTATTCTGAATTCTTTTTCAGGTAGACTCCCTATTTCCTCCTCTTTTGTTTGGTTTGTTGGGTTTTTATCATGTTCCTTCACTTGCTGGATATTTATCTGCCTTTTCATTTTCTTTAGTTTGCTGTGTTTGGGGTCTCCTTTCTGAAAGCTTGTGGGTTGTATTTCCTCTTAATTGTGGAGTCTGCTCCCTGTGAGTGGGGTTGGACCAGTGGCTTGTGAAAGTTTCCTGGTTGGGGGAACTTGTGTCTGTGTTCTGGTAGATGGAGGTGGATCTTGTTTCTCTGGAAGGCAGTGCAGTGTCCAGTAGTAAGTTTTGGGGTGTCTATGGGTTTGGTATGGCTTTGGGCAGCCTGTCTTTTAATGTTCAGGATTGTATTCCTATTTTGCTGGAGGATTAGTGTGGGATGTCTTGCTGGAGTTTGCTGGTTCTTAAGTGGAGCTGGTCTCAGTGTAGACATGGAGGCTTTTGGGTTGGCTTGTATCTATTAGTGTTAGGTTAGGGGTTAGGTGTTCTATAATGTGTTCTATAATGATCTAAAGTTCTGGAGTTGAGCCTTCTGGCTTGTATCTATTAATGTTCCTGGGGTTAGGTGTTCTATAATGATCTAAAGTTCTGGAGTTGAGCCTTCTGTTTATTAATGTTCCTGGGGTTAGGTGTTCTATAATGATCTAAAGTTCTGGAGTTGAGCCTTCTGTCTTTTGACCTCTTACAGTAGCATCATGACTTGGCCATTCACACAGCACAGAAGACAAAACTCTTAGGTCAATGGTGAAACAACTCTCCACAGCCAGGAACACCCAAAGGGATTCACAGGGTTATATGGAGAAGAGAAGTGGGAGGAAGAAAAAAGAGGTGACTAGGAGGAGGAAAGGCAGAGCCAAAAGGGGAGAGAGCAATCAAACCAGTAAGCAAATCCGTAAGTGAAAATGGGTACTAAAAATTAGACTCTTAAAGATATAAAATGAATAACAAAAGATCAAAAAGCAAATATTACAAAAACTTAGAATAAAAATTATATTATCAAAAGTACAATATAAAAACACAAAATGGAACACAAAAATAGAAATATGGAATTTATTGAAAAAATAGAGTTTTTTTTTAAATAAAGAAACTCAGAAGTAGGCTATAAAAAATAAAAGTTTGGAGTAATAAAGAACCATATTAGGACAGTATAAGGGAAAAAAGAAAAAGAAGAGGGGAAGAAAGGGAAAAAAGAAAGTTAAAAGAAATTTTTTAAAATAAAATTTTAAGAAAATTAAAAAATCAGGATGGGGAACACATGTATACCTGTGGCGGATTCATTTTGATATTTGGTAAAACTAATACAATTATGTAAAGTTCAAAAATAAAATAAAATTAAAAAAATAATAAAGAAAAAATTGTATTAAACAATTTTTAATAGGAGGCATGGGGCTATATATGGTGGTAGTGGGATGAATGTTCTTGTGATTCCTCTGTTTTCCTACTCCAGTCGAAATGCCTACTCAGAAGGTCCTCCAATATATTTAGGAATGTCTCAAGCTCCTGTGGGCTCTGTGGAGTCAGTTCAGTGTCAGATATCCCCTTCTTCTGGCTTGTACTTGTTCTCAAAGTCCAGAATCTCCCCTCAAATGCACAGTCTCTGTTTAGCTGCAAGATTTTAATCTGTTCCTCCTTCCACTTCTGGGGCAGCTCCCCCTTCTTTGCTTAGGTTGATCTCCTCTGCTTGCAAGTCTCTCTCCAGTGTTTGATCTCCACCCTGACATGAAGGGGTGAAAGTGACCACTTATTCAGGCTCACGTGCTCAGTTGTGCTGGGGAGAGGGAGAGACACTGCAAATAAATATCACTGGCTTGTTTGGGGAGCACTCGCAGGGGATGGATCCCATGGAGATTGCCACAGCTCAAGGTGGCATGTACTTCCCAGGTCCAGGCTGCTTGGGCTCCTGGTGCACCATAAGGGTACAGTCCCAGATGGGCCTTGCATCTCCTCAGGGGAGCTGGTCTTAGGTTGTGACACTCTCAGCAGATATGAACCATCCAGGATCCCAGGAAGACATGGGTAGCCACTGGAGGCCCTCTCACAGCTTGGAGGGAGAAGTGGTCTCTGGGGCCAAGATTGCAGTGGACCCTTGCCTTCTGCCTCTAGCTGTTGTACACCAGCCTCTCTGCCTCCAGGTAGGGTTGTAAATGGCAGCTGTCACACCCTCCTTTGATATTCTCTAGGGCTCAATCCTTTGTTCTGTGAATGTGCCAGGAGTCAGGGTTCGGTGTTAAAGCCTTCCCACAGGAAAGGTTCTTTGTTTTTCTTTGTTTCTCTGGCTCTCCCACGGTTTGGATTTTCCTCATTCTGTCTGTGCTATGTCGCATTAGTCCCTTCAGAGTGTCCTCACGGCTTTCAACCTCAGTCCCTAAGGACAGATGACACAGCCCGTGCCTCTGCACCCAGCCTCCACTTGCTGTGGGCAGACAAGAGTGCGTGAGCCGCTTCTTGGCTGGTAATTGCCATTCAGTGTGATTTCTGTGGTGAATGTTTTTGGTTATGCTGCCCTCTGAGATTCCTAAGCTTCCCACTGACCCCGCCTGTGAGGTTTCCTATGGTGTGTAAACTTCTCCTCCTTCACAACCCCTTACTCAGGATGGGTGTCTGTCTTGAAATCCTTTATCTCCATTTTTGTCTTTATCCTTTGTCCTACCTCATTCTGAAGAGATTAGTTTGCCTTTCTGGGTATCTGGGGTCCTCCACCAGTATTCAGAAGTTGTTTTGTGGGAGTCACTCCTACTGCAGATCTTTTGATATATTTGTGCAGGAGAAAGTTGTCTCTCTGTCCTATACCTCCTCCATCTTGGGATCGCCGTCCCTTTCAGTATTTTTTTTTTTTTTAAGTCTTCATCTTTCTGCTTCTATTATGCATTAGTCCTTCCCTGTTGTCCACTTTTTCCATTATAGCTCTTAGCATATTAGTCATAGACGTTTTAAATACCTAGTCTGATAATTTCAAAATCTCTGTCATATCTTAGTCGGGTTCTGATGCTTTCTCTGTCCCTTCAAACTGTGTTTTACTTTTAGTATGCTTTGTAATATTTTTTAAACCTGAGCATGATATACTGTGGTATACTGGGTAAAAAGAATTTGGTACTGGCTTTAGTGGTGGGCTTCTGCTCCAGTAAGCTGTGATTCTCTGTATTTGCCTCTCTCCAATTTAGGGGATAGTGTTTGACCTTAATTCTCCAATGAATCTAAGAAGAAATGTTTATTTTCCATTTGTTCATACTTTTTCTTGATCTGTGGACAGGAATGACAACTTCCAAGTCCCTTCCATATTGGATTGGAAACTGGAAGTCCCTATTTATTTATTTATGGCCACACTGCAAGGCTTTTAGGATCTTAGCTCCCCAACCAGGGATCTAACTCAGGCCCTCAGCAATGAAAGAGTGGAATCCTAACCACTGGACTGCCAGGGAATTCCCTTTATTTATTTTTTATTTAACATTCTTTATTTCAAAAAAACTTTATGGAGCATAATTAATATACATGAAAATGAACACATTTAATGAGTACAATTTCATAAAAGTTAATGTGTGTATATGCCATGACACCATCACCACACTTAAAATAATGAACATACCTGTCATGCCATTTCTCTGTAACTTTTTCCTTCTGGTCTACTACACTTTCCCAAGGTTTAATAACTTGTTTTCTGTTATCACAGATTAGTTTGCACTTTTGGGAGTTTAAAATTTTTTTTCACTCAGCATAAATATTTTGAGACTACTCCAGGTTGTATTGTGTATGAATTACTCATTCCTACTTATTGCTGAATAGTATTTCATTGTATGGCTATATCATAATTTGTTTACTCATTCACTTGTTGATGGATATTTAGATTGTCTGCTGGTTTTCATTGTTAAAATAGAGCTGCTTTGAATAAGTCCTTTCGCCAGTATTTGCTTCCCTGGTGTCTCAGATGGTAAAGAATTTGCCTGCAATGCAGGAGACCCAGGTTTGATCCCCTGGAGAAGGGAATGACTACCCACTCCAGTATTCTTGCCTGGAGAATTCCATGGACAGAGAGGCCTGGGAGGCTACAGTCCGTGGGGTCACAAAGAGTCAGAAACAACTAAGCGACTAACACTTTTACTTTTTTTCTTTTATTTTCTATTGAATGAATAGCAGGGAGTAAAATGACTGGGTATATGGTTGGTGTATGTTTCATTTACTATGAAACATCAAACTGTTTATCAAACTTGTTGTGCCATTTTATATTCCCATCAGCAGCATTCAGTTCAATTCAGTCGCTCAGTCGTGTCTGACTCTTTGCGACCCCATGGACTGCAGCACGCCAGGCCTCCCTGTCCATCAGCAACTCCCAGAGTTTACTCAAACTCATGTCCACTGAGTCAGTGATGCCATCCACCCATATCATCTTCTGTTGTCCCCTTCTTCGCCCGCCTTCAATCTTTCCCAGCGTCAGGGTCTTTTCAAATGAGTCAGCTCTTTGCATCAGGTGGCCAAAGTATTGGCGTTTCAGCTTCAACATCAGTCCTTTATAGGAAAGTTCCAATTGCTGCACATACTCACTGGAAAATGATAAAACCTAGCAACTAATTTAAAAAATTTTAGACATTCTACTGGGTGTGTAGTTGTATCTTGTACTTTTTATTTTATTAAAATTAAAAAATTATGCAAACTGAAAAGTTACCTTCCATTTACAGTTATTAGAAAATATTTGCTATATTCCCCATGTTGCACCATATGTCCTTGATCCTATCTTACATGCAATAGTTTGTGCCTAATACTCCTATATTTCCCCTCCCCCTACACTGGTAAATACTAGTTTTTTCCTCTATATCTATGAGATCACATCATTTTTTCTATTTTCAACTATATTCACTAGTTGGTTACATTTTTATGGATTCCACATATAAGTGATATTATATAGTATTTGTTTTTCTCGGTCTATTTCACTTAGCATAATGCCCTCAAAGTACATTCATATTGCTACAAATGGGAAAAAAATTTCTTTTATAAGGCTCAGTAGTATTTCACATAGGCACACACACACGTATATATATACATATATATGTATCAGATCAGATCAGTCGCTCAGTCCTGTCCAACTCTTTGCAACCCCATGAATTGCAGCACGTCAGGCCTCCCTGTCCATCACCAACTCCTGTAGTTCACTGAGACTCACGTCCATCGAGTCAGTGATGCCATCCAGCCATCTCATCCTCTGTCGTCCCCATCTCCTCTTGCCCCCAATCCCTCCCAGCATCAGAGTCTTTTCCAATGAGTCAACTCTTCGCATGAGGTGGCCAAAGTACTGGAGTTTCAGCTTTAGCATCAGTCCTTCCAAAGAAATCCAGGGCTGATCGCCTTCAGAATGGACTGGTTGGATCTCCTTGCAGTCCAAGGGACTCTCAAGAGTCTTCTCCAACACCACAGTTCAAAAGCATCAATTCTTTGGGACTCAGCTTTCTTCACAGTCCAACTCTCACATCCATACATGACCACAGGAAAAACCGTAGCCTTGATTAGACAAACCTTTGTTGGCCAAGTAATGTCTCTGCTTTTGAATATGCTATCTAGGTTGGTCATAACTTTCCTCCCAAGGAGTAAGCATCTTTTAATTTCATGGCTGCAGTCACCATCTGCAGTGATTTTGGAGCCAAGAAAAATAAAGTCTGACACTGTTTCCACTGTTTCCCCATCTATTTCCATTGAAGTGATGGGACCAGATGCCATGATCTTCGTTTTCTGAATGTTGAGCTTTAAGCCAACTTTTTCTCTCTCCACTTTCACTTTCATCAAGAGGCTTTTTAGTTCCTCTTCACTTTCTGCCATAAGGGTGGTGTCATCTGTATATCTGACGTTATGGATATTTCTCCCGGCAATCTTGATTCCAGCTTGTGTTTCTTCCAGTCCAGTGTTTCTCATGATGTACTCTGCATATAAGCTAAATAAGCAGGGTGACAATATACAGCCTTGACGAACTCCTTTTCCTATTTGGAACCAGTCTGTTGTTCCATGTCCAGTTCTAACTGTTGCTTCCTGACCTGCATATAGATTTCTCAAGAGGCAGATCAGGTGGTCTGGTATTCCCATCTCTTTCAGAATTTTCCACAGTTTATTGTGATCCACACAGTCAAAGGCTTTGGCATAGTCAATAAAGCAGAAATAGATGTTTTTCTGGAACTCTCTTGCTTTTTCCATGATCCAGCAGATGTTGGATCTCTGGATCCAGAAGATCCAGAACCAGAGATCTCTCGTTCCTCTGCCTTTTCTAAAACCAGCTTGAACATCAGGAAGTTCATGGTTCACATATTGCTGTAGCCTGGCTTGGAGAATTTTGAGCATTACTTTACTACTTGTGAGATGAGTACAATTGTGTGGTAGTTTGAGCATTCTTTGGCATTGCCTTTCTTTGGGATTGGAATGAAAACTGACCTTTTCCAGTCCTGTGGCCACTGCTGAGTTTTCCAAATTTGCTGGCATATGGAGTACAGCACTTTAACAGCATCATCTTTCAGGATTTGAAATAGCTCAACTGGAATTCTATCACCTCCACTAGCTTTGTTCATAGTGATGCTTCCTAAGGCCCACTTGACTTCACATTCCAGGATGTCTGGCTCTAGGTCAGTGATCACACCATCGTGATTATCTGGGTCGTGAAGATCTTTTTGTACAGTTCTTCTGTGTATTCTTGCCATCTCTTCTTAATATCTTCTGCTTCTGTTAGGTCCATACCATTTCTGTCCTTTGTCGAGCCCATCTTTGCATGAAATGTTCCATTGGTATCTCTGATTTTCTTGAAGAGATCTCTACTCTTTCCCATTCTGTTGTTTTCCTCTATTTCCTTGCATTGATCACTGAGGAAGGCTTTCTTGTCTCTTCTTGCTATTCTTTGGAACTCTGCATTCAGATGCTTATATCTTTCCTTTTCTCCTTTGCTTTCTGCTTCTCTTCTTTTCACAGCTATTTGTAAGGCCTCCCCAGACAGCCATTTTGCTTTTTTGCATTTCTTTTCCCTGGGGATGGTCTTGATCCCTGTCTCCTGTACAATGTCACGAACCTCATTCCATAGTTCATCAGGCACTCTATCAGATCTAGTCCCTTAAATCTATTTCTCACTTCCACTGTATAATCATAAGGGATTTGATTTAGGTCATAACTGAATGGTCTAGTGGTTTTCCCTACTTTCTTCAATTTAAGTCTGAATTTGGCAATAAGGAGTTCATGATCTGAGGCACAGTCAGCTCCTGGTCTTGTTTTTGCTGACTGTATAGAGCTTCTCCATCTTTGGCTGCAAAGAATATATATAATCAATCTGATTTTGGTGTTGACCATCTGGTGATGTCCATGTGTAGGGTCTTTTATTGTGTTTTTGGAAGAGGGTGTTTGCTATGACGAGTGCATTTTCTTGGCAAAACTCTATTAGTCTTTGCCGTGCTTCATTCCGTATTCCAAGGCCAAATTTGCCTGTTACTCCAGGTGTTTCTTGACTTCCTACTTTTGCATTCCAGTCCCCTATAATGAAAAGGACATCTTTTTTTGGGTGTTAGTTCTAAAAGTTCTTGTAGGTCTTCACAGAACCGTTCAACTTCAGCTTCTTCAGCATTACTAGTTGGAGCATAGACTTGGATTACTGTGATATTGAAAGGTTTGCCTTGGAAACGAACAGAGATCATTTTGTCGTTTTTGAGATTGCATCCAAGTACTGCATTTCGGACTCTTTTGTTGACCATGATGGCTACTCCATTTCTTCTGAGGGATTCCTGCCCGCAGTAGTAGATATAATGGTCATCTGAGTTAAATTCACCCATTCCAGTCCATTGCAGTTTGCTGATTCCTAGAATGTCGACATTCACTCTTGCCATCTCCTGTTTGACCACTTCCAATTTGCCTTGATTAACGGACCTGACATTCCAGGTTCCTATGCAATATTGCTCTTTACAGCATCAGACTTTGCTTCTATCACCAGTCACATCCACAGCTGGGTATTCTTTTTGCTTTGGCTCCATCCCTTCATTCTTTCTGGAGTTATTTCTCCACTTATCTCCAGTAGCATATTGGGCACCTACTGACCTGGGGAATTTCTCTCTCAGTATCCTATCATTTTGCCTTTTCATACTGTTCAGGGGTTCTCAAGGCAAGAATACTGAAGTGGTTTGCCATTCCCTTCTCCAGTGGACCACATTCTGTCAGATCTCTCCACCATGACCCGCCCATCTTGGGTTGCCCCACGGGCATGGCTTAGTTTTATTGAATTAGACAAGGCTGTGGTCCTAGTGTGATTAGGTAGACTAGTTTTCTGTGAGTGTGGTTTCAGTGTGTTTGCCCTCTGATGCCCTCTTGCAATACCTACTGTCTTACTTGGATTTCTCTTACCTTGGGCATGGGGTATCTCTTCACGGCTGCTCCAACACTCTTTTTTAGATTTTTTTCCATATAGGTCATTGCAGAGTATTGAGTAGAATTCCCAATGTTCTTCAGTAGGTTCTTCTCAGTTATCAATTTTATATATAGTAGTGTGTATATGTTAATCCCAATCTTCCAATCTATTCCTCTCCCTCCTCTTGGTAACCATGATTTTTTTTTTTCTACATCCATGATTCTATCTTGTAAATAAATTAATTTTTACTTTTTTAGAATCTGCATATAAGCAATATCATGATATCTTTCTCTGACTTCACTCAGTATCACAAACTCTAAGTCCACCCATGTTGCCGCAAATGGCATTAATTTGTTCTTTCTTTCTTTCTTTCTTTTTTTTTTTTTTAATAGCTGAATACTAGACTCTGATGCTGGGAGGGATTGGGGGCTGAGGAGAAGGAGACGACGACAGAGGATGAGATGGCTGGATGGCATCACTGACTCGATGGACGTGAGTCTGAGTGAACTCCGGGAGTTGGTGATGGACAGGGAGGCTTGGCGTTCTGCGATTCATGGGGTCGCAAAGAGTCGGACACGACTGAGCGACTGAACTGAACTGAACTGAATATACAAATATACGCATAGTACGTCAATCCCAGTTTCCCAGTTCATTTTACCCCCTGTCCCCCTTTGATATCCATAAATTTGTTGTTTACATCTCTGTCTCTATGTCTTCTGTGCAAATAAGTTTATAAAATTTTTCTAAATTTCACACATAAGTGATATTATATTATGCTTGCTATTCTGTTTCTGACATATTTCACTCTGTATGATAGTCTTTAGGTCTATCCACATCTCTGCAAATGGAACAATTTTGTTCCTTTTTATGGCTGAGTACTATTGCATTTTTTCTGTTTTATTGACTATGCCAAAGCCTTTGACTGTGTGGATGACAATAAACTGTGGAAAATTCTGAAAGAGATGGGAATACCAGACCACTTGATCTGCCTTTTGAGAAATCTATATGCAGGTCAGGAAGCAACAGTTAGAACTGGACCTGGAACAACAGACTAGTTCCAAATAGGAAAAGGAGTACGTCAAGGCTGTATATTGTCACCCTGCTTATTGAACTTATATGCAGAGTACATCATGAGAAACGCTGGACTGGAAGAAACACAAGCTGGAATCAAGATTGCCGGGAGAAATATCCATAACGTCAGATATACAGATGACACCACCCTTATGGCAGAAAGTGAAGAGGAACTAAAAAGCCTCTTGATGAAAGTGAAAGAGGAGAGTGAAAAAGTTGGCTTAAAGCTCAACATTCAGAAAACGAAGATCATGGCATCTGGTCCCATCACTTCAATGGAAATAGATGGGGAAACAGTGGAAACAGTGTCAGACTTTATTTTTCTTGGCTCCAAAATCACTGCAGATGGTGACTGCAGCCATGAAATTAAAAGACGCTTACTCCTTGGGAGGAAAGTTATGACCAACCTAGATAGCATATTCAAAAGCAGAGACATTACTTGGCCAACAAAGGTTCGTCTAGTCAAGGCTGTGGTTTTTCCTGTGGTCATGTATGGATGTGAGACTTGGACTGTGAAGAAGGCTGAGCGCCAAAGAATTGATGCTTTTGAACTGTGGTGTTGGAGAAGACTCTTGAGAGTCCCTTGGACTGCAAGGAGATCCAACCAGTCCATTCTGAAGGAGATCAGCCCTGGGATTTCTTTGGAAGGACTGATGCTAAAGCTGAAACTGACTCATTGGAAAAGACTCTGATGCTGGGAGGGATTGGGGGCAGGAGGAGAAGGGGACGGCAGAGGATGAGATGGCTGGATGGCATCACTGACTCATAGGACCTGAGTCTGGGTGAACACCGGGAGTTGGTGATGGACAGGGAGGCCTGGCGTGCTGCGATTCATGGGGTCGCAAAGAGTCGGACACGACTGAGCAACTGAACTGAACTGAACTGAATATTGCATTGTATATATGTATTGTGCCTCAGACAGTAAAGCGTCTGCCTACAATGCGGGAGACCCAGGTTCAATCCCTGGTTTGGGAAGTTCCCCTGGAGAAAGAAATGGCAATCCACTCCAGTATTCTTGCCTGGAAAACCCCATGGACGGTCGAGCCTGGTAGGCTACAGTCCATGGGGTTGCAAAGAGTCAGACACGACTGAGCGACTTCACTTCACTTCACTTCACTTCAATATTGCATTGCATATATGTACCACATCTTCTTTATCCATTCCTATGCTGATGGGCATTTAGATTTCTTCCACATCCTGACTATTGTAAAGAGTGCTGAAATGAATATTGGAGTACATGTATCTTTTCAATTTATGTTTTTCTGTGGACAGGTGCCCAGGAGTGGGATTGCCGGATCATATGGTAGTTCTTTTTTAATTTTCAAAAAACCTCCATAATGTTCTCCCTAGTGGCTGTTCCAATTTAAATTCCCACCAACAGCATAAGAGGGTTCTCTTCTCTCCACACCCTTTCCAGAATTTTGTTTGTAGACTTTTTGATGATGGCTATTAATGACCAGTGAGAGGTGATACCTCATTATAATTTTTATTTGCATTTTTCTAGTAATTAGTGATGTTGAGCATCTTTTCATGTGCTTTTGGGCCATCTGTGTGTGTGTGTGTGTGTGTGTTTTAGAAATATTTATTTAGGTCTTCTGCCCATTTTTTGATTGCATATATTTATTTCTTTACATAGAACTGCATGACCTGTTCACATATTTCAAAGATTAATCCATTGTTGATCTCTTCAATTGCAAACATTTTCTCCCATTCTGTGGATTGTCTTTTCATTTTGTTTATGTTTTCCTTTGATGTGCAAAGGCTTTTGTTTGTTTATTTATTTTTATTATTCCAGAGGGTCGATCAAAAAAGATATTTGCTGAAATGTATATCAAAGAGTGTTCTGTCTACATTTTCCTCTAAAAGTTTTATAGTATCCAGCCTTACATTTAGGTTTTTAATTCATTTTGAGTTTGTTTTTGTGTATGGTGGTAGGGAGTGTTCTAGTTTCATTCTTTTACATGTAACTGTCCAGTTTTCCCAGCACCACTGGGAGTTGGGAAGAGTGTGTCTTTTCTCCATTGTATCAGTATATTCTTTCCTCTTTTGTTGAAGATTAATTGATTATAGTTGCATGGGGTTATGTTTTGGCATTCTATCCTACTCCATTGTTCTATATTTCTGTCCTTGCACCAGTACCATCATGTTCTTTTTTTTTTCTTTATTTTTATTTTCTGCCATCTATAGGGTCGCACAGACCATCATGTTCTTATTACTGTAACTTTGTACTATAGTCAGAAGCCAGGGAGTCTGATTCCTCCAGCTCCATTTTTCTTTCTCAAGATCACTTTGGCTCTTTGGGATATTTTGTGTTTGTTTGTGAATTTTAAAATTAATTGTCCCAATTCTGTGAAAAATGCCATTTGTAACTTGTTAGGGATTGCATTGAATCTGTAGGTTTCTTGGATAGTGTAGTTGTTTTCACAGTATTGATTCTTCCAATCCAAGAAGAAAATCTTTCCATCTGTTTGTGTCATTTTTGATTTCTTCCATTAGCTTCTTATAGTTTTCAGATTATAGGTCTTTTGTCTCCTTAGGCCAGTTTATTTCTAGGTATTTTATTCCTTTTGATGTGATGGTACAGGAGATTGTTTCCTTAATTTCTCTTTCTGATGTTTCATTGCTAGTGTATAGAAATGCAAGAGACTTTTGTGTATTAATTTTGTAACCTCCAACTTTACTAAATTCATCGATGAGCTCTGGTAGTTTTCTGGTAGCATCTTTAGGATTTTCTAAGTATAGTATCATGTCATCTGCAAATAATGACAGTTTTATTTTGCAGTTGGGATTTCCTTTTTCCCTTTTCTGATTGTTGTGGCTAGGACTTCCAAAACTATGTTGGAAAAAGTGGTGACATTGGATATCCTTGCCTTGTTCCTCTCTAAGAGGGAATTATTTCAGGTTTTCATCATTCAGAATGATGATAGCTATGGGTTTGTTATATGTGGCCTTTATTATGTTGAGGTAAGTTCCCTTTATGCCCACTTTCTGGAGAGTTTTTTAAAGTCATAAATGAGTTGAATTTTGTCAAAAGCTTTTTATGCATCTGTTGAAATGATCGTAGACCTTTCATTCTTCAGCTTGTTAATGTGGTGTATCACACTGATTGATTTGCAAACATTGAAAAATCTTTGTATCCCCAGATAAATCTCAGTTGATCATGGTGTATGATCCTTTTAATGTGTTGTTGGATTCTGTTTACTAGTATTTTCTTGAGTATTTTTACATCTATGTTCATCAGTGATATTTGCCTGTAATTTTCTTTCTTTGTGGTATCTTTGTCTGATTTTGGTGTCAGAGTGATGGTGGCCTCATAGAAAGAGCTTGAGAGTATTAATTCTTCTGTAATTTTTTGGAAGAGTTTTAAAAGGTTAGGTGTTAACTCTTCTCTAAATGTTTGATAGAAATTGCCTATGAAGTCATCTTGTCCTGCACTTTTGTTGGAAGTTATTAAATCACCGTTTCAATTTCAGTACTTGTGACTGGTTTGTTTATATTTTCTATTTCTTCATGGTTCATTCTTGAAAGGGTGTATCTTTCTAAGAATTTTCCCATTTCCTCTAGGTTTTTCTTTTTACTGGCATATAGCTGTTTGTAGTAGTCTTTTATAATCCTTTTTATTTCTGTGTTGTCAGTTGTAACTTCTCTTTTTCATTTATAATCTTATTGATTTGAGTCCTCTTCCTTTTTTTTCCCTATGAAAGTGAAAGTGAAGTTGCTCAGTCGTGTCTGACTCTTTGCGACCCCATGGACTGTAGCCTATCAGGCTCCCCCGTCTATGGGATTTTCCAGGCACGAGTGCTGGAGTGGATTGCCATTTCCTTCTCCAGGGGATCTTCCTGACCCAGGTATTGAACCAGGTCTCCCACATTGCAGGCAGACATTTTACTGTCTGAGCCACCAGGGAAGCCCCCCCTTTTTTTCTCTCTCTATGAGTCTGGCTAAAGGTTTATCTGTTTTCCCCCCAAAAGAACCAGCTTGTAGTTTCTGTAGGAGACAGGAAGAATAAAAGAAAAGCAGACCCCGGCAAGGGCCACAACAGAAATTTATAATTATTGATAAACTGTATGCTATAAGGCATGAGACTCTTGAAACAAGTCCAGAGGGAACAGTTCATAATCTTGAAAACAAGATACGATTATGGGGTCGGGAAACCGACTCTAGACTGTTTCCCAACTGGCGTTTCAGAGTCACATGTTTTACGTATCCAGTGGAAAACCTATAGATAAGAATATTAGTCTTAGTTACTGATTTGTTATTGATTACTGTTTCCTAACTCAGTTCAGTTCAGTTTAGTTGTTCAGTCGTGTCTGACTCTGTGCAAACCCATGAATCGCAGCACGCCAAGACTCCCTGTCCATCACCAACTTCCGGAGTTCACTCAAATTTACGTCCATCGAGTCGGTCATGCCATCCAGCCATCTCATCCTGTTGTCCCCTTTTCCTCCTGCCCCCAATCCCTTCCAGCATCAGAGTCTTTTCCAATGAGTCAACTGTTCGCATGAGGTGGCCAAAGTACTGGAGTTTCAGCTTTAGCATCAGTCCTTCCAAAGAACACCCAGGACTGATCTCCTTTAGAATGGACTGGTTGGATCTCCTTGCAGTCCAAGGGACTCTCAAGAGTCTTCTCCAACACCACAGTTCAAAAGCATCAATTCTTCAGCACTCAGCTTTCTTCACAGTCCAACTCTCATATCCATACATAACCACTGGAAAAACCATAGCCTTGACTAGACAGATCTTTGTTGGCAAAGTAACGTCTCTGCTTTTCAATATGCTCTCTAGGTTGGTCATAACTTTTCTTCCAAGGAGTAAGCGTCTTTTAATTTCATGGCTGCAGTCACCATCTGCAGTGATTTTGGAGCCAAGAAAAATAAAGTCTGACACTGCTTCCACTGTTTCCCCATCCAGATGCCATGATCTTCGTTTTCTGAATGTTGAGCTTTAAGCCAACATTTTCACTCTTCTCTTTCACTTTCATCAAGAGGCTTTTTAGTTCCTCTTCACTTTCTGCCATAAAGGTGGTGTCATCTGCATATCTGAGGTTATGGATATTTCTCCCGGCAACCTTGATTCCAGCTTGTGCTTCTTCCAGCCCAGCATTTCTCATGATGTACTCTGCATAGAAGTTCAATAAGCAGGGTGACAATATACAGCCTTGATGTACTCCTTTTCCTATTTGGTACCAGTCTGTTGTTCCGTGTCCAGTTCTAACTGTTGCTTCCTGTCCTGCATACAAATTTCTCAAGAGGCAGGTCAGGTGGTCTGGTATTCCCATGTCTTTCAGAATTTTCCACAGTTTATTGTGATCCACACAGTCAAAGGCTTTGCCATAGTCAATAAAGCAGAAATAGATGTTTTTCTGGAACTCTCTTGCTTTTTCCATGATGCAGCAGATGTTGGCAATTTGATCTCTGGTTCCTCTGCCTTTTCTAAAACCAGCTTGAACATCTGGAAGTTCACGGTTCACGTATTGCTGAAGCCTGGCTTGGAGAATTTTGAGCATTACTTTACTAGTGTGTGAGATGAGTGCAGTTGTGCAGTAGTTTGAGCATTCTTTGGCATTGCCTTTCTTTGGGATTGGAATGAAAACTGATCTTTTTCAGTCCTGTGGCCACTGCTGAGTCTTCCAAATTTGCTGGGATATGGAGGGCAGCACTTTAACAGCATCATCTTTCAGGATTTGAAATAGCTCAACTGGAATTCCATCACCTCCACTAGCTTTGTTCGTAGTGATGCTTCCTAAGGCCCACTTGACTTCACATTCCAGGATGTCTGGCTCTAGGTAAGTGATCATACTATTGTGATTATCTGGGTCATGAAGATCTTTTTTTGTACAGTTCTTCTGTGTATTCTTGCCACCTATTCTTAATACTCAAAGGTTAATGATTATTTTGTTCTTTGGCCCTGAAGGCCACATGAGTTATAGTTTAACTTCCCACATATTCTTTCATTCATGGCTGAAAGTATAATAAAGCTGGCTTGGATTCAGTTTCAGCACCTTCACCTTGGAGCTGCGTTGGTCCCCTGAGCCTCGCTTTTCTCTGAATTCTTGTGTCTCTTTTCTCATTCTCTCACCCTATTGCGCTTTCGGAAACCCTGCTTGTGGAGCTGGTCTTGACAAGTTTCATTGATTTTGTTATTGTTTTCTTTGTCTGTATTTCATTAATTTCTGTTGTGATCTTTATTGTTTCTCTTTCTTCCACTAACTTTGGGTTTTGTTTGTCCCTTTTTCTGTAGTTGCTTTTAGGTGTAAGATTAAGTTTCTGAGATTTTTCTTGTTTCCCGAGGTATCATTGTATTGCTATAAATGTCCCTCTTAGAACTGCTTTTGCTCTGTTCCATAGATTTTAGACTATTTTTTTCATCTGCTTCTAGATTTTTAAAAATTTCCTCTTTGATTTCTTCAATGATCCACTGGTTATTTAGTAACATATTAGCTTCCACATTGGGATTCCCAGATGGTGCTAGTGGTAAAGAACCTGCCTGCCAGTGTAGGAGATGTAAGAGACATGGGTTTGATCCCTGGGCCAGAAAGATTCTCTGGATGAGGGCATGGCAAACAACTCCAGTATTCTTCCCTGGAGAATCCCATGGACAGAGGAACCTGGAAGACTACAGTCCATAGAGCTGCAAAGAGTTAGACATGCCAACCTTCCCATTATTTTTTGTAAGTAGATTTTTTTCCCTGTAATTGATTTCTAATCTCATAGCATTGTGGTCAGAAAAGATGCTTTACATGGTTTCAGTTTTCTTAAGTACACTGAGGTTTGCTTTGTGGTCAAGTATGTGGTCAGTTCTGGAGAATATTCCATGTGCACATAAGAATGTGTATTTTGCTGCTTTTGGATGTGTGCACTAAGTTGCTTCAGTCATGTCTGACTCTTTGCACCCCTCTGGACTGTAGCCTGCCAGGCTCCTCTGTCCATGTGATTCTCCAGGGAAGAATACTAGAGTGGGTTGCCATGCCCTCCTCCAGAGGATCTTCCCAACCTAGGCGTCAAGCCCTTGTCTCTTATGTCTCCTGCACTGGCAGGCAGGTTCTTTACCACTAGCACCACCTGGGAAGCCCCATAAATCTCAGTTAAGTCCATCTGGTCTAATTTGTCTTTTAAGGCTGTATTTTCTTATTGATTTTTTTATCTGGATGATCTGTGTTCATTGATGAAAGTGAGATGTTAAATTCCCTATTTTTATTGTGTTGCTTTTGCTTTCTCTCTTTATGGCTGTTTGTATTTGCCTTATATATTGAGTTACTCCTATATTGGGTGCATGCGTGCTTGTGTGCTAAGTCACTTCAGTGCTGTCTGACTGACCCTATGGACTGTAGCCTCCATGGGATTCTTAGGCAAGAATACTGGAGTGGGTTGCCATGCCCTCCTCCAGGGAATCTTCTTCACCCAGGGATCAAACCTGCATCTCCTGCATTTCAGGCAGATTTTTTTACTGCTGAGCCACCAATAGAAGCCAATATTGAGTGCATATATATTTTCGATTGTTATATCTTCTTTTTAGATTGAGCCCTCAATCATTCTGTACTGTCTTTCATTGTCTATTGTAAAGTCTTTATTTGAAAGTCTGTTTTGATTTCCATTTTCATGGGATGCCTTTTTTTCATCTCCTCGTGTTCAGTTTTTATGTGTCTAGACCTGAAGAGGGTCTCTTTTTGACAGCATATATATGCATCTTAGTTTTGTATCCATTCAGCGAGTCTATGCCTTTTGGTTTGAGCATTTAATCCATTTGCATTTAAGGTAATTATCAATATGAATATTCTCATGATATTTTGTTAATAGTTTTGGACTTTTGAAGGTCTTTTTTCTTCTTTTCTTCTTTTGTTCTCTTGTGACTTGATGTCTATCTTTGGTGATGTGTTTGTATTGCTTTTCTATTGTTGATTTTTTTTGTTTGTGGTTTCCATGAAGTTTTGGTATAGAAGTCTATATATGTACAAGCTGATCTCTTAATTTTAAATGCATCTTCAATATCCTGCATTTGTACTCTTTTTCTCACGGTTGTTGGTTTTGATATCACATTTGTGTGTGGATGACTTCTTACCTTTACTTTATATTTGCTTTTACCAGTGAGCTTTCCCATTCATAATTTTCTTGTTCTTAATAGTAGTGGCTTTTTGTTTTCTGCCTAGAAAAGTTCCTTTAGTATTTGTTGTGATGCTGGTTTGGGGGTGCTGAATTCTTTTAGTTTTTTCTTGTCTGTAAAACTTTTGGTTTCTTTGTTGAATCTGATTGAGTGCTTTGTAGTTTAGAGTATTCTTGGCTGTTGATTTTTCCCTTTCATCACTTTAAATGTACCCTGACTCTCCCTTGTAGCCTGCAGAGTTTCTGCTAAAAAAATCAGCTTAAAACTTTATATGGGTTCCCTTGTATGTTACTTATTGCTTTTTAAATATTTTTTCCTTGTCTTTAATTTTTGCCCCTTTGATTACTATGTATCTCAGTGTGTTCCTGCTTGGGTTTATTTTGTATGGAACTCTCTGTGCTTCCTGGACTTTAGTATTTCCTTTTTCAATTTAGGGATATTTCACCTATAATCTCTTCAACTATTTTCTCAGTCTCTTACTTTCTTCTTCTGAGGCCCCTATAATATGAGTGTGGTATATTTAATATTGTCTCAGAGGTCTCTTAGACTATCCTCATTTCTTTCTTTTCTTATTTATTTATGGCTGTGCTGGGTCATTGATGCTATGCATGGGATTTCTCTAGTTGTGTTGAGCCAGGGATTCTCTATAGTTGCAGTGTGTGGGCTTCTTACTGTGGTGGCATCTGTTTTTGTAGAGCACAGGTTCTGGGACATGTGGGCTTTAGTAGTTGTGGCAAGCAGACTGAGTCATTGTGGCACATGAGCTCTAGAATGTGTGAGCTTCAGTAGTTGCAGTGCACAGGCTTCAGTAGTTGTGATTTACAGGCTCTAGAGTGCACACTCAGTAGTTGTTGTTTAGGGACTTAGTTGTCCCATGGCATGTGGTATATTAGTTCCTGAACCAGAGACCGAACCACTGCTCCTTGCATTGGCAGGAGGACTCTGAATCACTGTACCAACAGGGAGGTCCCTGTGCTGAATTGTTTTCTTTCTTTTTCCTCTATTTTATTCTTCAGGAGTGGAGTGGGTTGCCATACCCTTCTCTAGGGTAACACAGCAGTGATTTTCACAATTTTTGTCTTTCAGCTCACTTATTCACTCTATTCCCTCAGTTATTCTGCTATTAATTCCTTCTAGTGCATTTTTCATTCCATGTATCGTATTGTTCAGGTCTGTTTTGTTTTGTTGTTGTTGTTCTATAAATCTTCTAGCTCTTTGTTAAACATCTCTTGTAACTTCTCAGTCTGTGTCTTGATTCTTTTCCCAAGATCTTAGATCACCTTTACTATCATTACTCTAAATTCCTTTTCAGGTGGGTTCCTTTTCTGCACTTCATTTATTAGTTCTTCTCAGTTTTTATCTTTTCCTTTCTCTTAAACTTATTTTTATGCTGTCTGACTTTTTCTAGCTTGTGGTTGTGGTGTCCTTTTCACTGCCTAGAGGATCATAGCTCCTCTTGCTTCTGATCTCTGCCCTCTGGTGGTTGGATCTGGTTCTGAGGCATGTGCAGGTTTCCAGGTGGGAGGGAATGGCCCCTGTCCACCGGTGCCTGAAACTGGGTCTTGTCCCTCTAGTGGGTAGGGCCATGACAAGAGGTGTGTTTATAGGTGACTGTAAGCTCAGTGTGGCTTTAGGCACCCTGTCTGATGATGGAGTTCCTCTTTCAGTATCCTATCATTTTGCCTTTGCATACTGTTCATGGGGTTCTCAAGGCAAGAATACTGAAGTGGTTTGCCATTCCCTTCTCCAGTGGACCACATTCTGTCAGACCTCTCCACCATGACCCGCCCGTCTTGGGTGGCCCCACAGGCATGGCTTAGTTTCACTAAGTTAGACGAGGCTGTGGTCCTAGTGTGATTAGATAGACTAGTTTTCTGTGAGTATGGTTTCAGTGTGTCTGCCCTCTGATGCCCTCTTGCAACACCTACCATCTTACTTGGGTTTCTCTTACCTTGGACGAGGGGTATCTCCTCACCGCAGCCCCTTCTGACCTTGAACGTGGAATAGCTCCTCTAGGCCCTCCTGTGCCTGCACAAGCCACCGCTCCTTGAAGGTGGGGTTGCTCCTGCCAGCCGCTGCCCCTGGCCTTGGGAGTGTGGAGGCCCTCCCAGCCGCTGCCCCTGGCCTTGGGCATGGGGTACCTCCTCTTGGCCGCATCCTCTGGGCATGGGGTCCTCCTGGCTTCTGCCCCTGACCTCAGACATGGGGTAGCTCCTCTCGGCCACATTAAGTGCGCCGGTCACAGCCACCCATGCCCCCAGGTCAGTAGGTGCCCAATATGCTACTGGAAATCAGTGGAGAAATAACTCCAGAAATAATGAAGGGATGGAGCCAAAGCAAAACAATACCAAGTTGTGGATGTGACTGGTGATAGAAGCAAGGTCTGATGCTGGAAAGAGCAATATTGCATAGGAACCTGGAATGTCAAGTCCATGAATCAAGGCAAATTGGAAGTGGTCAAACAGGAGATGGCAAGAGTGAACGTTGGCATTCTAGGAATCAGTGAACTAAACTGGACTGAAATGGGTGAATTTAACTCAGATGGCCACTAAATCTACTACTGCAGACAGGAATCCCTCAGAATAAATGGAGTAGCCATCATGGTCAAGAAAAGAGTTTGAAATGCAGTAATTGGATGCAATCTCAAAAACGACAGAATGATCTCTGTTCATTTCCAAGGCAAACCATTCAATATCACAGTAAGCCAAGCCTATGCCCCAACTGGTAATGCTGAAGAAGCTGAAGTTGAACAGTTCTATGAAGACCTACAAGACCTTTTAGAACTAACACTCAAAAAAGATGTCCTTTTCATTACAGGGGACTGGAATGCAAAAGTAGGAAGTCAAGAAACACCTGGAGTAAAAGGCAAATTTGGCCTTGGAGTACAGAATGAAGCAGGGCCAAGGCTAATAGAGTTTTGCCAAGAAAATGCGCTGGACATAGCAAACACCTTCTTCCAACAACACAAGAGAAGACTTTATACATGGAGATCACCAGATGGTCAACACCAAAATCAGAGTGATTATATTCTTTGCAGCCAAAGATGGAGAAGCTCTATACAGTCAGCAAAAATAAGACCAGGAGCTGACTGTGCCTCAGATCATGAACTCCTTATTGCCAGATTCAGACTTAAATTGAAGAAAGTAGGGAAAACCACTAGACCATTCAGTTATGACCTAAATCAAATCCCTTATGATTATACAGTGGAAGTGAGAAATAGATTTAAGGGACTAGATCTGATAGATAGAGTGCCTGATGAACTATGGAATGAGGTTCATGACATTGTACAGGAGACAGGGTCAAGACCATCCCCAGGGAAAAGAAATGCAAAAAAGCAAAATGGCTGTCTGGGGAGGCCTTACAAATAGCTGTGACAAGAAGAGAAGTGAAACGCAAAGGAGAGAAGGAAAGATATAAGCATCTGAATGCAGAGTTCCAAAGAATAGCAAGGAGAGATAAGGCCTTCTTCAGCGATCAATGCAAAGAAATAGAGGAAAACAACAGAATGGGAAAGAGTAGAGATCTCTTCAAGAAAATTAGAGATACCAAGGGAATATTTCATGCAAAGATGGGCTTGATAAAGGACAGAAATGGTATGGACCTAACAGACAGAAGATATTAAGAAGAAGTGGCAAGAATACACAGAAGAACTGTGCAAAAAAGATCTTCACGACCCAGATAATCACGATGGTGTGATCACTGACCTAGAGCCAGACATCCTGGAATGTGAAGTCAAGTGGGCCTTAGAAAGTATCACTACGAACAAAGCTAGTGGAGGTGATGGAATTCCAGTTGAGCTATTTCAAATCCTGAAAGATGATGCTGTGAAAGTGCTGCCCTCCATATCCCAGCAAATCTGGAAAACTCAGCAGTGGCCACAGGACTGGAAAAGGTCAGTTTTCATTCCAATCCCAAAGAAAGGCAATGCCAAAGAATGCTCAAACTACCACACAACTGCACTCATCTCACACGCTAGTAAAGTAATGCTCAAAATTCTCCAAGCCAGGCTTCAGCAATATGTGAACCATGAACTTCCAGATGTTCAAGCTGGTTTTAGAAAAGGCAGAGGAACGAGAGATCAAATTGCCAACATCTGCTGGATCATGGAAAAAGCAAGAGAGTTCCAGAAAAACATCTATTTCTGCTTTATTGACTATGCCAAAGCCTTTGACGGTGTGGATCACAATAAACTGTGGAAAATTCTTTAAGAGATGGGAATACCAGGCCACCTGACCTTCCTCTTGAAAAATCTGTATGCAGGTCAGGAAGCAAAAGTTAGAACTGGACATGAAACAACAGACTGGTTCCAAGTAGGAAAAGGAGTACGTCAAGGCTGTATATTGTCACCCAGCTTATTTAACTTCTATGCAGAGTACATCATGAGAAATGCTGGGCTGGAAGAAGCACAAGCTGGAATCAAGATTGCCGGGAGAAATATCCATAACCTCAGATATGCAGATGACACCACCCTTATGGCAAAAAGTGAAGAGGAACTAAAAAGCCTCTTGATGAAAGTCAGAGTGGAGAGTGAAAAAGTTGGCTTAAAGCTCAACATTCAGAAAACAAAGATCATGGCATCTGGTCCCATCACATCATGGGAAACAGATGGGGAAACAGTGGAAACAGTGTCAGACTTTATTTTCTGGGGCTCTAAAATCACTGCAGATGTTGACTGCAGCCATGAAATTAAAAGACGATTACTCCTTGGAAGAAAAGTTATGACCAACCTAGAGAGCATATTGAAAAGCAGAGACGTTACTTTGCCAACAAAGGTCCATCTAGTCAAGGCTATGGTTTTTCCAGTGGTCATGTATGGATGTGAGAGTTGGACTGTGACGAAAGCTGAGCGCCGAAAAATTGATGCTTTTGAACTGTGGTGTTGGAGAAGACTCTTGACAGTCCCTTGGACTGCAAGGAGATCCAACCAGTCCATTCTGAAAGAGATCAGCCCTGGATTTCTTTGGAAGGAATGATGCTAAAGCTGAAACTCCAGTACTTTGGCCACCTCATGCGAAGAGTTGACTCATTGGAAAAGGCTCTGATGCTGGAAGGGATTGGGGGCAGGAGGAGAAGGGGATGACAGAGGATGAGATGGCTGGATGTCATCACTGACTTGATGGACGTGAGTCTGAATGAACTCTGGGAGTTGGTGATGGACAGGGAGTCTTGGTGTGCTGCGATTCATGGGGTTGCAAAGAGTCGGACACGACTGAGCAACTGAACTGAACTGGACTGATGATGGATTAGGTTGCGCTTCTGTCCTGATCGTTGTTTGGCTTGAGGTATTCCAGACAGTCTGTTGGAAAGGACCAGGCCTTGATGTCCATGTGGCAATCTCTGGGAGGATTTATGCCAATCGATATTTTCAGGGGTCTCTGCTACCAGTGTTCTTGCGCCCAGAGTGAGCCACAGCTAACCTCCCACCTCCCCAAGAGACCTTCCAAGATTCTTATGTAAGTCCAGCCCTGAAACCTATGGAGTTTCTTCTTTGTCCTGGGAACCTATGAATGTGAAACCTTATATGTGCCCTCTAAATGTGGTGTCTCTGTTTACCTCAGTCCTGTGGAGCTCCTTCAACTCAAGCTCTGCTGGTCTTCCATCCAAATACTTTGGGGATTCTTTCTTCTGATGCAAGACCTTCAGGCTGGGGACCCTGACATGGGTCTGCGGGCTCTCAGTCTTGCAGGGGAACCTGTGTGATGTAATTATTTTCTAGTTTGTGGATTGCCTACCTGGCAGGTATGGGATTTGATCATGATGTGAAAATGCCCCTCCTGCCATCTTGTTGTGCCTTATTCTTGGTCTTTGAATGTAAAATATTTGTTTTGGTAGGTTCCAGTCTTTTTTGTTGATGATTGTTCAGCAGTTAGTTGTGATTTTGGTGTTTTTACAAGAGGAGGTGAACTCAAGTCCTTCTCTGCTACCACAAAGTGGTAGGAGGGATGTAATTGTGATAAAATCAAATCCCATACCCACTGGGTGGGCAGTCCACAAACTGGAAAACAATTACACTGCAGAAGCAATCCTATTGGAGTGAAAGTTTTGAACCCTACATCAGGCTTCCCAGTCTGTTGTTCTAGCAAAGTACAGAGGAGGCCCTAGAGAATCTACCTTTGAGGCCCAACAGGATTTGATTGCAAGACTTCCACAGAACTGGGGGAAACAAAAACTTCACTCTTTGAGGACACATACCAAGTCTTGTGCACACCAGGACCTAGGGGAAAAAGTAGCAACCCCATAAGAGACTGGGCCAGATCTAGCTGCTAGTGTTGGAAGGTCTCCTGCAGATGCGGGTATGCCTGTGGCTCACTGTGGAAATAAAGACACTGACAGCAGCGATTCTGGGACATACTCATTGGCATGACCCCTCCTGGAGGCTGATGTTATCCTCAGTAAACAAACTATATGCTCCACTGATGGGTTGCTACATAAACAGCCTGTATGTTTCACCGCTGGGTGGCCTCAGGCCAAATAAACAACAGGGAGGAAACACAGCCTCACCCATCAGCAGACAAAGTTTCAAAGTTTTACTGAGCACAGCCCTGCCCACCAGAGGGACAGGACCCAGCTCTACCCACCCCCAGTCCCTCCCATCAGGAAGCTTGCAGAAGCCTCTTAATAACCTCTTCCACCAGAGGGCAGATAGCAGAAGCAAGAATAGCTACAATCCTGCAGCCCATGGAATGAAAACTGCAGTCACAGGAAATGATACAATGTCAAATAGCAGAAGAATGAAGGAACAAGATAAAACCCCAGAAAAACAACTAAATAAAATGGAGATCAGAAACATTCTGGAAAGATAATTCAGGATAATGAGACTGAAGATCACTCAAGATCTCAGAAAAAGAATAGAGGTGAAGATTGAGAAGATGCAAGAAATGTTTAACAGACCTAAAAGAACTAAAGAAAAAACAAACAAACAATACATGAATAATGGAAATGAAACTACACTGGAAGGAATCAATAGCAGAATAACTGAGATAGCAAAACAGATAAATGACCTGAAAGACAGAATGGTGAAAATCACTACTGCAGAATAGAATAAAGAAAAAAGACTGAACTGAACAAAACTGAATGCTGCTGATGGGAATATAAAATGGCACAAGTTTGATAAACAGTTTGATGTTTCATAGTAAATGAAACATACACCAACCATATACCCAGTCATTTTACTCCCTGCTATTCATTCAATAGAAAATAAAAGAAAAAAAGTAAAAGTGTTAGTCGCTTAGTTGTGTCTGACTCTTTGTGACCCCATGGACTGTAGCCTCCCAGGCCTCTCTGTCCATGGAATTCTCCAGGCAAGAATACTGGAGTGGGTAGTCATTCCCTTCTCCAGGGGATAAACCTGGGTCTCCTGCATCGCAGGCAAATTCTTTACCATCTGAGACACCAGGGAAGCAAATACTGGCGAAAGGACTTATTCAAAGCAGCTCTATTTTAACAATGAAAACCAGCAGACAATCTAAATATCCATCAACAAGTGAATGAGTAAACAAATTATGATATAGCAATAAGTAGGAATGAGTAATTCATACACAATACAACCTGGAGTAGTCTCAAAATATTTATGCTGAGTGAAAAAAAATTTTAAACTCCCAAAAGTGCAAACTAATCTGTGATAACAGAAAACAAGTTATTAAACCTTGGGAAAGTGTAGTAGACCAGAAGGAAAAAGTTACAGAGAAATGGCATGACAGGTATGTTCATTATTTTAAGTGTGGTGATGGTGTCATGGCATATACACACATTAACTTTTATGAAATTGTACTCATTAAATGTGTTCATTTTCATGTATATTAATTATGCTCCATAAAGTTTTTTTGAAATAAAGAATGTTAAATAAAAAATAAATAAAAGGAATTCCCTGGCAGTCCAGTGGTTAGGATTCCACTCTTTCATTGCTGAGGGCCTGAGTTAGATCCCTGGTTGGGGAGTTAAGATCCTAAAAGCCTTGCAGTGTGGCCATAAGTAAATAAATAGGGACTTCCAGTTTCCAATCCAATATGGAAGGAACTTGGAAGTTGTCATTCCTGTCCACGGAACAATAAAAAGTATGCCAGGGGTCAGGGCTCGGTGTTAAAGCCTTCCCACAGGAAAGGTTCTTTGTTTTTCTTTGTTTCTCTGGCTCTCCCACGGTTTGGATTTTCCTCATTCTGTCTGTGCTATGTCGCATTAGTCCCTTCAGAGTGTCCTCACGGCTTTCAACCTCAGTCCCTAAGGACAGATGACACAGCCCGTGCCTCTGCACCCAGCCTCCACTTGCTGTGGGCAGACAAGAGTGCGTGAGCCGCTTCTTGGCTGGTAATTGCCATTCAGTGTGATTTCTGTGGTGAATGTTTTTGGTTATGCTGCCCTCTGAGATTCCTAAGCTTCCCACTGACCCTGCCTGTGAGAAGGTTTCCTATGGTGTGTAAACTTCTCCTCCTTCACAACCCCTTACTCAGGATGGGTGTCTGTCTTGAAATCCTTTATCTCCATTTTTGTCTTTATCCTTTGTCCTACCTCATTCTGAAGAGATTAGTTTGCCTTTCTGGGTATCTGGAGTCCTCCACCAGTATTCAGAAATTGTTTTGTGGGAGTCACTCCACATGCAGATCTTTTGCCGTCTATGGGGTCACACAGAGTTGGACATGGCTGAAGTGACTTAGCAGTAGCAGCAGCATCAGGGGAAAAAGATATTCAAATCAATCAATGTGATACACCATATCAACAAATTGAAAGATAAAAACCTCATGATCATCTCAATAGATGCAGAAAAAGCTTTTGGCAAATCCAGCATCCATCTATGATAAAAATGCTTCAAAAAATGGGCAGAGAAGGAACGTACCTCAACATCAGATCAGATCGGATCAGATCAGTCACTCAGTCGTCTCCGACTCTTTGCGACCCCATGAATCGCAGCACGCCAGGCCTCCCTGTCCATCACCATGAAAAGCCCACAGCAAACATTATTCTCAATGGTGAAAATATAAAAGCTTTCCCCCTAAGATCAGGAACAAGACAAGGGTGTGCACTCTCTCCACTATTATTCATCATAGTTTTGGAAGCCCTAGCTACAGCAATTAGAGAAGAAAAAGACACAAAAGGAATCCAGATAGGAAAAGAAGAAGTAAAACTCTCACTGTTTGCAGATGACGTGATACTATACATAGAAAACCCCAAAGAAACTATCAGAAAATTACTAGAGCTAATCAGCGAATTTAGCAAAGTCGTGGGATACAAGGTCAATACACAGAAATCATTTGCACTCCTATATACTAACAATGAAAAATCAGAAAGAGAAATTAAGGAGTGAATACCATTCACCATTGCAACAAAGAATAAAATATCTAGGAATATATCTACCTAAGGAAACAAAAGGCCTGTATATTGAAAACTATAAGACACTGATGAAAGAAATCAAAGACGACATAAACAGATGGAGAGACATTCCATGTTTATGGGTGGGAAGAATCAATATTGTGAAAATGACTATACTACCAAATGCAGTCTACAGATTCAATGTGATCCCTATCAAATTACTAATTTTTTTTCACAGAACTAGAACAAAAAATTTCACAATTCATATAGAAACCCAAAAGACCCCAAAGAGCCAAAGCAGTCTTGAGAAAGAAGAATGAAGCTGGAGGAATCAATCAACCAGACTTCAGACTATACTACAAACCTACAGTCATCAAGACAATATGGTACTGTACAAAAACAGAAATATAGACCAATGGAACAAGAGACTCCAGAGATAAACCCACACAGTTATTGGGTACCTTATTTTTGGCAAAGGAGGCAAGAATATACAATGGGGGCAAAGACAGCTTCTTCAATAAGTGGTGCTTTGAAAACTGTACAGCTACATGCAAAAGAATGAATTTAGATCACTACCTAATGCCATACACAAAGATAAAATTAAAATGGACTAAAGACCTAAATGGAAGACCAGAAACTATTATACTCTTAGAGGGGAACATAGGCAGAACACTTGATGACATAAATCAAAGCAAGATCTATGATCCACCTCCTAGAGTAATGGAAATAAAAACAAAAGTATACAAGTGGGACCTAATTAAACTTAGAAGCTTTTGGACAACAAAGGAAACTACAAACAAGGTGGAAAGACAGCCCTTAGAATGGGAGAAAATAATAGCAAGGGAAACAACTGATGAAGAAATAATTTCCAAAATATACAAGCAGCATATACAATTCAATACCAAAAAAAGCAAACAACCAAATCTAAAAGTGGGAAAGGGACCCGAAGAGACATTTCTCCAAAAAAGACATACAGATGGCTAACAAGCACATGAAAAGATGCTTCACATCACTCATTATCAGAAAAATGCAAATCAAAACCATAATGAGATACCACCTCACACCAGTCAGAATGGCCATCATTAAAAAGTTTACAAACAATAAATGCTGGAGAAGGTGTGGAGAAAAGGGAACACTCTTGCATTGCTGGTGGGAATGTAAATTGATACAGCCACTATGGAAGATGGTATGGAGAGTCCTTAAAAACCTAGGAATAAAACCACCATATGACCCAGCAATCCCACTCCTAGGCATATACCCTGAGGAAGTCAAAACTGAAAAAGACACATGTACCCCAATGTACCCCAATGTTCACTGAAGCTCTATTTACAATAGCTAGAACATGGAAGGAACCTAGACGTCCATCGAAAGATGAATGGATAAAGAATCTGTGGTACATATATACAAAGGAATACTACTCAGCCATAAAAAGGGATGCACTTGAATCTGTTCTAATGATGTGGATGAAACTAGAGCCCATTATACAGAGTGAAGTAAGTCAGAAAGAGAAATATAAATATCATATACTGAAACAATATATGGAATCTGAAGAGATGGCACTGATAAATTTATTTTCAGGGTGGCAACAGAGAAACAGACATAGAGAACAGACCTATGGACAAGGTGGGAGGAGAGGAGGGAGAAGGGGACATGTATGGAGAGAGTGACATAGAAATTTACAATTCCATGTGTAAAACAGATAGCCAATGAGAATTTGCTGTAAGACTCAGGGAACTCAAACAGGGCCTCTGTGACAGGCTAAAGGGTGGGTCAGGAAGTGAGATGGGATGGGGGATCTGGGAGGGAGGGGACATGGGTATACATATGGCTGATTCTTGTTGATGTATGACAGTAAACCACAAAATTCTATATAGCAATTATCCTTCAATTAAAAAATTAAAATAAAATAAATTGTGGATATAAAAGATTTCAGGGAGAAATGTCAATAACCTCAGATGTGTAGTTGACTCCACCCTTTTGGCAGAAAGCAAAGAGGAACTAAAGAGCCTCTTGATGAAGGTGAAAGAGGAGAGTGAAAAATCCAGTTTAAAACTCGGGATTAAAAAAACCAAAATCATGGCATCAATTCCTATCACTTCACAACAAATAGATGGTGATAAAGAGGAAACAGTAACAGACTTTATTTTCTTGGGCTGCAAAATCACTGCAAATGGAAACTGCAGCCTTGAAATTAAAAGATGCTTGGTCCTTGGAAGAAAACTATGACAAACCTAGACAGCATCTTAAAAAGCAGAGACATCGCTTTGCTGACAAATGTCCCTATGGTCAAAGCTATGGTTTTTTCCAGCAGTCATGTATGGCTGTGAGAGTTGCACCATATAGAAGTTTGAGCACCAAAGAGTTCATTATTTTGAACTGTGGTGCTGGAGAAGACTCTTAAGAGCCCCTTGGACAGATACTAAGGAGATCAAACCAGTCAATCCAAAAGGAAATCAACCCTGAATATTCATTGGAAGGACTGATGCTGAAGCTGAAGCTCCAATACTTTGGCCACCTGTTATGAAGAGCCAGTCAGTTCAGTCACTTAGTCATGTCCACCTCTTTGCGACCCTATGGACACTAGCACACCAGGCTTCCCTGTCCATCACAAACTCCTGGAGCTTACTGAAACTCATGTCCATCAAGTCAGTGATGCCTTCCAACCATTTCATCCTCTGTTGTCCCCTTGTCCCACCTTCAGTCTTTCCTAGCATTAGGCTCTTTTCCTATGAGTCAGTTCTTCTCACCAGGTGGGCAAAGTATTAGAGTTTCAGCTTCAGCATCAATCCTTCCAATGAATATTCAGGACTGATTTCCTTTAGAATTGACTGGTTGGATCTCTTTGCAGTCAAACCACAGTTCAAAAGCATCAATTCTTTGGCACTCAGCTTTCTTTATAGTCCAACTCTCACATCCATACATGACTACTGGAAAAACCACAGCCTTGACTAGATGGACCTTTGTTGGCAAAGTAATGTCTCTGCTTTTTAATATGCTGTCTACGTTGGTCATAGCTTTTCTTCCAAGGAGCAATTGTCTTTTAATTTCATGGCTGCAGTCACCATCTGCAGTGATTTTGGAGCACCACCCCCGCTTCAAAAAAAAAAAAAAAAAAAAATAGAGGCCGTCACTGTTTCCATTGTTTCCCAGTCTATTTGCCATGAGGTGATGGGACCGGATGCCATGATCTTAGTTTTCTGAATGCTGAGCTTTAAGCCAAATTTTTCACTCTCCTCTTTCACTTTCATCAAGAGGCTCTTTAGTTCTTCACTTTCTGACATAAGGGTGGTGTCATCTGAGTGACTGAGGTTAATGATATTTCTCCCAGCAATCTTGATTCCAGCTTCTGCTTCATCTAGCCCAGCGTTTTGCATGATGTATTCTGCATATAAGTTAAATAAGCAGGGTGACAATATACAGCCTTGACATACTCCTTTCCTGATTTGGAACCAGTCTGTTTTTCCATGTTCGGTTCTAACTGTTGCTTCTTGACCTCCATACAGATTTCTCAGGAGGCAGGTAAGGCGGTCTGGTATTCCCCTCTCTGTAAGAATTTTCCACAGTTTATTGTGATCCACACCGTCAAAGGCTTTGGCATTATCAATAAAGCAGAAATAGATGTTTTTCTGCTATTCTCTTGCTTTTTCAATGATCCAATGGATGTTGGCAATTTGATCTCTGGTTCCTCTGCCTTTTCTAAATCCAGCTTAAACATCTAGAATTTCACATTTCATGTACTGCTGAAGCCTGGCTTGGAGAATTTTGAGCATTACTTTACTAGTGTGTGCGATGAGGGCAATTATGTAGTAGTTTGAACATTCTTTGGCATTGCCTTTCTTTGGATTGGAATGAAAACTGACCTTTTCCAGTCCTGTGTCCACTGCTGCGTTTTCCAAAATTTCACTGGTCATAGCAAATGAAGAGCCAACTCACTGGAAAAACCCTCATGCTGGGAAACATTGAGGGCAGGAGGAGGAGGGGATGACAAAAGATGAGAAGGTTGGATGTCATCTTCGACTCCATGGACATGAGTTTGAGCATACTCTGGGAGTTGGTGAAGGACGGGGAGCCTGGTGTGCTGCAGTCCACGGAGTCGAAAAGAGTCACACAGGACTTAGAGGCTGAACAACAAGAAAGGTTTGTCATAGCTTTCTTTCCAAGGAGTAAGCACTGTTTAATTTCATAGGAGATTACTGCAAGCAATTCTCTGCCAATAAAATGGGCAACCTGGAAGAAATGGCCAAATTCTTAGAAAGGTACACTTCCCCAAGATGGAGCCAGGAAGAGAGAAAACATGAATAGACCAATAACAAGCATTGAAACTGAAATGGTGGTTAAAAAACTCCCAGCAAGCAAAAGTCCAGTGCCTGACGGCTTCTCAGGTTAATTCTATCAAATATTTAGAGAAGGCCTAATATAAATCCTCCTGAAACTGTTCAAAAAAAAAAAAAAAAAACACTGAAGAAAAGGGAAACATCCAAATTCATTCTATGAGGTCATCATCAAACATACCACAAAAAAGAAAATTACAGTCTAATATCACTGATGAACATAGTGGCAAAAATAATCAGCAAAGTACTAGCAGTCCTTATCCAGTGATACATTAAAAGGATCATAAACCATGATCTAGTGAGATTTATCCCATGGATGCAAGGATTTTTCAATATCCACATATCAGTCAGTGTGATACACCACATCAACAAATTGAAGAATATAAACCATATGATCATCTTTTAAACGTAGAAAAAGTTTTTCAAAAAATTCAATAGCCATTTATGACAAAATTGTCCAGAAATTCAGTGCAGTGGGAACATATCTCAACATAATAAGGACAGATACAACAAATGTACCCCTACATCATACTCAATGATTAAAAGCTGAACGTATTTCCTCTACAATCAAGAACAAAACAAGGATGTCCCCTCTATCACTTTTATTCAATATAATTTTTGAAGTCCTGGCTATAACAATCAGGGAAGAGGAAGAAATAAAAGGAATTCAAATTGGAAAAGAAGAAGTTAAACTGTACTCTTTGCAGATGACATCACACCATACATAGGAAACACTAAAGATGCTATCAGAAAAGTACTATAGCTCATAAGATTTGGTAAAGTTGCAAGATACAAAATTAAAATTCAAATATCACTTGCATTCCTAACACTAACAATGAAAGATCAGAAAGAGAAATTCAAGAAACAATTCCATTTATCATCACCATCAAAAATGAAATTGCCTAGGAAAAAACCTACCTAAGGAGACAAAAGACCTGTACTTGGAGAACTATAAGGAACTGATGAAAGAAATAAAATATGAGAGAAACACATGGAAAGATGTAACATGTTCTTGAATTGGATGAATCAATTGTCAAAAATGACTATACTACCTAATGCAATCTACAGATTCAATGAAATCCCTATCAATTTATGAATGCCTTTTTTCACAGAACTAGAACAAAAAAATCTTAAAATTTGTATGGAGTCACAAAAGACCCCAAATTGCCAAAGCAATCTTGACAAAGACTATACCACAAAGGTACAGTCATCAAAACAATATGTTATTGGCACTAAAGTAGAAATATAGATCAATGGAACAGGATAGAAGGCCCAGAAATAAATGCATGCCTCTATGGTCAACTAACCTATGACAAAGAAGGCAAGACTAAATAATGGGGGAAAGAAAATCTCTTCAATAAATGGTGCTGGGAAAACCTGGCAGCTACATTTAAAAAACGTAGAACATTCTTTAACACCATACACAAAATAAGCTCCAAATGGAATAAAAACCTAAATGTGAGACTGGACACTATAAAACTTTTGGAGAAAAATAGGCAGAACACTCTCTGAGATAAACCTCAGCAAGATTTTTGACCCATCTCCCAGAATAATAGAAATAAAAACAAAAATTAAAAATGGAACCTAATTAAACTCAAATGTTTTTGCAGCACAAAGGAAATCATAAACAAAATGAAAATACAGTCCACAGACTGGAAAACAAATATTTGCAAATGATGTGACCAACAAGAGACTAGTTCTCCAAAATGTACTAACAGCTCATGTGGCTTAATATCAAAAGAAACAATCCAATAAAAAAAAAGGGGGGGCTTCTCTGAAGTCTCAGTGGTAAAGAATCTGCCTGCCAATGGAGGATACACAGGAAATATGGGTTCAGTCCCTGGGTCGGGATGATTACCTGGACAAGGAAATGGCATCCCACTCTAGTATTCATGTCTGAAAAATCGCACAGACAGAGGAGCCTGGTGGGCTATAGTCCATAAGGTCACAAAAAGTCAGATGTGAGAAAGGTACTAAGCATGCAAATGCACTAAATCAAAAAATGGGCAGAAGATCTAAATAGACACATCTCCAAAAAAGACATCAGATGGCCAAGAGGCGCATGAGAAGATGTTCAACACCACTAATTACTAGAGAAACTCAAATCAAATTTAAAATGAGATATCACCTCACAACAGCCAGAATGGTTATCATAAAAAAACCCACAAGCAATAAATGCTGGAGAGGGTGTGGAGAGAAGGGAACCCTCCTATACTGTTGGTGGGGAATATAAATTGGTGCAGCCACTATGGAGAACAGTATGGAGGTTTCTTAGGACACTAAAAATAATGTCATACCATATGACCCTGCAAGACCACTCCTTGGCATATATCTGAAGAAACAAATGGTCCAAAAGTATAAATACAACCCTACGTTCATTGCAGCACTATTTATAGTAGCCAAGACATTGAACCAATGAATGTTCATTGCCAGAGGAATGGATAAATAAGTAGTACATATACATAAGGAGATATTAGTCAGTCAGTCAGTTCAGTCGCTCGGTCGTGTCCGACTTTTTGGAACTCCATGGACCACAGCACGCAAGGCCTCCCCGTCTATCACCAACTCCTGGAGTCCACCCAAACTCATGTCCATTGAGTCGGTGATGTCATCCAACCATCTCATCCTCTGTCGTCCCTTCTTCTCCTGCCCTCAATCTTCCCCAGCATCAGGGTCTTTTCAAATGAGTCAGCTCTTCACATCCAAAGTATTGGAGTTTGGATGGCGAAAGTGGCCAAAGTATTGGAGTTTCAGCTTCAACATAAGTCCTTCCAATGAATACTTAGGGCTGATCTTCTTTAGAATGGGCTGGTTGGATCTTCTTGCAGTCCAAGGGACTTTCAAGAGTCTTCTCCAACACCATAGTTCAAAAGCATCAATTCTTCAGCGCTCAGCTTTCTTTATAGTCCAACTCTCACATCCATACATGACCACTGGAAAAATCATAGCCTTGACTAGATGGACCTTTGTTGGCAAAGTAATGTCTCTGCTTTTGAATATGCTGTCTAGGTTGGTCATAACTTTCCTTCCAAGGAGTAAGCGTCTTTTAATTTCATGGCTGCAATCACCATCTGCAGTGATTTTGGAGCCCTAAAAAATAAAGTCTGACACTGTTTCCACTGTTTCCCCATCTACTTCCCATCAAGTGATGGGACCAGATGCCATGATCTTAGTTTTCTGAATGTTGAGCTTTAAGCCAACTTTTTCACTCTCCTCTTTCACTTTCATCAAGAGGCTTTTTAGTTCCTCTTCACTTTCTGCCATAAGGGTGGTGTCATCTGCATATCTGAGGTTATTGATATTTCTCCCAGTAATCTTGATTCCAGCTTGTGCTTCATCCAGCCCAGCGTTTCTCATGATGTACTCTGCATATAAGTTAAAAAGCAGGGTGACAATATACAGCCTTGACTACTCCTTCCCCTATTTGGAACCAGTCAGTTGTTCCATGTCCAGTTCTAATTGTCGCTTCCGGACCTGCATACAGATTTAACAAGAGGCAGGTCATGTGGTCTGGTATTCCCATCTCTTTCAGAATTTTCCACAGTTTATTGTGATCCAGGAGATATTACTCAGCCATTAAAAAGAATGAAACAATGCCATTTTCAGCAACAGGATGGACTTAGAGATTGTCACACTGAGTGAAGCAAGTCTGACAGAGAAAGAGAAATATTGTATGATGTTGCTTATATGTGGAATGTAAAAAGAAATGATACAAATGACCTTATTTACAAAACAGAAGCAGACTCACAGACTTAGAGAATGGACTTATGGTTACCAGCATTCAAGGGTGGGTGAAGGAGTAGTTAGGGAGTTTGGCATTTATATTTATACATTGCTATATTTAAAATGGAGAGCCAAAAAAGACTCACTATATAGCACAGGAACTTAATATTAACTGCTTAATATTATGTAATGGAGCTTCCAGGTGGCACAGTGGTAAAGAATTTGCCTTCCCAGGAGATGCAAGAGATGCACGTTCCATCCCTGGCTCGAGAAGATCCCTTGGAGTAAGAAATGGAAATCCACTCCAGTATTCTTGCCTAGAAAATTCCATAAACAGAAGAGCCTGGTGGGCCACAGTCCATGAGTTCACAAAGAATCGGACACAATTGAGTGACTGAGTACAAGCACACACAATATTATGTAACAACTTAAACATGAAAAGAATTTGAAAAAGAATTGATACATGTATATGTATAACTGTGATTATGGTTTCAGTGTGTCTGCCCTCTGATGCCCTCTCACAACACCTCTCGCAAAACTAGCCAATCTGATTACATGGACCACAGCCTTGTCTAACTCAGTGAAACTAAGCCATGCCATGTGGGGCCACCTAAGACGGACGGGTCATGGTGGAGAGGTCTGACAGAATGTGGTCCACTGGAGAAGGGAATGGCAAACCACTTCAGTATTCTTGCCTTGAGAATGCCATGAACAGTATGAAAAGGCAAAATGATAGGATACTGAAAGAGGAACTCCCCAGGTCGGTAGGTGCCCAATATGCTACTGGAGATAAGTGGAGAAATAACTCTAGAAAGAATGAAGGGATGGAGCCAAACAAAAACAATACCCAGTTGTCGGTGTGACTGGTGATAGAAGCAAGGTCAAATGCTGCAAAGAGGAATATTGCATAGGAACCTGGAATGTCAGGTCCATGAATCAAGGCAAATTGGAAGTGGTCAAACAGGAGATGGCAAGAGTGAATGTCGACATTCTAGGAATCAGCGAACTAAAAAAGACTGGAATGGGTGAATTTAACTCAGATGACTATTATATCTACTACTGTGGGCAGGAATCCCTTAGAAGAAATGGAGTAGCCATCATGGTCAACAAAAGAGTTCGAAATGCAGTACTTGGATGCAATCTCAAAAACGACAGAATGATCTCTGTTCATTTCCAAGGCAAACCATTCAATATCACAGTAAGCCAAGCCTATGCACCAACCAGTAACGCTGAAGAAGCTGAAGTTGAACAATTCTATGAAGACCTACAAGACCTTTTAGAACTAATACCCAAAAAAGATGTCCTTTTCATTTTAGGGGACTGGAATGCAAAAGTAGGAAGTCAAGTAACACCTGGAGTAACAGGCAAATTTGGCCTTGGAGTACGGAATGAAGCAGGGCAAAGACTAATAGAGTTTTGCCAAGAGAATGCACTGGTCATAGAAAACACCTTCTTCCAAAAACACAAGAGAAGACTATACACATGGACATCACCAGATGGTCAACACCAAAATCAGAGTGATTATATTCTTTGCAGCCAAAGATGGAGAAGCTCTATACAGTCAGCAAAAATAAGACCAGGAGCTGACTGTGCCTCAGATCATGAACTCCTTATTGCCAAATTCAGACTTAAGTTGAAGAAAGTAGGGAAAACCACTAGACCATTCAGGTATGACCTAAATCAAATCCCTTATGATTATACAGTGAAAGTGAGAGATAGATTTAAGGGACCAGATCTGATAGAAAGAGTGCCTGATGAACTATGGACGGAGGTTCATGACGTTGTACAGGAGACAGAGATCAAGACAATCCCCATGGAAAAGAAATGCAAGAAAGCAAAATGGCTCTCTGGGGAGGTCTTACAAATAACTGTGAAAAGAAGAGAAGTGAAAAGCAAAGGAGAAAAGGAAAGATATAAGCATCTGAATGCAGAGTTCCAAAGAATAGCAAGGAGAGATAAGGAAGCCTTCCTTAGCGATCAGTGCAAAGAAATAGAGGAAAACAACAGAATGGGAAAGACTAGAGATCTCTTCAAGAAAATTCGAGATACCAAGGGAACATTTCATGCAAAGATGGGCTCGATAAAGGACAGAAATGGTACGGTGCTAACAGAAGAAGATATTAAGAAGAGGTGGCAAGAATACACAGAGAACTGTACAAAAAAGATCTTCACGACCCAGATAATCACGATGGTGTGATCACTGACCTAGAGCCAGACATCCTGGAATGTGAAGTCAAGTGGGCCTTAGAAAGTATCACTATGAACAAAGCTAGTGGAGGTGATGGAATTCCAGTTGAGCTATTTCGAATCCTGAAAGATGATGCTGTGAAAGTGCTGTACTCCATATGCCAGCAAATTTGGAAAACTCAGCAGTGGCCACAGGACTGGAAAAGGTCAGTTTTCATTCCAATCCCAAAGAAAGGCAATGCCAAAGAATGCTCAAACTACCAAGCTGATTTTAGAAAAGGCAGAGGAACCAGAGATCATATTGCCAACATCCGCTGGATCATCAAAAAAGCAAGAGAGTTCCAGAAAAACACCTACTTCTGCTTTATTGACTATGCCAAAGCCTTTGATTGTGTGGATCACAATAAACTGTGAAAAATTCTGAAAGAGATGGGCATAACATACCACCTGACCTGCCCCTTGAGAAACATATATGCAGGTCAGGAAGCAACAGTTAGAACTGGACATGGAACAACAGACTGGTTCCAAATAGGAAAAGTAGTATGCCAAAGCTGTATATTGTTATCCTGCTTATTTAACTTATATGCAGAGTACTGCATGAGAAATGCTGGGCTAGAAGAAGCACAAGCTGGAATTGAGATTGCTGGGGAGAAACATCAATAACCTCAGATACGCAGATGACACCAGCCTTATGGCAGAAAATAAAGGTTTCTCAAGAGGCAGGTCAGGTGGTGTGTTTCCATAAAAAGTGTATTTTTTTTTGTTCTAACTCTGAAAATTGCTATTGATAGTTTGATAGGCATTGCACTGAATCTATAGATGGCTTTGGTAGTATAATCATTTTTACTCTGTTGATTTTTCTAATACAGGAACATGATATATCTTTGCATCTGTTTGTGTCATCTTTAATTTCTTTCATCAGTGTCTTATAGTTTTCTGAGTATAGGTCTTTTCCCTCTTTAGGTAGATTTATTCCTAGGTATTTTATTCTTTCTGTTGCAATAGTAAATGGGATTGCTTCTTTAATTTTTCTTTCTAAAACTTCATTGTTAAGGTATAGGCATGCACGTGATTTCTGTGTATTAATTTTGAATCCTGCAGCTTTACCAAATTCATTGATGAACTCTAGTTTTCTGGTGGCATTTTCAAGATTTTGTATGTGTAGTATCATGTCATCTGCAAACAATGACAGTTTTACTTCTTTTCCAATTTGGATTCCTTTAATTTCTTTTTCTTCTCTAATTGCCATGGCTAGGACTTCTAAAACTGTGTTTTGTAATAGTGGAGAAAGTGGATATTCTCATCTTGTTCCTGAGGAAATGATTTCATATTTTCAGACTTGAGAATGGTGTTTGCTGTGGGTTTGTCATGTTTGGCTTTTATTATGTTGAGATATGGTCCCTTTATGTCCCCCCTTTGTAGAATTTTTATCATAAATGTGTGTTGAATTTTGTTTAAAAGTATTTTCAACATCTGTTGAGATGATTGTATGGTTTTTATTATTCAATTTGTTAATATAATGTATAGCATAATTGATTTGCATACATTGTAGAATCCTTGCATTCCTGGGATAAACCTCGATTGATCATGATGTATGATCTTTTTAATGTTTTGTTGGATTCTGTTTGGTAGTATTTTTTTAGAGGATTTTTGTGTCCATGTTCAGTAGTGATATAGGCATATAATTTTATTTTTTGTGATATCTTTGTCTGATTTTGGTATCACGGTAATGTTAGCCTTATAAAATGATCTTGGGAATGTTCCTTTCTCTGCAATGAGTTGGAAAAGTTTGAGAAGGATAAGGTGTCAGCTCTTCTTTAAATGTTTAATAGAATTTACCTGTGAAGTCATCTTGTCCTGGACTTTTGTTTGTTGGAAGATTGCTCATAGTGTTTGTTTATAGTAATTTTTAGTTTTCTGATGTCAGCAGCAAAGCCCCTTATTTAATTTCTATTGTTAATTAGAATCTTCTTTCTCTATTTTTTCTTGGTGAGTTTAGCAAGAGATCTGTCAAGTTTGTTCATCTTTTCAAAGAATTACCTTTAGATTTTATTTTCACTGTTGTTATCCATTCTCTTTTTCATTTATGTCCACGCTATTTTTTTTTATTATTTCCTTTTTTCTACTTTGTTTGGGTTTAGCTTGTTTTCCTTTTCTAATTTACTAAAGTTGTAGTTTATTTATTGGAGATCTGTCTTTTTTGTGTATATAATTGTGAAGCACCCTTTTTGCACTTTGAAAGCTGAAAATCATGTTTTTTTTTTTTAATAGTTTGTTTTCATTTTCATTTATCTCAAAGTATTTCTAATTTCTCTTTTGATGTTTTGATACATTTGGTATGCTTTTAACATCTCACGTATTTTTGAATTCCCCAAATTTATTTTTGTTATTGATTTCTAACTACATTTCATTGTGGTTGAAAAACATATTTTGTATGATTTCAATTATTTAAATTTACTGAGATTATTTATGGCCTATCTTGTGAATTATCTTAGAAAATGTTTGATGAGTACTTGATAAGAATGTGTATTCTGAAGAGTTTTGAGAAAGTGTTATAGATCGATTTAATTTATTATTGTGCTAGGTCAACTTAGTTTATTGTGTTGTCATCTATTTCCTGTTGGTCCTATGCCTAGTTGTTCTATTCATTATTTCTTTTTATTGTAGTATAATTGCTTTACAATGTGTGTTATGCTGTACAATAAAGTAAATCAGCTGTATGTGTAAATATGTTCCCTCTATCTTGAACCCCGCTGTTCTCATCCATCTAGGTCATCACAAAGCACCAAGCAGAACTCCCTGTGCTATACTGTATGACTGTGGGTTCTCACTAGCTATCCATTTTATACATGGTAGTATATTTATGTCACACCTAATCTCCCAATTTACCATCCCTTCCCCTCTCTGTGTCCATGAGTCCATTCTATACGTCTGCATCTCTATTCCTGCCCTAGAACTATGTTTGTTATTGATAATGGGGTGTTGAAATCTACAACTCTTATTTAGTTGTCTACTTTTACCTTTATTTCTGTCCATTTTTGCTTCATGTATTTTGCTGTTAAATGCATGTATATTTATTATCGTTATATATTTCCTGCTAGATTCACCCTATGTTCATTATAGAATATCTCTATCTCTAGTAATTTTGGGGGGGTTTGAGTCTGTTTTGTCTAATATTAGTATAACCACTCCAGCTTTCTTATTGATATTTGCAGAATATCTTTTTCCATCTTTTTACTTTCAACCTATTTGTATCCTTGAATCTAAAATATGTCTCCTGTATATAGTTTATAATTGGATTTTTAAAAACATCCAATATGATCCTTTAATTCATTTGTATTCACATTATCATTCATATTAATTTCCAGTTTTATTGATAAATGGTTTAATGTTTACAGAATGATGGTTTAATTTACATATATTGTGAAATGATTAGTGCAGCAGATTCAGATACCATCCACCTTCTCATGTAGATAAAAAGGAAAAGAAAGAAGAAAAGAAAAAGTAAAAAATCTTGTTGTGATGAGAATTCTTAGGATTAGCTCTCTTTTTTTAAAATTGATGTATAGTGGATTTACCATGTTGTGTTAGTTTCTGCTGTACAGCAAAGTGAGGGTTAACTCTCTTAACAACTTTTCTATATATCATACAGGTATATCTGTTTTAGCCATCATGTTGTACAATTCACCCCTAGTACTTATTTATCTTACAGCTAGAAGTTTGTACCTTTGACCACCTTCCCCAATTTCCCCTGCCTTACTCTTCACCTCTGTGAGCTACAAATCTGACCCCCTTTTCTATGAGTTTGTTTTAGATTCCACATATAAGTGAGATCATATATTATTTGTTTTTGTCTGATTTATTCAACTCAGCACAGTGCTTTCAAGGTCTATCCAACATTGCTACAAATGGTGGGGTTTCGTCCTTTTTTATGGCTGAAAACATGTATCTCGTAATGTTTTTATACATTTATCACTGATGGACACTTAGGTTATTTCCATGTCTTGCCTACTGTAAACAATGGTGCTATGAACATGGGGATACAGATATCTTTTTGAGTTAGTGTTTTTTTAATATAGTCTCAGAAGTAGAATTGATGGATTGTAGCTTTCTTTTTCGGAGAAGGCAATGGCACCCCACTCCAGTACTCTTGCCTGAAAAATCCCATGGATGGAGGAGCCTGGTGAGCTCCAGTCCATGGGGTTGCTAAGAGTCGGACACGACTGAGCGACTTAACTTTCACTTTTCACTTTGATGCATTGGAGAAGGAAATGGCAACCCACTCCAGTGTTCTTGCCTGGAGAATCCCAGGGATGGGGGAGCCTGGTGGGCTGCCGTCTATGGGGTCGCACAGAGTCGGACACGACTGAAGCGACTTAGCAGCAGCAGCAGCAGCAGCAGCTTTCTTTTTAATTTTTGAGACTTCTCTATACTGTTTTCTATAGTGGCTGTATCAATTTACAGTCTTACCAACAGTACACAAGAGTTACCTTTTCTTCACATCCATGCCAGCATTTGTTATGGCTTGTCTTTATGATGGCCATTCTAACAGTCATCACGTGAACATATTTTCCTGTATCTTTTGGCCTATCATATATTTTTGCAAAAATATGTATTCGGGTCCTTTGCTCTTTTTAAAGATTGGGTTATTCATTTTTTTTTTAACTATTGAGTTTAAGTGTTCTTTACATATTTTGGATATTAACCCCTTATCAGATATATAGTTTACAAATATTTTCTCCTATTCTGTAGGTTGCCTTTTCATTATATTGATATTTTTCAGTGCAGAACAGTTTTGATTCCTTTCTCTTTATCTTACATGTATCTACCATAGAGCTGTACGTGTGTGTGTATGTATGTTTATGTTTACCTTGAGGGTTACTTGAAATATCTTATGAATGTCTATTTTAAGTCTTATTTCAGTCTATTTTAAGCTAAAAATCACTTCACTTTTATTGTATACAAAACTTCTATCTTCTACTTCCCTCCTCCCCATTTTGTTTTTGTGTCACAATTTGCATCTTTCTATATTGTTTCCCTTAACTAATTATTGTAGCTATAGCTTTTATAAATATTTTTATTCTTTTTTTAAACCTTTTATTTTGTATTGGGGTATCAATTAACAATGTTGTGATAGTTTCAGGTGAACACCAAAGGGACCCAGCCATACATATAAATGTATCCATTCTCTGCCAAACTTGCCTCCTCTCTAGGCTGTCACATAACATTGAGCAGAGTTCCACATGCTATACAGTAGGTCCTTGTTTGTTATCCATTTTAAATATAGCAGTGTGTACATGTCCATCCCAAACTCCCTAACTATCCTTTCTCCTCATCCTTCCCCCTAGCAACCATAACTTTGTTCTCTAAGTCTGTGAGTCTGTTTCTGTTTTGTAAGTTCATTTGTGTCAGTTCTTTTTAGAGTCCACATATAAGAGATGTCATATTATATTTATCCTCCCCTATCTGACTTACTTCCCTCAGTATGACGATCCCTAGGTCCATCTATGTTGCTGCAAATGGCATTATTTCATTCTTTTTAATGGGTGAGTAATATTCCATTGTATATATGTACCACATCTTCTTTATCCATTCCTCTGTGGATGGACATTTAGGTTGCTTCTATGTCTTGGATATTATAAACAGTGCTCCAGTGAACACTGGGGTGCATATCCTTTTGGGTCATATTTTTCTCTGGATATGTGGCCAGGAGTGGGATTGCAGGGCTATATGGATTTTTTTTTTTTTTTTTTAGTTTTATAAGAAACTTCCATACTGTTCTCCATAGTGGCTGTATCAATTTACATTCCTACCAACAGTTCGAGAGGGTTCTTTTCTCTCCACACACTCTCCAGCATTTATATTGTTTGTGGGTTTTTTGATATTAGCCATTCGGGCTGGTGTGAGGTGATTCCTTGTTGTAGTTTTTTAAAAATACTTTTATTCTTTAAACTTTATTTTACAGGTAAATATTTAACATCCCACCATGTTACAGTATTAGAGTATTCTGAATTTGACTACAAATTTAACTTTATCAGTATATTGTATATTTTCATATTACTAGTTAGTGTCCTTTCATTTCATCTTGAAAAACTCCTTTCAGCAAGGAGTTCTTGTAAGGCAGGTTTAGTGGGAATAAACTCCTTCAACTTTTGTTGTTTGGCAGTCTTTGTCTTGCATTTACTTCTGATGGACAACGTTTCTGGGTAAGTATTCTTGGTTGGTAGTTTTTGCCCCAGCACTTTGAATATATCAACCCATTATCTCCTGCCCTGCAAAGTTTCTGCTTAGAAGTCCACTGGTTCCATTGCATGAAAGAAAAAAATGCTTTCTTGCTGATTTAAAATACTCTCTTTGTCTTTGAGACAGTTTTAATGTGTCTTGGAGATAATACTTTTAGATTGAAATTTTGGGGTGACTATTATCTTCATTTGGAGAAGGCAATGGCACCCCACTCCAGTACTCTTGCCTGGAAAATCCCATGGACGGCAGAGCCTGGTAGGCTGCAGTCCATGGGGTCGCTAACAGTCGGACACGACTGAGTGACTTCACTTTCACTTTTCCCTTTCACGCATTGGAGAAGGAAATGGCAGCCCACTCCAGTGTTCTTGCCTAGAGAATCCCAGGGATGGGGGAGCCTGGTGGGCTTCCGTCTATGGGGTCGCACAGAGTCAGACACGACTGAAGCGACTTAGCAGCAGCAGCAGCATTATCTTCATTAATGTGGATGTCCAAATCTCTCACCAGGTTAGCAAAGTTCTCTGACATTATTCCTTTAAATAAACTTTCTATTCCTTTCTACTTTTCCTTCTGGAACTCCAGTAATGTGTATATTGTTTCTTTTAATAGTATCCTATTAGGTCTGAAGGCTTGCCTTCATTTCTTTTCATTCTTTTTTTCTCTTTGCTCCTCTGACAATGTCAAATGTGCCTCCAAGATCACTAATTCTTTATGCTTGGTCCAGTCTGCTATTGAAACTCTCTATTGAATTCTTCACTTCAGTCATCGTATTCATCAGCTACAAAATTTGTTTTGTTCTTTTTTATGGTTTATATCTGTTTATTGAACTTCTCATTTTGTTCTTGTATTGTTTTTCTTTATTTCATTAAATCGTTCATTTGTGTTTGTAGGTGTTTGAGCATGCTTAGAATAATTATTTTGAATTCTTTGTTGGGAAACACTTATATCTCCATTTCTTTGGGATGCATTACTAGAAGTTTATTATTTCCTTTGGTGAAGTCATGTTTCTCTGATTTTAATGTTTCCTGTAATGTTTTGTAGGTGTCTGTGCATTTGAAGAAGCAGTCACTTCTTTGGACTTTATGGACTTTGTTAAGGGAAGACTTTCACCTGTGTGTGTGTTAAGGGGGCATGCTGGAATATGGTGTGACCTTGGCTTTAGTGGTGCAGATCACCAAGTGTGTGGTGGCTCTGGGTCTGGATATGTATGACATCGCTTCAGCTCAGGCTACATGTGTCCATAGCACCCAACAACCATGTGGTACTTGGCAAGTGCTGTGGGATACAGTGTCTGTATGGGCTATTGGGTTCCTCAGTGGCACATCCAGGTCCAGCATCTAGGAAACAGAGCAGGCAGTGGTGGTGGCTGGAATTGGTGGTATGTGCATACTCAGCTTCAGGGGCCCAATGCAGGTGCCTGCTATAGTGACAAGCACTTATTGCAACCATACGCATAGTGGTCAGCAGGTTAGGGCATCAGCAAGAGCCAGGGCCAACTGCAGGCACACTGGCAGTCACAGGGGCCCTGGCTGTCAGCATGCAATAATGTGAATGCTGGTTCTCAGTACAGGCATATGACAGTGGAAGCTGGTATTGGGTGTCAGGCTGGGGCATGCAAGTGCAAAGCTGGAGGGGCTAGCTGTAGGCAAGCCCAGTGATGTAGGCCAGTGACAGGAGACAGGGCTGGATCTGAGCCTACAAGTACCTGTGGAAGTCCTGGCTGAGGCATCCATTCCTATGGCTGCACAGTCTTCCCACAGGCATGTGAATGACAGTGGAGACTGGTCAGGCAGTGACATACAGATACAGAGTTGGAGAGGCTAACTCCAGTTGAGCTCAGTGATCCAGGCCAGTGATAGGGTCAGCTCTGGGTCCATGAGCAGCTGTGGAGACTCTTGTTGTTGGTGTTTACCCTGGTGCCTGTACAGCCTCCCCAGGGGCTTGTGCATGGCAATGAAAGCCAATTATGGGGGTTGTGCTGGGGATGTGCAAGTGCACAGCTAGAGGGGCTATCTTTAGGTGAAGCCAGAGACAGGATACAGTAATCTCTGCACCCATAACAGCTCTAGGGGCATTGGCTATTGACATGCACCTCTATGGTTGAAGGATCTTGTAATGGGTGTGCCCATGGGAATGGAGGCTAGTGATGGGCATCACACCAATGGCAAGCAAAAGCACAGCTGTAGGGACTAGCCTTGAGTGCACATAGGGTGGTGAGTGTTGATTGCATGAGCCAGGCTGGCATTTTGCACTCACACAACTAAACAGGCCAGGACTTGTTGTAGTTTCTGGGCTATGGCATGGGCATGCAGGAAGGGAGCATGGATGGACACAGACAGCTGGCATTTGCCAACACAAATGCTTTTTGAATGAAAAATGGTGAAACCTACTGGGGGTCTGTGGAGGCTGTGTTGACCATTGATTTCTTCAGCTGTAAAATATGCTAGGGTCCTCTATGGTCATTCCCACTGCATGGCTGGAATTGGTAGCCCCTGATTTTCTTCCTTGGTCCTAAGCCATTACTATATGTTTAAGCTTTGCTTGTTTCTGGGGGTGGGAGTGAAACCAAAATAGGTCTTTCATGCAGTGCCCCCAAAAGACTGGGGAAGCTGGTCACCCAACCCTTCCATCCTTTCTAGCTGGGGAGAGTGAGGTAAAATCTTTCTAGCTGGAGAGTTCTCTTTTGGTACTGGGTAATGCTGGCTTGGGGGATGGGATGATGCAGTAAAAAATGAAGCTGTTCTTCCTTCTGGGTTTGTGTGGTTATTTTCAAGTATTTTGTCTCACTGTTTGCTGAAGCTTTTTAAGTGGATTCCAGATCTATCAGAGCTGTTTTTGATCGTGGAAAGCTGTCTAGTTGTTGATATTTGTGAGGATATGAAGGCTGGAGTCTCTGACTCTTCCATCTTGGTGACTGTTCCTCTACACTAACATTAGTTACTATTTATTCTTATGAATTTGAGTTACCCTCTGGTGTTATTTCCTTATGCCGACACAGCTTTGCTTTCCCCCACACTTTTGTGCTCTTATTGTCAAATATATTACTGATTTTTTACATGTATGGCCCTACAATATAAATATATGCTTACATATGTACATGTAAATACATGTATGATCTGTTTATCATCTATCAATTAATCTACTTAGATATGGTTTTATACAATTTCTTTTAAAATTAACTTAAAAGGAGAAAGGAGAAGAAGTATACCTTTATTCTGTTTTTAGATTGCATAATTACCATTACTGATGATCTTCCTTTTTGTGTGTGAATGTGAACGACCTGTCTGGGATCATGTATTTTCAGCGTGAAGAACTTCCTCTTAGTATTTTTTTTTTTAAAAGAAAGTCTGCTAGCAATAAGTTGTCTCAATTTTTGTCTATCTGGGAATGTCTTTATTTTGTACTCACTTTTGAAATAATTTTTCTGGATATAATTGTTCTTGGTTGAGAGTTTTCTTTTATACTTTATGTCATTTGGGCTTACATTTTATTCTGATGAGACATCAACTATTAATCTCAGTGGACTTCCCTTGTATGTGATGAGTTTTTTCTTGCTTCTTTAAAATGTTCTTTCAGTCTTTGTCTTTCAACATTTTTAAATATTATATGCCCAGGTGTGAATCTCTGTGTTAATCCCACTTGGATTTTGTATGTGATGAGTTTTTTTTTTTATTTCTTTAAAATGTTCTTTCATTCTTTGTCTTTCAACATTTTAAATATGATATGCCTGAGTGTGAATTTCTGTTAACCCCACTTAGATTTTGTTGAATTTATTTGATTCATAGATTAGTACATCTCATGAAATTTGAGGGGCTTCCTTGGTGGCTCAGTGATAAAGAATCCTTCCAGTGCAGGAAATAATAAATATCACTTGCACTTAAACCTTCCAGTGCAGGAGACATGGGTTTGATCCCTGATCCAGGAAGGTACCACCTGCTATGGAGCAACTATTTCCATGTGCCACAACTATTGAGCCTGGGCTCTACAGCCCATTCTCCACAACAGGATAAGTCAAGGAAATGAGAAGCCTGTGTACTGGAACTAAAGTGCAGTCCCTGCTAACCACAACTAGAGAAAAGAAAAGCCCACACAGCAACAAAGACCCAGCACAGCCAAAAATAAATAAATAAAATTATTTTAAAAATCGAGGAAGTTTTCAGTCACTGTTTCCTGTAATATTTTTTCCACTTCTTTCTCTCTCTTCTCTTCTTCTTGTACTCCCATTATGCATAGGTGGTGTGCGTAATGTCTGTATTTCTCTGTTCATTTTTCATCATTCTTTTCTCTCTTTGTTCTTCAAATTGCATCAAATCTTTATCAATCCATTTTCCAGTTCACTGATCTTTTTTTTAAAAAATAACAGTTTAGGAATTCCTTGGTAGTCCAGTGGTTAATAATCCACCTGCCAATGCAGGGGACATGGGTTTGATCCCTGGCCCAGAAAAATTCAACATGCTGCAGGGCAGCTAAACCTGTGCACCACAATTACTGAGCCCACACGGTAGAGCCTGTGAGCTGCAAGTACTAAGTCAGTATGCTACAACTACTGAGCCCAAACACCTAGAGCCTGTGCTCCACAAAAAGAGAAGCCACTGCAATGAGAAGCTTGTGCATGACAACAAAGAGTAGCCCCCATTCACTGCAAATAGAGAAAGCCTGTGCACAGTAATGAAGACTCAATGCAGCCAAAAATAATTGTCAGTTTAGATCTATTATTGATCCCCTGTGGTGAATTTTTTATTTTAGTTATGGTATTTTTTAAATCTTTTGAAATTCTATCTGATTGTTTAAAAAATAACTTCTACTTACTGGTATTCTGTGTATTGTCATCATAGTATACTTTATTTCCTTAAGCATGATTTCCTTTAGTTCTTTTAATATTTATAATGACTGCTTTGAAGTTTTTAACTCTGACATCTGGGCCCTCTCAAATAAGTTCTGTTCCCCTTCCTCCTTATATGGGTCAGGATTTTCTGTTTCTTTGCATGTCTTATACTTTTGTTGAAGACTGGTCATATTTTGTGATGTACTGTAGCAACTCTATGTAGTGATTCACTGCCCTCTCTTTTTGAGCTTGTTTTTATTTTGTTTTGTTTATACTTGTTTGTTTAGTGATGTACCTAGACTCTTTTAGTGAAATAGTCTTCTTCCACAGTGTGATGTCACTCCTCAGAGAGTATAGCCTTGATCGTGCACAATCACCTTGGGATGGCATAGGTTTTAGCAGGATTCTTTTTACTATATCTTTACCTGGTTTCTAAGTTGTCTGCCTCTGTTGATATTACAGCTATTAGTCTTCACTAATTTCAGGCCGATTGCTCTATTGTTTGCAACAATGACTTGCAGAATAAATTGCTAATATCTGACTCAATTATATTTAGGCAAAAATAGTTTTTTGAGGCCAGACTTTGAGGTTTGTTCTGACCCAAAGAGGTTTCTTCTTATCTCTTTATTTTGTTTTCTCTGATAAAGTAGGTGATCTATGATTTAACTTGTTGCTCATGGAGCGCTATCAGTCTCTTGTTTATTGGCTATTATCAATATCTATTGTTATGAGAATGTCCTTGGGCTTCACAAAAGTCAGTTCTTAGGGATTGCTTCTTTCCCTGTGCAAAGCTCTGAGATACTGCTCCAAGCACTTGACCAAGATGGTAGCCTCTCCTGATATGGGGTCTGCACTAAAAGAGAAAGCTGAGATGGGGGCATTTTTGGTCCCATATTATTGGTGTGCTGTATCTGGAGTACAGCCTTTTCCTGTGAGTTGGAGCTGGGTGGAGGAAGGGACTCACTGAGAATTTTTAGCCTTTGCAACTCAGCGTTGAAGTGAGAACTGCTGACAGACTTCCCCTTCAGTAAGATAGAATCCCTTGATCAGGAGCTACAAGGAGAGGAAGCACTGTTTTGGCCACATTTCCCTAGAGTGGAGCTTCTGTCAAGCTGAGCTGGGGGATGAGGAAAGGATCAAGTTATGGTTAAGGTGCTACAGACTTGAGAGTCTGGGAGTTTTGTCCTTGTGAGAGATTTGGTAGATTTTCTAGAATAAATGTTATTTTTCAAATTTTGTGCATGGCCTTAAGATAATTTCCAGAGACTTTAAATGGCTTCTTTAATGCAATAATTTTCATTAGTTATGGTTGTTTGACTTGGGAATAGGTTCACGGAGCTATTCATGTAGCCTTTCTGATAGGGACAGAATGAAGGAACAAAACAAGTGATTAAATAGTTAATCCCATTAGGGGATTGTAAGTAGAAAAATATGGGAGATCCCTGTATGTTAATGGTTACTCGAGAAAGCAGGTTTGCATAACCATAAAACCAAGCACACTTGCTTAGCAACAAACCATGCAACAGAAGCATGAGACATGCCCTAAACAATAAAACAATGGTGGCATGAGACTCACATCCTGCCCAGTGAGCTCAATAAGTTAATGATCCCTAAGAATGTTTTCTGCACACTTGACAAACAATAATTTGTGGATCTAGCTTGACTACACAGGGACAAGAAAACTCCCCTGCTCAACCCGGAGGAGGAACTAATGATGAAAACATGATGTCTACTCAAGAAAGACAAAGAAGTCTTACCCCTCCCCACTTTTCCTTTGATTATAAAATTGTAGCCCACTAAGTGCTCAGGACACAACAGTTCTTGCCCGCCTGCTTATAAGCTTCACAGGTATCCTATTTTAATAAATCACTTCTTACCTACCACTTTGCTCTCACTGAATTCTTCTCTGCACTGACATAAAGGACTATGGTATCAGAGCTCTTCAGAGCCCCCTAAAATGACATCAATTGGTTTCAATCCCAGAACTTGGAATATTGTAGTCATTTAAAAATCAGGCAGGAAAACAACATACACAAAGATAAACTGAAAAATGAATTAAAGACCAGAAACTATACTCTTAGAGGAAAAACATAGGCAGAACACTCTGACATAAATCACAGCAAGATCCTCGATGATCTACCTCCTAGAGTAATTGAAAATAAAACAAAAATAAACAAGCAGGACCTAATTAAAAGCTTTTGTGCAGCAAAGGAAACTATAAACAAGGTGAAAAGACAACTCTCAGAATGGGAGAAAATAATAACAAATGACACAACTGACAAAGGATTAATTTCCAAAATATATAAGCAGCTCATGCAACTCAATACCAGAAAAACAAAAAAATCCAATCAAAAAATGGGCAAAAGATCTGAATGGATGTTTCTCTAAAGAAGACATACAGATGGCAGATAAACACATGAAAAGGTACTCAGCATCACTCATTGTTAAAGAGATGCAAATCAAGGCTGCAATGAGATGTCACCTCACACTGGTCAGAATGGTCATCATCAAAAAATCTAGAAACAGTAAAAGCTGGAGAGGGTGTCAGGAAGAACACTCTTACACTGTTGGTAGGAATGTAAATTGATACAGCCACTATTGGGGACAGTATGGAGATTCCTTAGGAATAAAACTACCATATTATCCAACAGTCCCACTACTGGGCATATACCCTGAAAGGACCATAATTGAAAAAGACACATGTACCCGTGTTCTTGCAGCACTATTTACAATAGCTAGAACATAGAAGCAACCTAGATGTCCTTCAACAGATGAATAGATAAAGAAGTTGTGGAACATATATACAATGGAATATTACTCAGACATAAAAGGAACACTTTTGAGTCAGTGCTAATGTGGTGGATACAGAGTGAAGTACATCAGAAAAAGAAAAACAAATATTATATTTTAATGCATACATATGGAATCTAGAAAGATGGTACTGATGGACATATTTGCAAGACAGTAATGGAGACACAGACATAGAGAACAGACTTATGGACATGGGGATGGGCAGAAGGAGAGGGTTGGATGAACGGACAAAGTAGCATATGACATACATTATGATATGTAAAATAGATAGCCAGTGGGAACTTGCTGTATGACTCAGGGAATTCAAACCCAGCCTCTTTGACAACCTAGAGGGAGGAGTGGAATGGAGTGGGAGGTGAGAGAGAGGTTCAAGAAAGAAGGGACATGTGTATACCTATGGCTGACTTATATTGATGTATGGCAGAAACCAACACAATATTGTAAAGCAATTATCCTTCAATTAAAAATAAATTAAAAAAATTAGGTAGGAGAAGAAAAGAGTATACACTAAGTATGTATTTATATTGCCTTTTAATATTTTCAAACATATATTAATATATATTATGCTCAGTATATAGTATAGATATATTCTCATATATATTTTACAGATATGTATAATTTTTATATATACCTAGTAGTTACTTTCATCAGTGTTCTTTATTTTTATGGATTTGAGTTGTCTGCTTTCATTTCGGTCTGATGGATTTCCTTCAGCATTTCTTTTAGTCATATTCTAGCAACACATTCTCTCAGTTTTTGTCTCAAAATGTCTTAATTTCTCCTTCATTTTTGAAAGAAAGTTTTTGTGAACATGAAAATCTTGGTGGCAGATTTTTGCTTTCAGCAGTTTAAATGTGTCATCTCAGTTCCTCTGGCTTCCATAGTTTTTGTTGAGAAATCAATTGTTGGTCTTACTTATGATCCCTTGTTCAGGGTCAGTCAATTCTTGCTATTTCAAACTGTCTACAGTTTGCTAAACTGTCTATAGTTTGACTGTGATGAGAATTTTGAGCTTCTTAATTGTGCAATTTTTTTTTTTAATTGGGAACTTTCCTGAAATAATTTCTTTACATATTCTTTCTGCCTCCTTTTCCTTCTCCATTGAAGTAAGAATATTGCTAGTAATAAGGCAAAATGTTTGTATGCTTGGTTGTGTCCTACATTTCTTTGAGGCTCAGTTCATTCTTTTTTCCTCTTTTTTTCAGATTTGATGATATCAATTGACCTATTTTTAGATTCACTTTCTTTCTTCTTCCAGCTGAAATCTGCCTTTGAGTCTGTCTAGTGAAATTTTATTTATTTATTTTCTTAGCAAACCAAGCAAAGTGTTTATTGGAATGAAAAAGAGTATGTGTGAATAGACTCACGTGGGTGGACTCGGCAGAGTCACACTTTCATGGTACTTTGAATCACTTATATGGGGCAGTTCTTCCAATCATCTTTCTTTGGTTCTCGTCTAGTGAAAATTTAAATTTGGTTACTGTACTTTTCAACTTATAATTTCTATTTAAAACGGGGAGGGAGGAGAGAGGAGGGTTCAGGATGGGGAACACGTGTATACCTGTGGCGGATTCATGTTGATATATGGCAAAACCACAATATTGTAAAGTTAAAAAATAAAATAAAATAAATTAAAAAAATTTTCTCTTTATTGATATTTTCTATTTGTTGAGATGTTCTCTTTCTTTTGCTTTTTAGACATAGTCTCCTTTAGTTCTTTGAACATACTTAAAAAAAAAACTGATTTAAAGTCTTTGTCTAGTAAGTACAAGTTCCAGTGTCTGCAGGGATGGTTTCTATTAGCCTTTATTTCCTGCTTACATAGAAGCCATTGGTGACAGATTAGGGCTTTCTTGAGTCTTTCCTGGACATGAAAACAGCCTTGAACAGGTATGTAGCCTTCTTGATTCCCGGGAATATATTGGAGTTTTTTGAAGCCCCCTGTGGACATCTCATTCCCCAACTTTTCCTTTTAAGTTTTCTTGTAAGCTTGTTTGCTACAACTGTGGTTTATTTCCTCACATTTCAGGCAGCTGTGATGTTGAATAATTTTTGTTGATTGTTCTTTGCCAACACCCTGATTAAGAGGTGTGTGCACTGAGAAAGGTTCTGAATCATTTAAAATAAAAACAAACTCTGTGAATGGGACTGTCATAGAACTTCCAGACAGTTCACATAACAGTGATACTCTTAGGATTGGACTTTTGGGAAGCTGGAAATCTAATCTATTCCATCCATTGGCTGCCAAGCTGCTGACTTGCATGGCTACTATAATTGTGAAGTTATTGTTTTTCAAGACTCCCGTGGAAGTGGACAAAAGATGATGGGAATAAAACAGTTAAAATGTCAGAGTTTACTATTCTTACCAAGATTCTGTCATTTTCTTGAATAAATATTCCTCAATTTGTCACAAGCTTTTTGTTAATTTTTATGGTCCTGAAAATTTAGTTTTGACCATTTTTATGTCTTTTTAAGTCTTTTATGGTGAGCAGAATTTTTTGAGATCTTTCCTCTTTCATTCTGCTGTTCATTTTATCTTCATTTCTTGTTATTAATAATTTGCATTCTATATTTTTCCATATTTTTATTTTAAATTTATTTGTATTTGAAGTGGGGGGCTTCTTTAGTGGCTTAGATGGTAAAGAGTCTGCTTCCATTGCAGGAGACCCGGGTTCAATCCCTGAATCGGGAAGATCCCTTGGAGAAGGAAATGGCAACCCACTCTATTTTTCTTGCTTGGAAAATCCCATGGATGGAGGAGGCTTACAGGCTAGAGTCCACGGGGTCACAAACAGTTGTACACAACTGAGAAACTAACACTAATTAACTAGGTATTTGGTGAATTTATTTCTTTCTCTTTGGCCACACTGTGCAGCTTGTGGGATCTCAGTTCCTTGACCAGGGATTGAACTTGGGCCATGACAGTGGAAGCCTGAATTCTAACCACTAGACAACCAGGGAATTCCCTGAAATAAACTCCTTATAGTTATTAGATATTTGGGTCACTTTCCCCAACTGTCAATCATGGTCATTTAACTCATGTATTTAGACCATTTTTTGTTTTGTTTTAATATAGAATTTAATTTTTAGAGCAGTTTTGGATTCACAGAAAGATTGAACAGAAGGTACAGAGATTTCCAACATATCCCTTGCCCCTACACTTGGATAGCTATCTCCATTATCTCCCACTAGAGTGGTACATTTGTTACAACTGATGAACTTACATTGACATGTGATTATCACCCAAAGTCCATAGTTTACATTAGAATTCACTCTTCATGTTATACATTCTATGGGTTTTGACAAGTGTATAATGGCATCTATGTACCATTATAGCATCATAGATAATAATTTCCCTGCCCTAAAACCCCTCTATGACCCACATACTTTTACCTACTTCTCCCTAATCCCAAGCAACTACGGGTCTTTTTACTGTCTTTATAGTTTTGCATTTTGGAGAATGTCAGTTGTAATCTTCTCAGAATCATATAGTACTTAGTCTTTTCAGATTGCCTTCTTTCACTTAGCAAAATATATTTAAGGTTCCTTCATGTCTTTTACGGACAAGGCAATGGCACCCCACTCCAGTACTCTTGCCTGGAAAATCCCATGGACAGAGGAGCCTGGTAGGCTGCAGTCCATGGGGTCGCGAAGAGTCAGACACGACTCAACGACTTCACTTTCACTTTTCACTTTCATGAATTGGAGAAGGAAATGGCAACCCACTCCAGTGTTCTTGCCTGGAGAATCCCAGGGATGGGGGAGCCTGGTGGGCTGCCGTCTATGGGGTCGCACAGAGTCGGACACGACTGCAGTGACTTAGCAGCATGTCTTTTAATAACTTAAGCTCATTTCTTTTTATTATTGAATAATATTCCATTGTCTGTATGTACCACAGTTTATTTATCCATTTGCCTATTGGAGGACATCTTGGTTGCTTCCAAGTTTTTGCAATTATGAAAAAAACTGCTGTGTATACTTGTGTGCAGGCTTTTGTATGAACCTGAGCTTTCAAGTCCTTTGGGCAAATAACAAGGAATACAACTGCTGGATTGTATGATAAGCGTATGTTTAATTTTGGTAAGAAACTGCCAAACAGCTTATAGAGAGCTAGATAGCCAACACTCTTTTTCAACAACCCAAGAGTCTTCCAAGGTATCTGTATCATTTTGTATTCTAACCAGTAATGCAAAAGAATTCCTCCCAGCGTTTGGTGTCAGTTTTATGGGTTTTGGCCATTTTAATAGGTGTGTAGTATTATCTAGTTGTTGTTTTAATGTGCACTTCCCTGATGACATGTGATATGGAGCAGCTTTTCATATTTGCCACCTGTATATACTCTTTCCCTTTCATGGATCACAGCCTTGTCATGGTGAAGGGGCTTCCATAACTCAGCAAAGCTATGAGCCATGCCCTTCAGGGCCACCCAAGATGGAGAGGTCATAGTGAAGAGTTCTGACAATGTGATCCACTGGAGGAGGAAATGGCAAATCAGTCCAGTATTCTTACCTGGAGAAGCCCATGAACAGTATGAAAGGGCAAAAATATATGACACTGGAAGGTGAGCTTCCCAGATTGGAAGGTGTCCAATATGCTACTAGGGAAGAAAAGAGGGCAATTACTAATAGCTCCAGACAGAATGAAGCAACTGGGCCAAATCAGAAACAGTGCTCAGCTGTAGATGTGTTTGGTGGTGAAAGTAAAATCTGATGCTGTAAAGAACAATATTTTCCAGGAATCTGGAATGTTAGATCCATGAATCAAGATAAATTGGATGTGGTTAAGCAGGACATGGCAAGATTGAACATCAATATCTTAGAAATCAGTGAACTAAAATGGATGGGAATGGATGAATTTAATTCAGATGACCATTATATGTACTACTGTGGTCAAGAATCCCTTAGAAAAAATGGAGTAGCACACATAGTTAACAGAAGAGTTTGAAATGCAGTACTTAGGTGCAACCTCAAAAGCCACAGAATGAGCTCAGTCTGTTTCCAGGACAAACCATTCAACATCACAATAATCCAAGTCTATGCCCCAACCACTGATGCTGAAGAAGCTGAAGTTAACTGGTTCTGTGAAGACTTAAACACCTTCTAGAACTAACACCAAAAAAAAAAAAAAATGTCCTTTTCATCATAGGGGACTGGAATGCAAAAATAGGAAGTCAAGAAATACCCGGAAAAACAGGCAAGTTTGGCCTTGGAGTACTAAATGAAGCAGGGCAAAGGCTAACAGTTTTGTTAAGAAAACACGCTAGTCATTTCCAACTATCCAAGAGACACCCAACAAACTGTGGAAAGTTCTTAAAGAGATGGGAGTACCAGACCACCTTTTCTGTCTCCTGAGAAACCCATATGTGGGTCAAGAAGCAGCAGTTAGAACTGGACAAGGAACAACTGACTTGTTCAAAACTGAGAAGGGAGTAAGACAGGGCTGTGTATTGTCACCCTGCTTATTAAACTTATATACAGAGTACATTATGCAAAATGCTGGGCTGGATGAATTACAAGCTGGAATCAAGATTACCAGGAGAAATATCAATAACCTCAGATATGCAGGTGATACCACTCTAATGGCAGAAAGTGAGGAGGAACTAAAGAGTCTCTTCATGAGGGTGAAAGAGAAGAGTGAAAAAACTGGCTTAAAACTCAACATTCAAAAATCTAAGATCATGGCATCCAGTCCCATCACTTCATGGCAAATAGAAGGGGAAAAAGTGGAAGCAGTGACAGATTTTATTTTCTTGGGCTCCAAAATCACTGCAAACTGTGACTGCAACCATGAAATCAAGACACTTACTCCTTGAAAGGAAAGCTGTGACAAAACTAGACACCATATTAAAAAGCAGAGACATCAAAAAAAAAAGAAAAAGCAGAGACATCATTTTGCCAACAAAGTTCCATATAATTAAAGCTATGGTTTTTCCAGTAGTCATGTACAGATGTGAGAGTTGGACCACAAAGGTTGACCACTGAAGAACTGATGCTTTCAAATTGTGGTGCTGGAGAAGACTCTTGAGAGGCCCTTGGATTACAAGGAAATCAAACCAGTCAATTCTAGAGGAAATAAACCCTGAATATTCATTGGAAGGACTGATGCTGAAGCTGAAGCTTCAATATTTTGGCCACCTGATGCAAAGAGATGACTTATTGGAAAAGGCCTTGATGCTGCAAAAGGCTATGTGCTCAGTTGTGTCTGACTCTTTGCAACCCCATGGACTGTAGCCCATCAGGCTCCTCTGCCCATGGACTTTTCCAGGCAAGAATACTGGAGGTGGCGCCATTTCCTCCTCCAGGGGATCTTCCCAACCCAGAGATCTAACTGGCACCTTTTGAGTCTTCTGCATTGGCAGGCAGATTCTTTAACACTAGTGCCACCTGGGAATCCCAGTGCCAGGAAAGACTGAAGGCAAAAGGAGAAGGGGGTGGCAGAGAATGAGATGGTTAGATAGCATCACTGATTCAAAGAACATGAATTTGAGAAAACTCTGGGAGATAGTGGAGGACAGAGGATTCCGGTGTGTTGCAGTCCATTGGAACACAGAGTCGGACTCGACTTAGTGACTGAACAACAATGACAACAACAGCAAAATATCTTGTTTGCTGAAGTATCTGTTAAGGTCTTGGCCCTCACCTCTCCATTTTAAATTGAACTGTTTGTTTTCTTATTGTTGAGTTTTAAGATAAGAGTTCTTAGTATATTTTGGATAATAGTACTTTATTACATATGTCTTTTGTAAATATTTACTCCCAGTCTTTGGCTTTCTCATTCTCTTGATAGTGTATCTCATAGACAAGAAGTTTTTCATGAAGTCCACCTTATCAATTATTCCTTTCATGAATAGTGCCTTTGCTTTTGTAAAAGGTCATCACAAAACCTGAAGTCAAATAGATTTTCTTCTATGTTATTTTCTATGAGTTTAAGTCTATGATCCATTTTGAGTTAATTTTTGTGAAAATCTTTGTCTATGTTAATTTTCATGCATGTGGATGTTCAATTATTCCAGCACCATTTATTGAAATGTTTATCTTTTCTCCATTGTATTGTTTTGCTCCTTTGTATTTAAACCAATTTTTATTAATGTAATTATTGTTATATCAGTTAATTGTTATTTTTGTTTGTTCATTCTGATTTTTATTATTATTTTTTTCTTCCTTCAGTTTTGTTTTAAAGAATTCCATTTTGATATATCTATAATTTTTCAAAGTATATAGTTTTTAAGGCAGTTGCTCTAGTATCACAGTGTATTTACATAACTTATCACAGAGTACTGTTTTTTATTTATCACATTGATTAAAATGTATAAACATTATCTCTACTCACATTCTTTTATTTTCTCTCTGTATAGAATTGTTGTTTTATGGAGGAAACTATAAGCATAGTGAAAAGACAACCCTCAGAATGGGAGAAAATAATAGTAAATGAAACAACTGACAAAGAATTAATCTCCAAAATATACAAGCAGATCATGCAGCTCAATACCAGAAAAACAAACAAATCAAAAGTGGGCTGAAGACCTAAATAGACATTTTTCTAAAGAAGACACACAGATGGCTAATAAACACATGAAAAGGTGCTCAACATTGCTCATTATTGGACAAATGCAAATCAAACCCACAATGAGGTATCATCTCACAGTGGTCAGAATGGCTATCATCAAAAAGTCTACCAACAATAAATGCTGGAAAAAGTAGGGAGAAAAGGGAACCTTCTTACACTGTTGGTGGGAATGCAAACTGGTATAGCCACTATGAAGAACAGTGTAGGATTCCTTTAAAAACTGGGAATAGAACTGCCATATGACTTAGCAATCCCACTGCTGGGCATACACACTGAGGAAACCAGAATTGAAAGAGACACATGTACCACAATGTTCATTGCAGCACTATTTACAATAGCTAGGACATGGAAGCAACATAGATGTCTATTGGCAGATGAATGGATAAAGAAGATGTGGTACATGTATACAGTGAAACATTATTCTGCCCTAAAGAAGAATGAAATTGAATCAGTTGTAGTGAGGTGGATGAACCTAGAGCCTGTTATACAGAGTGAAATATGTCAGAAAGAGAAAAACCAATATTGTATATTAATATGCATATATGGAACCATCATCACTATCTAAATGCAAAGCATGTTTATTATTCTAGAAAGAAACCCTGTACCTATTTAGTAGTCACTCCCCATCCCTAGCAACCACTAGTCCACTTTTTGTCTCTAAAGATTTATCTATTCTGGACAAGTATTAATAATATAATTGGGATCATACAATTTGTGACTTTTTGTGTCTTTTTCTTCTACTTAGTGTAATGTTTTCTAGCCTCATCCATGTTGTAGCATGTATCACTACTTCATTCCTGTTTACGACTGAATAATATTCCATTGTACAGATACACAACATTTTATTTGTTTGTTCATCATTTGATGGACGTTTGGGTTATTTCCCTTTTTTGGCTATTGTAAATAGTGCTACTATGAACTCTTATGTATTTGTTTTAGTACTGGTTTTCAGTTTTTTTGTGTATATATCTAAAAGTGGAATTTCTGGATCATGTGGTAACTATGCTTTACCTTTTAGAAAACTGCCAAACTTTTTGAAAGTTACTTCACAACTTATTTTCCCACCAGGAATGTATGAGGGTTCCAATCACTCCCATCCTTGCCAATACTTGTTAATGTGTCTTTACTATAGCTATCTTCAGTTCAGTTCAGTTCAGTTCAGTCGCTCAGTTGCGTCTGACTCTTTGCAACCCCATGAACCGCAGCATGCCAGGCCTCCCTGTCCATCACCAACTCTCAGAGTTCACCCAAACCCATCTCCATTGAGTCGGTGATGCCATCCAACCATCTCGTCCTCTGTTGTCCCCTTCTCCTCCCGCCTTCAATCTTTCCCAGTATCAGGGTCTTTTCTAATGAGTCAGCTCTTCTCATCAGGTGGCCAAAGTATTGGAGTTTCAGCTTCAACATCAGTCCTTCCAATGAACACCCAGGATTGATCTCCTTTAGGATGGACTGGTTGGATCTCCTTGCAGTCCAAGGGACTCTCAAGAGTCTTCTCCAACACCACAGTTCAAAAGCATCAATTCTTTAGTGCTCAGCTTTCTTTATAGTCCAACTCTCACATCCATACATGACTACTGGAAAAACCATAGCTTTGACTAGATGGACCATTTTTGGCAAAGTAATGTCTCTGCTTTTTAATATGCTGTCTAGGTTGGTCATAACTTTCCTTCCAAGGAGTAAGAGTCTTTTAATTTCATGGCTGCAATCACCATCTGCAGTGATTTTGGAGCCCCCAAAATAAAGTCAGCCACTGTTTCCCCATCTATTTCCCATAAAGTGATGGGACCAGATGCCATGATCTTAGTTTTCTGAATGTTGAGCTTTAAGCCAACTTTTTCACTCTCCTCTTTCACTTTCATCATCAGGCTCTTTAGCTCTTCTTCACTTTCTTCCATAAGGGTGGTGTCATCTGCATATCTGAGGTTATTAATATTTCTACCACCAATCTTGATTCCAGCTTGTGATTATTCTAGCCCAGCATTTCTCATGATGTACTCTGCCTATAAGTTAAATAAGCAGGGTGACAATATACAGCTTTGACGTACTCCTTTCCCTATTGGGAACCAGTCAGTTGTTCCATGTCCAGTTCTAACTGTTGCTTCCTGACCTACTATCTTAGTGAATGTGAAGTGGCATATAATTTGCTTTAATTTGCTTTTTGTTTTTTGATGTTGAACATCTTTTTGTGGGCCTCTGATACATTTGGCTATTTTCTTTTATCTTTGATCATGCACCTTTTATAGGTCATTTGGCTGTCTTCTTTCATCTTCTTTGATGATAAAAGATATTCTACTCAAATCCTTTGCCTATTTTAAAATTGGGTTGTATGTTTTTTTTATTATATTCCTTATATCTTGTGAGCAAAATGCATATAATTTATAAATGTTTTCGGTGTATTATCTTTTTACTTCTTTTTTTGCCTGCACCTCATGGCATCCGTGGGATCATAGTTCCTTGACCAAGGATTGAATCCATGCCTCCTGCATTGAAAATGTGGAGTCTTAACCACTGGGTCTCCAGGGAGTCTTCTATTTACTTTCTTGATGGCATCTTTGAGTATGAACACTTTAAATTCAATTCATCTATTTTTTCTTTTATCATTTTTTATTTTAGCCTCACATTTAAGCAGTCATTACCAAATTCAATGCCATGAAGATTTTTGCCTGTTTCTTCTAAGAATTTTATGGTTTTAGCTCTTATATTTAGATCTTTGATCAATTTTGAATTAACTTTTGTATATGATGTGAGATAGTGACCCATCTTCATTCTTTGCACATGGATATCCAGTTGTACCAGTGCCACTTGTTAGAAAGACTCTTCTTCCCATTTAACTGCCTTGGTACCCTTGTTGAAAAGCAATTGGTCATAAGTATGTAGGTTAATTTGTAGAGTGTTAATCTTTATCAATCTATCTGTCTATTCCATTGATAGTACCATGTTGTCTTGATTACTATAGCTTTTTTTTTTGGTAAATTAATTTATTTATTTTAATTGGAGGCTAATTACTTTACAATATTGTAGTGGTTTTTGCCATACATTCATATGAAATAGCCATGGGTGTACATGTGTCCCCTGTCCTGAACCCTCCTCCCACCTCCCTCCCCATCCCATCCCCAGTGCACCAGCCCTGAGTGCCCTGTCTCATGCATCGGACCTGGACTGGCGATCTATTTCACATATGGTAATATACATGTTTCAATGCTACTATAGCTTTTTAGTGAGTTTTTAAATTGGAAAATGGGAGTCCTCCAACTTTATCCCTTTCTCAAGGTTGATTCAGTCATTCTAAATTTATGAAATTTAGAGTCATTTTTCCAATCACTGAAAAAAAAACTAGCTGAGATTTTTGATATGCATTTCATTGAATCTGTAGTATACTTCTATTTCTTGATTTATCAATCGTAGACTTTATCCTTGATAAATGAGGACTTGTATATCCCATGCCCCTTTCCACATTCCCCCTTCTTTTATCCCTTATAAGTGTTGTACCTTAAATTTTTATTGAGTAAATAACTTGTATTTATATTATTATAAATATATAAATGGGCATTCCCGGTTGCTCAGTGGTAAAGAATCCTCTTGCCAATGCAGGAAATGCAGGAGATGTGGGTTTGATCCCTGGGTTGATAAGATCCCTTGGAGTAGGAAATGGCAACCCCCTCTAGTATTCTTGCCTGGAAAATTCCATGGAGAAAGGAGTCTAGCAGGCTGTAGTCCATGGGGTTGCAAAGAGTTGTAAATGACTGAGCACGCATGCACACAAGTAAATACTGCTACATAGTGTATTGTGTTATGTAGTGTACTGTGATTGTTCTTCCTTTCTTGTAGAACTTTTCATTTTTCCTGTCACCTTTTCATTTAGCTAGTTAGCTTTCTATTTGTCTGTCCTTAAGTTTCACCCCAAATGCTAGAACATTTATGCTACACATCTATCAGTGCTTTTATCTACTCAAGCACATCAGTTACTTTTCCTTGAGAGCCCTCTCTCAGAGCCTGCTTCAGTTTGACAACTTGTTTATTGTTACTGTGGGAATTCTCTTTATTTTGGTTCCTTATTGAGCCCATTCTTTCTAGCACCCCATTTCTTCTTCTTTTTTTGCTTTGCAGATTCATTTTCATGAAACATATGTTATGGTAGTTTCATAAGAAAGAGTATCTGGTAGACAGAGTAATGGTCCCTATATTATGGTTCTCCAGAGAAACAGAACAAAAAAGATATTTCTATACCTGTATCTCTAGAGATCTAGACATAAGAGGATATTTATTAAAGGAATTGCCTTATATGTTTGTAGAGGCCAAGAAGTCCCACAATCTGCAAGCTGGAGTACCAGGAAAGCCAGTGGGATAAATCAGGCCAAATACAAGGCCTGAAGGCTGAGGGAGCACTGCTGATGTAACTTCCAGTCTAAGAGCAAAAGTCTGTAAGCCAGGTGGCTACTGGTGTAAGTCCTGGAGTCTGAAGACCCAAGAACCAGGAGCTCCAATGACCAAGGACAAGAGAAGATGGACATTCATCTCAAGAAGAAAGAGATAATTTAACCTTTCTTCACTTTTTTGTTCCATTCAGGCTCCCAATAGATTTGATGACATCCACTCATATTGGTGACAGCAGATCTCCTTAGTCTACTGAATCAAAAGTTAATAATCTCTTCCAGAAACACCTTCACAGATACACCCAGAAACAATGTTTTACCAGCTTTCTGGATATCCCTTGGATCAGTTAAGTTGACACACAAAATCAACCTTCACAGACTCACCGAAGTTGCCCATGTCCTAATCCCAGAAAACTGTAAATATGTTAGCTTACATCACAAAAGAGACATGGCAGATATTATTAAGTTAAACACCTTGAGATGTATAGAATATCCTGCATTATTCATGTGAGTCCAGTGTAAACACAATGGTGTTTATAAGAAGGAAGCAGAAAGTCAGAGAACAGATAAGATGCTGGATGCAATACCAGTATTGAAGATACAGAAAGGGAGCACAAACCAAGGAATGCAAGAAACATCTAGAATGTAAGGAAACAGATTCTCCCATAGTGCCTCCAGAAGGAATATAGCCCTGCTGGCCCATCTTACACTTCTGACATCCAGAATTGTTAGACAATACATGTATATTGTTTTAACCAGCAAGTTTGTGGTACACTGTTACAGCAGCAATAGAAAAATATACAGAACACGTGGGAAATAAATTTGCTGATTCCTTATCTGAAGAAAAATGGTTTTTTTTCCTCCTATACTCTCACTTGATCAATAATTTGAATTTTGAGTTGGAAATTGCATTTCCTTCAGAATTGTAAAGATATTGCTCTGTCACCTTGTTGGTTATCCACTTTAAATATAACAATGTACATGTCCCAAGCTTCTTAACTTTCCCTTCATTCCACCCTCCACCCCCCCGGCAACCATAAGTTCATTCTCTAAGTCTGTGAGTCTCTTTATGTTTTGTAAGTAAGTTATTTCTGTTTCTGTTCAGTTCAGTTCAGTCGCTCAGTTGTGTCTGACTCTTTGCAACCACATGTACTGCAGCATGCCAGGCCTACCTGTCTATCACCAACTCCCGGAGTTTGCTCAAACTCATGAGTTGGTGATGTCATCCAACCATCTCATCCTTTGTCATCTCCTTCTCCTCCCGCCTTCAATCTTTCCCAGCATCAGGGTGTTTTCCAATGAGTCAGTTCTTCTCATCAGGTGGCCAAAGTATTGGAGTTTCAGCTTCAGCATCAGTCCTTCCAATGAATATTCAGGACTGATTTCATTTAAGATGGACTGGTTGGATCTCCTTGCAGTCCAAGGGACTCTCAAGAATTTTCTCCAACACCACAGTTAAGAAGGCTCAATTCTTCGGCACTCAGCTTTCTTTATAGTCCAACTCTCACTACTGGAAAAACCATAGCCTTGACTAGATGGACCTTTGTTGGCAAAGTAATGTCTCTGGTTTTTAATATGCTGTCTAGGTTGGTCATAACTTTCCTTCCAAGGAGTAAGTGTCTTTTAATTTCATGGTGCAGTCACCATCTGCAGTGATTTTTGAGCCCCCCAAAATAAAGTCAGCCACTGTTTCCCCATCTATTTCCCATGAAGTGATGGGGCCAGACCATGATCTTAGTTTTCTGAATGTTGAGCTTTAAGCCAACTTTTTCACTCTCCTCTTTTACTTTCATCAAGAGACGCTTTAGTTCTTCTTTGCTTTCTGCCATAGGCATGGGTCATCTGCATAGCTGAGGTTATTGATTTTCTCCCGGGAATCTTGTTTCCACCTTGTGCTTCATCCAGCCCAGCGTTTCTCATGATGTATTTTGCACATAAGTTAAATAAGCAGGGTGACAATATACAGCCTTGACGTACTCCTTTCCCTGTTTGACATTCTAAAACACATTTACTGCCTACCCCTACAGTTTGCATTTTTGATGTCATATTTTATATCTTCATGTTTATCCCTTAAATGTTTATTGTAGTTGTAGTTGGTTTTACAATTTTTATCATTTTATTTTCATGCTAGCTTATTTAATTGGTTGAACATCAGTCCTTTGCTTTTACTATTCTGATTTTTTCTTTTCTATAAATTCTTACTACTTGTTACAGTCTTTTCTTTTCTACTTAGTGAAGACCCTTTAACATTTCTTCAAGATGGGTTTAGTATTGATGAACATTTTTAGGTTTTGCTTGTCTGAGAACTTCTTTATCTATTGTTCAATTCTAAATGATAATATTGCTGGGTAGAGTACTTTAGTGTTGATCGCTCAGTTGTGTCTGACTCTTTGTGACCCCGTGGACTGTAGCCTGCCAGGCTCCTCTGTAGATGGAATTCTCTAGGCAAGAATAATGGAGTGGGTAACCATTACCTTCTCCAGGGGATTTTTCTGACCCAGGGAGCAAACCAGTGTCTCCTGCATTTCAGGCAGATTCTTTATCACCTGAGCCACCAGGATATTCTAAGTTGCAGGTTTTTCCATTTCAATACTTTGATTATGCCACTCCCTTCTGACCTTCAAAGTATCTATTGAAAAATCAACTGACAGCCTTGTAGGGGTTCCCTTGTATATAACTCTTTGCTTTTCTCTTTCTGCCTTTATAATTCTCTCTTTATATTTATTTTTCCTTTTTAATTATGCCATGTCTTGGTGTGAGTCTCTTTGAGTTCCTCTTGATTGAGACCCTCTGTGCTTCCTGTACTTATATAACTGTTTCTTCAGGTTGGAAAGCTTTCACCCATTGTTTCATTAAATACATTTTCAACTATCTTCTCTCTCATTTCTCCTTCTGGAACTGCTACAAGGCAAGTATTGATATGCTTGATATTATCCCAAATATCCCTTAAACTGTTCTCATTAAAACAATTTTTTCTTTTCTGTAAAATATATTTTTAAATTTATTTTATTTTTTAATATAAAATTTTTTGTTTTAATTGGAGGCTAATTACTTTACAATATTGTGTTGGTTTTTGCCATACATTCACATGAATCAGCCATGGGTGTATACATATGTTCCCCATCCATACTCTTCCTCCCACCTCCTTCCCCATCCCATCTTTCAGGGTCATCCCAGTGCACCAGCCCTAAGCACTCTGCCTCATGCATTGAACCTGGACTGGCAATCTATATAAGATACGATAATATACATGTTTCAATGCTGTTCTCTCAAATCATCTCACCCTCGCCTTCTCCCACAGAGTCCAACAGTCTGTTCTTTACATCTGTGTCTCTTTTGCTGTCTTGCATATAGGGTCATCATTGCTATCTTTCTAAATTCCATATATATGCACTAATAGACTGTATTGGTGTTTTTCTTTCTGACTTACTTTGCTCGGTATAATAGGCTCCAGTTTCATCCACCTCATTAGAACTGATTCAAATGCATTCTTTTTAATAACTGAGTAATATGCCATTGTGTATATGTACCACAGCTTTCTTATCCATTCGTCTGCCGATGGACATCTAGGTTGCTTCCATGTCCTGGCTATTGTAAACAGTGCTGCAATGAACATTGGGGTACATGCATCTCTTTCAATTCTGGTTTCCTTGGTGTGTATGCCCAGCAGTGGGATTGCTGAGTGTGTGGCAATTCTATTTCCAGGTTTTTAAGGAATCTCCACACTGTTCTCCATAGTGGCTGTACTAGTTTGCATTCCCACCAACAGTGTAAGAGGGTTCCTTTTTCTCCACACCCTCTCCAGTATGTATTATTTGTAGACTTTTTGATAGCAGCCATTCTGACCGGCGTGAGATGGTACCCATTATGGTTTTGATTTGCATTTCTCTGATAATGAGTGATGTTGAGCATCTTTTCATGTGTTTGTTAGCTATCTGTATATCTTCTCTGGAGAAATGTCTGTTTAGTTCCTTGGCCCATTTTTGATTAGGTCACTTATTTTTCTGGAATTGAGCTGCAGGAACTGCTTGTATATTTTTTTGAGATGAATTATTTATCAGTTGCTTTGTTTGCTATTATTTTCTTCCATTCTGAAGGCTGTCTTTTCACCTCACTTATAGTTTCCTTCATTGTGCAAAAGCTTTTAAGTTTAATTAGGTCCCATTTTTTAATTTTTTCTTTTATTTCCATTACTCTGGGAGGTGGGTCATAGAGGATCCTGCTGTGATTTATCTCAGAGAGTGTTTTGCCTATGTTTTCCTCTAGGAGTTTTATAGTTTCTGGTCTTATGTTTAGATCTTTAATCCATTTTCAGTTTATTTTTGTATATGGTGTTAGAAAGTGTTCTAGTTTCATTCTTTTACAAGTGGTTGACCAGTTTTCCCAGCACCACTTGTTAAAGAGATTGTCTTTTCTGCATTGTATATTCTTGCCTCCTTTGTCAAAGATAAGGTGTCCATAGGTGTGTGGATTTATCTCTGGGCTTTCTATTTTGTTCCATTGATCTATATTTCTGTCTTTGTGCCAGTACCATACTGTCTTGATGACTGTTGGTATGTAGTATAGCCTGAAGTCAGGCAGGTTGATTGCTCCAGTTCTTATTTCTCAAGATTGCTTTGGCTATTCAAGGTTTTTTGTATTTCCTTACAAATTGTGAAATAATTTATTCTAATTCTCTGAAAAATACCATTGGTAGCTCAATAGGGATTGCATTGAATCTATAGATTGCTTTGGGTAGTATACTCATTTTCACTGTATTGATTCTTCTGATTCATGAACATGGTATATTTCTCCATCTATTTGTGTCATCTTTGATTTCTTTCATGAGTGTTTTATAGTTTTCTGTGTACAGGTATTTTGTTTCTTTAGGTAGATTTATTCCTAAGTATTTTATCCTTTTTGTTGGGAATGGTGAATGGAATTGTTTCCTTAATTTCTCTTTCTGTTTTCTCATTGTTAGTGTATAGGAATGCAAGGGATTTCTGTGTGTTAATTTTATATCCTGCAACTTTACTGTATTCGTTAATTAACTTTAGTAATTTTCTGGTGGAGTCTTTAGGGTTTTCTATGTAGAGGATCATGTCATTTGCAAACAGTGAGAGTTTTACTTCTTCTTTTCCAATCTGGATTCCTTTTATTACTTTTTGTGCTCTGATTGCTGTGGCCAAAACTTCCAAAGCTATGTTGAATAGTAGTGGTGAGAGTGGGCATCCTTGTCTTGTTCCTGACTTTAGGGGAAATGCTTTCAATTTTTCACCATTGAGGATAATGCTTGCTGTGGGTTTATCATATATGGCTTTTATTATGTTGAGGCATGTTCCTTCTAGTCCTGCTTTCTGGAGGGTATTTTGTTTTTGTTTTTTTACCATAAATGGATGTTGAATTTTGTGAAAGGCTTTCTCTCTATCGATGCAGATTTTATCTTTTAATTTGTTAATGTGGTGTATCATGTTGATTGATTTGTGAATATTGAAGAATCCTTGCATCCCTGGGATCAAGCCCACTTGGTCATGATGTATGGTCTTTTTAATATGTTATTGGATTCTGTTTGCTAGAATTTTTTAAGGATTTTTGCATCTGTGTTCATCCGTGATATTGGCCTGTAGTTTTCTTTTTTTGTGGCATCTTTGTTTGGTTTTGGTATCAGCGTGATGGTGGCTTCATAGAATGAGTTTGGAGGTTTACATTCCTCTGCATTTTTTTGGAAGAGTTTGAGTAGGATAGGTGTTAGCTCTTCTCTAAATTTTTGGTAGAATTCAGCTGTGAAGCCATCTGGTCCTGGGCTTTTGTTCGTTGGAAGATTTCTGATTACAGTTTTGATTTCTTGTGCTTGTGATGGGTCTGTTAAGATTTTCTATTTCTTCCTGGTTCAGTTTTGGAAAGTTATATTTTTCCAAGAATTTGTCCATTTCTTCCAAGTTGTCCATTTTATTGGCATATAGTTGCTGATCAATTTTTTCTTTTTGCTGTTCTGTGTTGTTGATTTCCATTATGCTTTCAGATCACTTATACATTTTGCTATATCACTTAGTCTGCTGGCATTTCTTATAGTGTGTTTTTCATTTCAATTATTGTAGTCTTCAGTTCTGACTGGTTCCTTTCTATATTTTTGAGTTCCTTGTTAAAATTCTCACTGATTTCATCTATTCTTTCCCCTAATTCAGTTAGCATTCTTTTTATCTGGTAGGTTAACCAAGGATGTAAAACATCTTTACTCTGAAAAATATAAGATGATAATGAAAGATATAAAAAATAACAGAAATAAATGGAGAGATATACTATTTCTTGGATTGGAAGAATTAATATTGTTAAAATGGCCATATACCCAGAGCAATCTACAAGTTTAATGTGATTCCTATCAAATTACTCAGAGAAAATTACTAGAGCAAATAATCCTAAAATTTATATGGAACCATTAAAGACCCAGAATTGCCAAAGCAATACTGAAGAAAAAGAACAAAGCTAGAAGCATTTACACTCCTTGACTTAAAATTATACTACAAAGCTACAATAATCAAAATAACATGGTACTGGCACAAAAACAGGCACATAGGTCAGTGGAACAGAATAGAAAGCCCAGGAATAAACTCACACACTTATGGTCTCATTTACAACAAGGGAAGAGAAAAGATATTTAATGGAGAAAAGAGAGTCTCTTCAGTAAGTAGTGCTTGGGAAACTGGATAGCTACATATAGAAGAATGAAATTAGAACATTCTCTCACACCATACACAAAAAATAAACTCAACATGGATTAAATACCCAAACGTAAGATGTAAAACCAAAAAAACACTTAGAAGAAAACACAGGCAGAACACTCCTTGACATAAATTGTAGCAATTTTTTTTTGGTCTTTCTACAGCAAAGAAAATAAAAGCAAAAATAAAGGAATAAGACCTAATTAGCCTTAATTTTTTTTGCACAACAAAGGAAGCCATTGACAAAATGAAAGACAACCTACTGAATAAGAGAAAATATTTGCAAATGATATGACTGATAAGCAGTTAATATCCAAAACATATAAACAGTTCATACAGCTCAACACCAAAAAATCAAAAAACCCAATTAAAAAATGAGCCAGAAGATCTGAATAGACATTTCTTCCAAAGAAAACATATAAAAAGATGCTCAACATCACTAAGTAAAAAAGCAATGCAAATCAAAACAGCAGCAAGATATCAAACCACATCTGTCAGCATGACTATTTTAAAAAGTCAAATAATTAATGCTAGAGAGGATATAGAGAAAAGAGAACCATTGTACACTGTTGGTGGGAATATAAATTGGTGCAGCCACTATGGAAGACAGTATGGAGGTCCCTCAAAAAACTAAAAATAGAGCTACCATATGATCCATCAATTCCATTCCTGGGTATATATCTGGAAAAACCAAAAATACTGATTCAAAAGATACACACACCTTATGTTCATTGCAGCACTATTTACAATAGTCAAAATATGGAAGCAGTCTGTATCCATCAACAGATGAATGGCTAAAGAAGTTATAATTTATATATGTATAAGTACACGCACATATATATATTTATATACATAACCATAAAAAGGAATGTAATTCTGTCACTTGCAATATTGTGGATGGATGAGCCTACAGAATACTAAGCTAAGTGAAATAACTGACAGAGAAAGACAAATACTATATGATGTCACTCATATGTGGAATCTAAAACAATAATACAAATGAATGTATATAGTAAAATAGAAAACAGACTCATAGATATAGAAAATAAACTAGTGGTTACCAGCAGGGAGAGGGAAGAGGGAAAGGGCAAGTTAGGGGTATAGGATTAAGAGATACTAATTAGTATGTATAAAATAGATGAGCAACAAGGTATAATGTACAGAACAGGGAATTATAGCCATTTTTATAATAACTTTTAATGGAGTATAATCTATAAAAATATTGAATCACTATGTTGTACATCTGAAACTAATATAATATTGTAAATGAACTATACATCAGCTTTAAGAAAAGGAGTGTGAATATGTGTCAAGGATAGAAGCTTTGTGTTTGTTCATTCTCACCCACTAACACTCAGAAAGGCATTCTTCTCCCTACTCTTCTCCTCCCATCCTATCAGACCAAGCTCCTTAGTGGGGCTTCAAATACCTCATCCCTTGCCCCAAGCTGCACTGGTTCCACTGGCCTGGAAGAAAACTCACATTTCTCATCCACACTCCCTCTTTTCACTTCTCTTGTTCTACCCTTCCATCTACCTTCCTCTCCAGTCATCCATCACCCTCTTCATAAGAGCACTCTCATGCTTAGCCCTGTCCCAAGACTCAGGATCAGACCATACCCTCTCCTCGTCTTTCCTTTCCTCCTCTTTGTTAATGGTAAAGCAATGGTAAAATTCCTACAAGGCCTGACATCAAAAACACCTCAGATTCTTTGTGTTTTTCAGTTTCTTTTTTTTTGTTTGTTTGTTTCTCAGATTCTTTGTGTCCCATTTCTGTCTATGCCTCCCATTGTTTGTATATCCCAGTGTCTTTGTGTCTCAGTGTTTGAGCATCAGAATGTTTGTGTATATCCCAGTGACAATGTGCCCAAGTGTCAATATGTTTTAGCTTCTGTGTGTCCTAATGTCTTTATGCCTTAGTGTCTTTCTGTTTCAGTGTTAGTATATCCTAGTGTTTGTATGTCCTAGCTTTTCTGTATGCTCAAGTATCTATGTGTCTTGGGGTTAGTGTTTGGATATCTCAGCATCTGTGTTTCCTGCTGTTGGTATTTACCCTTATGTGTAAATGCCAGTGTCTCTGTGCCCCAGTCTCTGTACATGTCACAATGACTATATTAAACAGTGTTTTTGTCTTAGCATCTGTGTATACCTCATAATCTTTGCTTTTACAGTTTCAGTATTTCCTAGTGGCTGTATACCTCAATGTCTATGTTTCCTAGGTCTGTGAATTGCAAGGTCTGGGTATGTTCCAATGACTGTTTGTCCTACTCTGTGTGTCCCAGTGTGTGTGTCCCAGGGTCTCTGTGTGTCCCATGGGTCAAGTGTGCCTGTGTTTGTGTCCCAGTCAATTGTTCTTATTGTCTCTCTTATTGTCAGTTCAGTTCAGTCACTCAGTCGTGTCCAACTCTTTGCAACCCCAGGACTGCAGCATGTCAGGCCTCCGTGTCCATCACCAAATCTTGAAATTTACTCAAACTCGTGTCCATTGAGCCAGTGATGCCATCCAACTATCTCATCCTCTGTTGTCCCCTTCTCCTCCCACCTTCAGTCTTTCCCAGCATCAGAGTCTTTTCAAATGAGTCAGTTCTTTGCATCAGGTAGCCAAAGTATTGGAGTTTCAGCTTCAACATCAGTCCTTCCAATGAATATTCAGGACTGCTTTCCTTTAGGATGGACTGGTTGGATCTCTTTGCAGTACAAGGGACTCTCAGAGTTTTTTTCAACACCACAGTTCAAAAGCATCAATTTTTTGGTGCTCAGCTTTCTTTATAGTCCAACTCTCACATCCATACATGACTACTGGAAAAACCATAGCCTTGACTAGATGGACTTCTGTTGGCAAAGTAATGTCTCTGCTTTTTAATATGCTCTCTTATTGTCAGTATATACTAATTCCTGTTTCCTGGTGTCTATGTATCCTATTTACTATATGTTCCAATGTTGTATATTTCCTAGTGACAATGTATTTCAGTGTTTAAGAGCATTACTTTCCATGGTTCTCATAGCTGTAGGCCCAAGTGTTTGTATATCCCAATGCTTGTGATTCCTGGTGTCTGTGTGTTGTAGAATCTGTGAATGTCCTAGTGTTCAGTTCAGTTCAGTTCAGTTGCACAGTCGTGTCCGACTCTTTGTGACCCCATGAACCACAGCACACCACGCCTCCCTGTCCATCACCAACTCCCGGAGTTCACTCAAACTCACACCCATTGAGTCAGTGATGCCATCCAGCCATCTCATCCTCTGTCGTGCCCTTCTCCTCCTGCCCCCGATCCCTCCCAGCATCAGAGTCTTTACCAATGAGTCAACTCTTTGCCTGAGGTGGCCAAAGTATTAGAGTTTCAGCTTTAGCATCATTCCTTCCAAAGAACACGCAGGACTGATCTCCTTTAGGATGGACTCGTTGGATCTCCTTGTAGTCCAAGGGACTCTCAAGAGTCTTCTCCAACACCACAGTTCAAAAGCATCAATTCTTCAGCACTCAGCTTTCTTCACAGTCCAACTCTCACATCCATACATGACTACTGGAAAAACCATAGCCTTGACTAGACGAACCTTTGTTGGCCAAGTAATGTCTCTGCTTTTGAATATACTATCTAGGTTGGTCATAACTTTCCTTCCAAGAAGCAAACGTCTTTTAATTTCATGGCTGCAATCACCATCTGCAGTGATTTTGGAGCCCCCCAAAATAAAGTCTGACACTGTTTCCACTGTTTCCCCATCTATTTCCCATGAAGTGATGGGACCAGAGGCCATGATCTTAGTTTTCTGAATGTTGAGCTTTAAGCCATCTTTTTCACTCTCCTCTTTCACTTTCATCAAGAGGCTTTTTAGTTCCTCTTCACTTTCTGCCATAAAGGTGGTGTCATCTGCATTTCTGAGGTTATGGATATTTCTCTCGGCAATCTTGATTCCAGCTTGTGCTTCTTCCAGCCCAGCATTTCTCATGATGTACTCTGCATATAAGTTCAATAAGCAGGGTGACAATATACAGCCTTGACGTACTCCTTTTCCTATTTCGAACCAGTCTGTTGTTCCATGTCCAGTTCTAACAGTTGCTTCCTGATCTGCATATAGGTTTCTCAAGAGGCAGGTCAGGTGGTCTGGTATTCCCATCTCTTAAAGAACTTTCCACAGTTTTATTGTGATCCACACAGTCAAAGGCTTTGGCATAGTCCATAAAGCAGAAATAGATGTTTTTCTGGAAGTCTTTTGCTT